>NC_041386.1:734798118-734906277 GCF_002162155.2 Triticum dicoccoides | reverse complement strand
GGGGGGGTGGGGGGGTGAACACATGGGATCTGTTGCTTGGATCAACATGATGTTGTAGTGGGCCGGTGAGCAGTTCGTGGGACAACGGACGGAAGAAACAACTCCATTCTCTTCTTCCTAGGTTGGTGGAGAAGGATCAGCGGAACTGTGAAAAAGAAGTCAGATGTGTGCTGGAAGATAGATACTGTGAGTTTGATGTATTTTGTTCTAAGGATTTAGATGCTTCTAGAAGTTTTTAATAAGGAAAACACATTTTATAAAGAATCACATAAGACTAATTTGTTGTTTCAGATGTTATTTTTTTAGACTTGGTCAAACTTAAACAAGTTTGACTTAGCATAAACTTAGAACTTCAAATATTTTCTAACAATGGGAGTAATAAGCAACATCCGAGCACAAAATTTCTTGATTCGTTTGTCGGACCGTGGATTACAATATGTTTTTATAACTATATATCTATGCCTACAACCAAAAAAAGTCTCCATGCCTAAACTTATTCTTCTGTTGCATTTTTTGGTGGCACCAATATTCCTCAATGCTAAATGAAATGTGACAAGAAATTGGGGTAGAACAAAATGGGGTAGACTTTTTCTGACGATATGAACATTGTATGGGGAATAAGATATAAAGCAATCTTCCAGGATCACCGGTGAGGTTGGATCGGCGACGACAACTAACAACGATAGTTTGCGACATCTAGTTTTGTTGTCCTGTGGCAACCCACGTGCACTCTACTAGTTATAGTAAGTTAGCCCTGAAGCCAGTCCACCATCTGCATTTCTCCAACACAAAAACATGATCTCGTATCTGAGAAAATTAGTGTTATATTAGAAAACAGATTAAAAAAACTACTACCCTGGAGAAAGACCGAACTCTCAAAACAATACCTTCAACAAGGCAATTGCCAGACACAGCAAATGAAGGCCACAACTTAGGTTTTCACCCTGAAAGTCACAACTCGGCACCCGAGGATCAGGGTGGACACGGTCCGGGCCGGTCCGGTCCCTGACCGAGCCGCCGTTTGGACCGGCCGCCGGCGGACCGGACCGGACCGGACCGAGCAGCACAGCGGTCCTCTTTTCCTGGACCGGACCGGCAGAGGTAAAGCTCGGGCCGGACCGACAGGACCGGCCGCGGCGGCGAGGTTGTGACTACGGCGGCGTCGAGAGACGACTCCGGCAAGCTTCTAGACACGATGGAGACAACTGCATGATCGAGAACGGCGACGGTTCACACATGGGAACAAACAGGACGCGGTGGCGCCGGCCGGGGCGCGCATGTTTATTCTTTCGCAGTTTTTCCGTTACATGCAAGCAATTTAATGCATGCATGAGCTCACGATTTTGTGCATAGGGGACTGCCGTAATTAGAGGATCAGTTTTTACGTGGATTCAGTCGTGGGATGACGCCGTAATTAACGGATCGAACCTCGTTTGTCTAGTTATTTCTATTTTCTGTTCGACGGAAAGAAAGGAAAGGAAAACGGCCCACGATTTTCTGTGTGCGGGCGGGGCAGCCACGATCACCCCCGCGTGCAACCAGTGGGCTTGTGCCGCTGCTAAAAATACTGACGAAACTGAAAATACTGCAGATTCTGAAAATAGTGACGAAACTGAAGATTCTGACGAAACTGAACCACGACGAGTTTAACACTTACTGCCGTGCTCATGTACTGCTTCTTAGCGCGCGTGCGTTTGCAACTTGATCGTCTGCTGGTGCCCTTTATTACTCTTGTGCTGAAGATGCATGTGCAGCGTGTGTCCTTCTGCACCATGGCCACCGTGCTTCTGTGGTCACCGACGCAACCGAACATCACGGGGAGAGGCACAAGGAGACCATAGCGTGCGCACGCAGGAGGAAGGCCGCACCCTCTTTTACTGGTGCAGGTGGCCGGGGACACGACAACCGCGACAAATCTGATGGCGGCAGACAACGGCCGTGGTCGACGAATTTGATGTGTGCGTCGTCTTTGTTGCGATCTTGACTAATTCATTGCGCAGGGAGGACGATGACGATGCCGTGGTTCTCGGAGACATGGTGGGTCACCTGAGGGTCGCCGGTGGCTGCGACGACGACTAACGCGGCGGCGGCGACTGTGTTTTCTTCTCGGTCAGCTCGGTCGGCTCGGTCAAAATCCGGACCGGACCGAAAGATTTTCGGGCCGTTATTCAGGGACCGGACCGCCCCTTTTCTTCAGCGGGCCAGGACCGATCGGTCCGGTCCTTAGCAGGCCACGAGCGGGCCGAAAAGTTCGCTCGCTATGTCCACCCTGACCCGAGGAGCACTACCAAAAATGAAATCCTCCTATGGTGCTGCCCCCACTTGATACTGCTGCTACTGAAAGTTATCAAACATCTAGCTGACTCCATTGCCTTCAAGGCGCCCTCCTCCTTACAGATCCTCCGATCTTAGCCATCAAGACTTTCTCCGTTGCTGTGTGTGCTATGGAAATCGAGATGCTGACATGTCCCATGGTGTCAACAAACAACAGAGCTTCGAGACGCACCCTCCTGGAGCCATGTAGGCTGATATGGACGCGCACGACCGGATACTATCCGATCCAGATATCCTTGGGCAAGATCTCCAACAATCACTTGTTGCAGTCACTTGACAAGATGTCCTTTAGATCATCCGGAACTGCACCTAGCTAGAAGAAATCTCCTCTCTTTGAGCCAAGGCTGCCAAGCAGTGAGCCACTTTGTTCTGGTCCATCTCAGCTGGTAGGAACTGGACCTGCATAAATTTGCTTGGATGTCTGCCACTATCTGAAATAGAATTGTTTTGTTTGTTGATTCCGGATCCTGCGCCTTGACCAAAGAGATGCAGCCCACCTCGACCTGGATCGGGGCATTAAAGAATTTGGCCGACTCACGTCCCATCGAGAAGAGAACCTCCCGGCAATAGAGCCAAGCTTTCTGCTTCCTCCGCCGTTTTACACTGATCCAACACACGTCCCATCGAGAAGAGAACCTCCTGGCCCTGGTCATTTCTGGCTATGGCCCCGCCTGCGCTAATGCCAGAGACAGTCTCAAATGCTGCGTTCGTGTTAGATATCACTCTAGCAGGTGGGGGTGACCACTGTTTGTTATTGGGAGCGGCTGGGGGCAGCTGCTGTTCCTCGAAAGGACTCTGACAGCAGGTGCTCTAGACAGTATCGGACATCTCCTGGGCAGCACATATCTCCTGCTCATATTTAAGCAAAAACGTTACTGATCCCGAGACAGTGGCGTAGCTAGGGGGTGGCCAGGGTGGTCCATGGACCACCCTGAAATTTCCCCATGGCTTTTATATAGTGTAGTAAAAGGATATTTCTTTAAAAATGAACAAACTTATGTAAATATTTCTATTGATGGACCACCCTGGCTTATTGGGCTGGCTACGCCACCCGAGATGGACTCCTTTCCATCCCCATGCACAATATTATCCCGTAGATGCCATGCAAGCCAAAAAAGAAGCAGAATTTTGTTCCAAACAGCAGCATCGCATGCTCCCAGCAAGCCTTGGAGCCAGTCCTCTCCAGTATGCCAGAAGCTTTTTTCCTTCGGTAAAAACTACTATATTATACTCCTATATACAACAAAAAGTTGCGGCCCAACAGAAAAATGAAGAGAACTCCAGTCAAAGCAAGAAGATTTCATTTCAACTCAATATTGTCTCGCACACACCGACAACCACCAAACTGCCTGAATGGCTGTATCCATTTGTGCCGGCCTCACGCTCTATCATCCTCCTTTTTTTCAGATAGCATCTGACAATTCCATTTACCCATCTATACGTAATGACTTGATTTTACAGCGGAGTAAAATGGTGCTGCCAAATAGAGATGTTCTAAGTCGCAAATGAGAAGATTATATGCTGGCATTTATCTGATAAAAGACATGGGCTGATTCATCTTGAGGTCTGCACAGAAGATAGACCCGCTTTGTTTACTTCAAAGTACAGCATGTACATTGTTTTTATCTCAAACATTTTACTAGTAAGCGCACAGTCGTAAGAATATTATGAAATGCCAATTTTCATGAATAATGAGCGTGCCCTCATGTAAAAAAAATCACAACAAATATACACATCGCATCAAGTTATATAACCTCCTATCCAAATACGGAGTTTTCAAATATAAGAAGTGCGCCAAGCAATTACAATCTCTTGTAACGTTGTGAATGTTCATACTGTCAAGATGTACCAGCACATTCCAGCCCGAAATTCCCCTCCAATAAAGTAATAATGTCTCGAGGAAAAACACTACCTAAATAGGACTATATTATATGTACAACAAAAAGTTGTGGCCCAAAAAAGAAAGATGAGAACACCATCCACAGAAAGAAGATTACATTTCAACTCAATATTGCCTCGCACGCACCGACCACCACCACACTGCCTGTATGGCTATATCAATTTGTGCCGGCCTCACTCTATCGTACTCCCTTTTTCTAGATAGCATCTGACGATTCCATCTACTCAGCCATACAGAATGGCTTGATTTTACAGCGCAGTAAAAGGGTGTTGCCAAATACAGATGTCCTAAGTCGCAAACGAGAAAATTATATGCTGGCATTTATCTGATAAAAAACATGGGCTGATTCATCTTGAGGACTGCACAGAAGATAGAACAGCTTTGTTTACATAAAAGTGCAGAATGTACATTGGTTCTACCTCTTAACATTTTACTAGTAAGCGCATAATGTAAGAATAAAATGAAATGTCAGTTTTCATGAATGATGAATGTGTCCTCGTGTAACAAAATATCACAACAAATATACACATTGGAAAAATTATTTAACCTCCTATCGAAATACGCAGTTTCCAAGTATAAGAAGTGCGCCAAGCGATTAGAATCTCTTTTAATATTGTGAATGTTCATTCTGTGAAGATGTACCGCCGCACCGGCAAGTTCCAGCCTAAAAATCCCCTCCAATAATATAATAATGTCTGAGAAAAAGCACTACATAAATAGGAGTATACGTACCATATTTCCCCTTTTCTAGAGTCATGTCTTAAGAGGTAAGACCACAAAACATGTGGCCCCTAACTCTCTCCTACTCGAGTTCCACTTTGCAATTCTGGGATTCATGTGCTCACACAACTTTTCGTCTCCACTGTCAATACGTATTTCTTCAAGAACCATCGCATTCTCGGCGAAAGTTTTTATCAGCTTGACACCAAGACAATCCTTCTTCTCTAGCTGGAACTGTAAGTCCACTTTCCTCAGGGAGCTCTGCAAGCATTGGAATAAGTAGCGTGGATCTACCATGGAAGCCATCAGAATTTCCTTCCGAGTAGTTCCTTTCAGTTTGTGCCCCCCTTGTTTATTCGATGCATCCTCGTCATCATACTTTGCGGTGAGGTTGATTCGGAGGGTAATGAGCACACGACAGCAGTGGAGCAGGTTCAAGATGGTCGTCACTGCTGCGGTCTTTTCTTTGGTCCAATGTGCTCCTTGAAATTTGAGACGCTCGAGGCGACCGAACGCCGGCAGGAGCTCGATCTGCCTTGCCTTGCTGAGGACGGCGATATCCTCGAGGTGGTTCACACTCAGCCTCATCCCTTGGTACCAGTGAAGTTCCCAGCGAATTGCCAGAAGGTTTCTAAGTCACGGTTTGGATCCTTTACCCTGTAGCCTTGCTTGAAAAATTCCAGATCCACTTGTTGAAACTCGAGAGGCTGTGGACTGAATGAGTAGGAGCGGAGTGGCCCCTTGTAGCTAAAGCGGCGCAGCCTCATCGCGTCGATCTTCAATCGATCGACGGTCTTCTCGAAGAACCAGCCGTGTCTATGGGGCCCTATCGTCACCTCCCACTGGCAATTTTCAAGCACAAGCACGGTGGTTGAGGGGCATCGGAGGTGGCGCCATGTGGCTTCTATGGCTTCCTGATGTGTTATGAAGACAGACTCGAGTCGGACGGCAGCAAGCGACGGCGCCGCGTCAATAACGCGTTGGAGGGATCCTAGTTGCTGGGTGCAATGGCTCAGCCTTAAGGAGGAGAGCCGTGGGAGCACGGCCTCCGTGTGGTTGACTAGTACTCCGCTGCAGTTGGTGAGTTCTAGGATCCGCAGTGTCCCCATCAGAAGGGAGTCAAGTGTGACTGTGCAGTTGAATACCTCCCGATTATAGGGGTTGCCGTAAGGATCTTTGGCGACCAGCAGGAGCTCCTCGACGTGGTGCGTCGCCCGGTGTGAGAGCACGACCTCCACCAAGTCTTTGTAGCACGATGCGACCTCGTCATAGTCTGGGAACCAGGTGATTAAAGTGAGCCTCGTGACCGGGACGTCGGCGGCGTCGAGCGCCCCCGTGGCCGCGGAGAGCAAGTCGTCGCTCCCGGAGAAGAAGCGGGCGTGCGTGTTGTTGTGCTCGTGCCCTTGTCGTCTGCGGTGTTTCTTTTTCTCGACGACGCCCGTCTCGAGGTTTACGGCGGCCGAGGAGAGCCAGAGCGGCTCTCGCCAACGCCGGGAGAGCGCGGTTGTGGAGGCTCCCTCCTTGAGTGGGGCGAAGTGCGGCGGAGGAGGTCGTTGGACAGCGAGGACAGGCGGTCCACGCCACCGCCGGCCATCGCCTAGGTCGATCGGCGGCAGCAGACGGTGCGATGCGATGCGATCGTGATCTAGATTTTTTTTCCCGGGGAAATCGTGATCTCGATTGGAAGAATCACGCGTACGTGGTGTATATATGTACCAATCGGGCGTTTGTTACCTTCTTTTTTGCATAACGAAATATTGTAACGGTGCACGTCTGGTCGGTAACTACCGCTGCCTGGGAGCCGAGGAGGCCATACCACATGAACGAGTGAAGTCTATTTTAAACTTTGAGGTTGTAGAGGTCGTCGTAAATGAACCCTCACCTTCAAATCCCTGAAATATGTACCCTATACTCACTGATCCCAGTCTATCTCGATCTTGAATCCGTTTGGCGGGTCAGGGAAAAGATTACGGAAAAACTAACGCCCACACGTGTGGGCGTTTGCACATCGCCCACACGCCTTCATCGCCACTCATTTTGCCACGTATGAACAGATGACATCAGCAGAAATCTTATTGATTTTTGGCTTAAAAATGTTTAATCTCATAATTAAAAAATGAAGGCTGAGAATTTATGTAGTGCTTTTTGATTTGAGTATACGTACCATGGAGTTCACCGCCGCTGATATCTTTCAGCACTCACCCTTTGGCGACATCCTGAATTCGCTAAAGCATCTCTCGTTATCAAGAGAGCCCTGGCCGGACTGCGGTCAGGATGGTTGGGATGCGGAGGACGAAGAAATTCAAAACCCGCCCACCACCCACTTTGTAGCCACTGTCGACGATTTAACCGACATGCTAGACTACGACTCCGAAGACATCGACGGTATGAACGACGACGCCGGAGATGACCAAGAACTAGCGCCTATCGAGCACTGGAAGGCCACCTCAACTCATGATGTATATATGGTGGACACCCCAAAAGGTAGCGATAACGAGGAACAACGGGACGCGGCGAAGGATACCAAAACGGCGACGCAAGCGCCGCCCAAAGTCCCGCCTCGATAACAACAGCACTCATAATGACCCAGCCATAGAGCAGATCAAACCAGTGGGCGACGAACATGCAACCAAGCAACCATCCGAACAGGATGAATCGGATAATCAACCCATCCCCGGCGAAAACAACAGTCCAGACGATCTTACGCCGGACACACCACCGGAGCATAAGAACCTTCACAAAAGGCTTGTCGCCACTGCAAAAAGTTTGAAGAAGCAGAAACGGAAGTCTCAAAACAGCGGAAGACATACTCAGAATGAGGTGGAGCAAAGTACTGAAGACCGCGGACAAATATGGCAACAGCCACCAAACAAAGAGCTACCCGAAGCGCAAGCTGCTGCCCGAATTCGATGAGGAGGCCGTAGAGCCCCCACAGTCAAATAGCAAAGAGGCCGCCTAGCCGGATAGACGACCAGATGACAGGCCAAGAGCGACAAGCGGCGCCGCACACAAGCCGGCACATGATCCTCGCAAAACAGATGGCCCGGTCAGGTCCATTTATGGGCCAAAGAAGAGGGCCCCAGGAAGCAACACAACACACCAAGTGTTCGAAGACAACGGCACACCTAAATACAGGGGCGCCGCACACCCACTATGTTTCACCGATGAGGTACTGGACCATGAATTTCCAGCGGGGTTCAAGCCCGTAAACATAGAGGCATACGACGGAACAACAGACCCCGGGGTCTGGATTGAGGATTACATCCTGCACATACATATGGCTAGAGGAGACGATCTCCACGCCATAAAATATTTGCCCCTCAAGCTCAAAGGGCCAGCTCGGCATTGGCTCAAAAGCCTCCCAGAAAATACCATTGGAAGTTCGGAAGAGCTCTAGGACGTGTTTAGAGCAAATTTTCAGGGGACTTATGTCCGCCCTCCGGATGCAGACGATTTAAGTCACATAACCCAACAGCCCGGAGAGTCAGTGCGCAAATTCTGGAACAGGTTCCTCACCAAAAAGAACCAAATAGTCGACTGTCCGCACGCCGAAGCCTTAGCAGCTTTTAAACATAACGTCCGATACGAATGGCTCGCCAGACACCTCGGCCAGGAAAAGCCAAGAACAATGGCCACGCTAACAAGCCTCATGACCCGCTTTTGCGCGGGGGAAGATAGCTGGCTAGCAAGATGCAGCACCAGTAACCCGAGTACATCCGAGATCAGAGATGGAAACGGAAAATCATGGCGCATAAAGGACCAGCGCCGAAATAAAGAAAAGGGCCCAAAGAACACGGCGGTCAACGCCGGATTCAAAAGCTCGCGGCCGAACAACAAAACACTGCCTCTTAAGGAAAACAGTGACGAGCTATCCAAACTAAACAAAATTTTGGATCGGATATGTCAAATCCACAGTACCCCCGGAAAGCCTGCAAACCACACCCACCGAGATTGTTGGGTCTTCAAACTGTCCGGCCGACTCAACGCCGAACACAAGGGGCTCGACATGCCAAGCGAGGATGACGACGAACCCCACCAGCAGAGCGCCAGAAAACAAAAGACTTTCCCACAAGAAGTCAAAACAGTAAACTCACTTATGTGATAATACGGAACAATAGTGCGGCACCCGCTAAAGTACGTGTCGCACGGTCCACCCCAGCGGAACCCCGAGATTGTATGTTAAAACCAATTACTTTCGACCACCTGAACTATTCTAGAAGTATTCGAAACGCAGGATGGACTGCTCTGATATTGGATCCCATAATCGACGGACTACAATTTACACAAGTCCTAATGGACGGCGGCAGCGATTTAAACCTGCTATATCCGGACACAATCCACAAGTTGGGGATAGACCCTACTAAAATTCGCCATAGCCGCACTTCCTTCAAAGGAGTGACGCCAGGCCCTTACGCCAAGTGCGCGCGCTCCGTACTACTAGAAGTTGTGTTCGGATCACCCGACAACTTCCGTCGCGAAAAGCTAATCTTTCATGTCGCTCCATTCACAAGTAGACATCAAGCACTGTTGGGACGTGAAGCTTTTGTCCGCTTTAACGCAATACCGCACTACGCGTCTCTTACACTTAAAATGCCCGGTCCACGCGGCATTATATCATTAAAAGGTCGTTCAAGACCCCGGACACGGCTAGGCGAGTCCGGCATAAATAAACTAGGGGCTCCCTAGCCGCACACCCCTTCACAAGGGGCTGTGCGTATGAGCAATAAAGAGCCAATAAAAGCTCAGCTTTATTCATTCATTCATACTTCGATTTTTAATACATTTTTTGCACGATTTCTCTTCAAACTAAGTTCCTCTCTTTTATAGATGAACAGCGTGTACACCCGTCCAGGATACGGCACAACGGAGACACAGGCGCAGACGTGCAGCAGGGACCCGTGGCAAGGATTCTTTTCAGATTAAGACCCTGCGTAAACCTTTCTTACTGTCTCTTGTTGATTCGCATCCACCGGGTTTTCACCATAACCGACGAGGAGACTGGCGTTTTGGCATCGACCGCGTCAGAAATTTTCGCATGTACCTGGACACTAGGGGTTTAGGGCATTGATCTGCCCATTATCATAAAGACCGAATACCTTAGGGAGTGTTCGGCGTCTCGAGTTAGGCCTTATATGCATCAGCTCCGAATCATGTCTTTGGTCAAATGTTTGGTTTGCCCGGCTCCTGTGTTTTGCTGCCTTACGTTCCGTATCATCGGCTAACGCGGCACCAGGAGAACTACTGCGATTGTGCCCCGGTTCGGCCGGGCGAGCACCTCAGTAGAGAAAGCCGAAAACTGACTTTCATGATATAGCGAGAGACTGGTCAACCACTCGATCGACAACCGGAATGTTTAGAATTCCTCCGCTTTGATGAAGGACCGTTTCCCGGTCAGGCACAAACGCGCCCCGAATTCGGAGAGCGTGGTGCCCCTAGGGGCTATATCGTAGCCCCACCCTCGAACTCCTATGGCTAAGTGAAAGTGATAAAGCATTATAGTCCGGTTGCCTTGTTTGCTACGCTACCACCTCCTTCACAGGACCAAGACGTTGGATTAAGTGTGAAAATGCGCTATTTTTGCAAACACCCCCGCACCATGTGCGTGGGGGCTGAAGCCGAAGACTGCCATCTTTCAGGTTATACACAAGTATACATTAACGGCCGCACAGGAGATATCTCAATACTTGAACGCACATGTATAAAAAGCACTTATATTATAAACATCATTTTACAAATCATAAAGATCATTTGAACATGACATTCTTTGAGCACTGCGACTCTATTGCACGAGCACCTCGCAGAACTTCCCCAAAATAGTGCTCGGCGGGTAACCGGCTCTCGTCCGAACCCCGGGTTGCAACATCGGTGGCATCCATCTCCGTCCAGTATGTCTTCACACGGGCGAGGGCCATCCGTGCACCCTCTATACAAGCCGACCGCTTCATCGCCTTGATATGCGGCACCGCCCCAAGGAATTGCTGCAATAAGCCAAAATAACTCTTCGGCTTGGGCCTATCCGGCCAGACATGAGCCACGATATCCGTCATGGCAAGTCCGGACAATCTATTCAGCTCAGCCCACTCAGCCAACCGATTGGTCAGCGGAAGTGAACGCTCCAAACTGTGGAATTCAGACCAAAAAAGCTCTTCCGTCTCGTGATCCTTTTGACTTCGGAAGTGCACAACAGCATCTGCCACTCGCTGCTAAATCCATATAAGGATCCTCCGGACCCCACAGCTGGCCAAGCTGAGCATACTTCGGATCTGTGAACCTCCTGCGCAGCAGAAAAGGCTTGCCAGCCGCAATATCTCCGGCCTGGCGCAGCTCCTCCTTTATAGCCCTCATTGCAGAACGGGCATCCTTGGCTTCGGCGGTGGCCTTCTTCAGGCTTTCTTGCTCCACTCGGCGTTCTTTTTCAAGAACCTCATAGCGGTCGGTAACATCTTTCAGCTTCACAGCCATTTCGGCCATCTCCTCCCTGCTTCGGCAGTGAGCAGCCCTTTCGGCTTCCAGCTCTTTGGCCGCCTTCGAGGCAGCCGCATCACTCCTCCTGGCCTGCTCCTTGGCTCGAGCAAGCTCTGCTCGAAAGTCCTCGATAGCAACGGCACCATCTGCATCAAACACACATGTGGTAAGGAGTGAGCTTCGGCTCCCTTACTACGTGACCACGGAGAAACAACCTACCCTGCGACTCGTCAAGTTGTTTATTGACCAGTGCGATGTCCGCATCTGCAATGTCGAGTTGCCGCTTTAGTTGCAACTCCATCAGTCCGGATGGCCACCGGACTATCCGCCACCTGTGTAGGAAAGGCAAGAATTAATGCCTGAGATTATGATCCTCGGCACGCTGTCGCTTTCGACAACATACCGAGTCTCAGGGGCTACTATCTATACAGGGCGCGCTTTATGTGCAAAACTGTCAAAAGGTATGTCATTTTTACGTACCTCAAACCCCGCCAGCAAACTTCTGACGGCATCATGCAACCCGCCTTCGGCGGATGCAATTCTTCCAATCACCATACTCATCAATGTACGGTGACCTTCTGAGTTAGACGCTGAGGGAGTCTTGGACTAGGGGGTGTCCGGACAGCCGGACTATCATCGTCCGCCGGACTCCAAGACTACGAAGATACAAGATTGAAGACTCCGTCCCGTGTCCGGATGGGACTTTCCTTGGCGTGGAAGGCAAGCTTGGCAATACGGATATGTAGATCTCCTACCATTGTAACCGACTCTGTGTAACCCTAGCCTCCTCCGGTGTCTATATAAATCGGAGGGCTTTAGTCCGTAGGACAACATACATTACAACAATCATACCATAGGCTAGCTTCTAGGGTTTAGCCTCCTTGATCTCGTGGTAGATCCACTCTTGTACTACCCATATCATCAATATTAATCAAGCAGGACGTAGGGTTTTACCTCCATCGAGAGGGCCCGAACCTGGGTAAAAACATCGTGTCCCTTGTCTCCTGTTACCATCCGCCTAGACGCACAGTTCGGGACCCCCTACCCGAGATCCGCCGGTTTTGACATCGACATTGGTGCTTTCATTGAGAGTTCCTCTGTGTCGTCACCGATAGGCTTGATGGCATCGTCAACCAACAATGCTATCCAGGGTGATACTTTTCTCCCCGGACAGATCTTCGTATTCGGCGGCTTCGCCCTGCGGGCCAATTCGCTTGGCCATCTGGAGCAGATCGAAAGCTACGCCCCTGGCCGTCAGGTCAGATTTGGAAGCTTAAACTTCACGGCCAATGTCCGCGGAGACTTGATCTTCGACGGACTCGAGCCACAGCCAAGCGCGCCGCACTGTGACGACGGGCATGATCTAGCTCTGCCACCGAACAGTGCCTTGGTGGCCGCACACGGATCCGCTTCGGCCATTAACCCGGAGTCGATCGCCCAGATCGGGGGCCGGTGGATAGAGGCCCCCCTGGGGGCTTCAACATCCACGGCGATGGAGCCGAACACTAATCTTGTCCCCTGCGAAACTCGTGATTCCGAGGTGCCGGACTCCTCGCCGGACTCCGAACCTCCCGCGCCTCTACCAATCGATCCGAATTGGGCGCCAGTTATGGAATTCACCGCCGTGGACATCTTCCAATACTCGCCTTTTGGCGATATCTTGAATTCACTAAAGCATCTCTCGTTATCAGGAGAGCCCTGGCCAGACTATGGCCGGGATGGTTGGGGTACGGACGACGAAGAAATTCAGAGCCTACCCACCACCCACTTTGTAGCCACTATCGACGATTTAACCGACATGCTAGACTACGACTCCGAAGACATCGACGCTATGGACGACGATGCCGGAGACGAACAGGAACCAGCGCCTACAGGGCACTGGAAGACCACTTCGTCATACGACATATACATGGTGGACACCCCAAAAGATGGGGATGGCGAAGAAACAGCGGAGGCAGACTCTTCAAAGAAGCAGCCCAAACGCCGGCGTCAGCGGCGCCGCTCTAAATCTCGCCACAGCAAGAATGGAGATTCTGGCACAGGAGATAATAATACTCCAGAGAGTGCCGAAGACAATCCCCTCCAGCAAGACTCAGCGCAGGAGGATGCAGAAGCAAGCCCTCATGAGGGGGCGGCAGACGAAGAGGTTGAGGATCATAACTATATGCCTCCCTCCGAAGACGAAGCAAGCCTCAACGATGACGAATTCGTCGTACCCGAGGATCCCGTCGAACAAGAGCGCTTCAAGCGCAGGCTTATCGCCACAGCAAACAGCCTAAAGAAAAAGCAGCAACAACTTCAAGCTGATCAGGACCTGCTGGCCGATCGATGGACCGAGGTCCTCGCGGCCGAATAGTATAAACTCAAACGTCCCTCCAAAAGTTACCCAAGACGCAAGCTGCTTCCCCGATTAGAGGAGGAAGCATACACACCTCCATCACCAGCGCACGATATGGCTGACCGACCACCCCGTGGTCGTGACAGAGAGGCATCCAGGCCCCCAGCCAAGACCGTACCCCGGCATCGCTCCAAAAGTACGAAGCCAAGAGGGAACGCGCCGGACTTGCGAGACGTATTGGAGGACAAGGCAAGGCAATCCAGATCCATTTACGGATCACGTGGGCGCCCTACGACCCACGACGAATACCGTCGCGCCGGATACAATAACCCCGGCCGGGCGGAACACAGCAGACGTCGCTCTCTCGAGCTGCGTCGCGATATCGCTCAATACAAAGGCGCCGCACACCCACTATGCTTCACTGACGAAGTAATGGATCATCAGATCCCCGAAGGGTTTAAACCCGTAAACATCGAATCTTACGATGGCACAACAGACCCCGCGGTTTGGATCGAAGACTATCTTCTCCACATCCATATGGCCCGCGGTGACGATCTCCATGCCATCAAGTACCTCCCACTCAAGCTTTAGGACCAGCTCGGCATTGGCTTAACAGCTTGCCCGCAGAGTCAATTGGGTGTTGGGAGGACCTGGAGGCCGCATTCCTTGATAACTTCCAAGGCACATATGTGCGACCACCAGACGCCGATGACCTAAGCCACATCATTCAGCAGCCAGACGAATCGGCCAGACAATTCTGGACACGGTTCTTGATGAAGAAAAATCAAATCATCGATTGTCCGGATGCAGAGGCCCTTGCAGCCTTCAAACATAACATCCGGGAGGAATGGCTAGCCCGGCACCTGGGGCAGGAAAAGCCGAAATCCATGGCAGCCCTCACATCGTTAATGACCCGCTTTTGCGCGGAAGAGGACAGCTGGCTAGCCCGCAGCAACAATCTCCGTAAAAATTCTGGCAGTCCGGATACTAAGGACAACAACGGCAGGTCACGTCGAAACAAAAACAAGCGCCGCATTAACGGTGACGATAAGGAGGATACGACAGTCAATGCCGGATTCTGAGGCCCTAAACCCGGTCAGCGGAAGAAGCCATTTAAAAGAACCACTCCGGGTCCGTCCAATCTGGACCGAATACTCGACCGCTTATGCCAGATACATGGCACCTCTGAAAAGCCAGCTAACAACACCAACAGAGATTGCTGGGTGTTCAAGCAGGCCGGCAAGTTAATTGCCGAAAACAATGACAAGTGGCTAAACAGCGACGACGAGGAAGAGACCCGACCGCCGAACAACAGAGGACAGAAGGGTTTTCCCCCACAAGTGCGAACGGTGAATATGATATACGTGACCCACATACCCAAGAGGGAGAGTAAACGCGCACTAAGGGACGTCTATGCGATGGAGCCAGTCGCCCCAAAGTTCAACCCATGGTCCTCTTGTCCGATCACTTTCGATCGAAGAGACCATCCGACCAGCATACGCCATGGCGGATTTGCCGCATTGGTCTTAGACCCAATCGTCGATGGGTTCCACCTCACGAGAGTCCTGATGGACGGCGGCAGCAGTCTGAACCTGCTTTATCAGGATACAGTGCAAAAAATGGGTATAGACCCATCAAGGATTAAACCTACAAAGACAACCCTTAAAGGTGTCATACCAGGAGTGGAAGCCAACTGCACAGGCTCAGTCACACTGGAAGTGGTCTTCGGATCCCCGGATAATTTCCGGAGCGAAGAGTTAATCTTCGACATAGTCCCGTTTCGCAGAGGCTATCACGCTCTGCTCGGACGAACCGCGTTTGCCAAATTCAACGCGGTGCCGCACTATGCATACCTAAAGCTCAAGATGACAGGCCCTCGTGGAGTCATCACGGTCAATGGGAATACGGAACGCTCCCTCCGAACGGAGGAACATACAGCGGCTCTCGCGGCAGAAGTACAGAGCAGCCTTCTAAGGAAATTCTCGAGTCCGGCCGTTAAACGGCCGGATACAGCAAAGCGCGCCCGGAGCAACCCCAACCAAGACCACCTGGCGCGATCAGAGCACGCGTAGCAATGCGGCCCCAACCCTCGCCCGCGCATGATCGCAAGAATAACACTCCGCGTACATCATTACACTTTGGAGATACCATGGGCACAGGGGAGGGGGCACGATCGCAACGGACCCAGAGTGCGGTTCGACCAAACCGGGGGCTCGCAAATGTGCCCCCCTCTTTTTTTATTATTTTTCTTCTTTTATGTACACAGGACTCTGTTAACCAGAAGCCCTGTCCGGCGGCGAACCTGCCGAACTCATGATGCAACAGTCGGGGACTAAAGAAGGCCGCGACGAACACTCAGGTGGTCTCAATTACGAGCATTAAATTTGATTATATACACCAAGTCCACAGCTGATCCCTGGAGGGGGACATGTTTACTTAGTCCGAATCCCTTGCTTACCGCGCTATTTGTATCAGTCCGCTCTAATAGCAGACTTTCTTTCATAAATAATGCAGCAACTTTTTGATCGCAATTGCATTACCTCTTATATATATGCTCATTATGTGACATCTTGCACCCGTATATTTTGGTACGGCCTCATACACCGGGGGCTTATGTTCCCCACTCTATGGTGTGATAAGTCCGAACACTTTCACAAGTGCGGCACCCCGAACTTATAGCATTATATGAATCGGCTCCGAATCATGTCTTGGGTCAATAGTTGGGTTTGCCCGGCTCCCACGTTTTGGTGCCTTACGTTCCGTTCCGTCGGCTAAGGTGGCACTGGGAGAACCACTGCAATTGCGCCCCGGTTGAGTCGGGCGAGCGCCTCAGTGGAGAAAGCTAAAACTGACTGGCATGATAGGGCGAGAGACCGGTCGCTGTTCGAGAGGTTTTTTCAGGTCCTTAAAGACTCACGCCGCTTCGAGCGAAGTTCCGGACAATGTCCGATGAAGGCGTGGATAGCGCCCCGGATTCGGTCTTCCGAATACCAGGGGCTTCGCCGAAATTTAAAATTATAGAATTCTATGGCTAAGTGAGAGTGTTCAAGAATTATAAGTCCGGTTGCCTTGTTCGTCGTGTTGAGCGCCTCCCTCGATGGACCCAATAATGGGAACAAGAGTGCTCAAGTTTATCCCGAACACCCCAGCACTCGTGGCTTGGGGGCTGAAGCCAACGACTTGCCATCTCTCAGATTTTATAAACGGCCGCACAGAAGGTAATATTTTAAATTAAACAAGCGTTGCTTAACGCGCACATGAACAAAGTTTCAAGCGCGCAGGATAATACATAGCAAATTCATTCAAAGATTACATTCCGGGGGCACTCATCCGCAATATTGCGGGCTCCCTTCAGGACAGTTTTATAATACATCTCGGGCGTGCGATACTCCTTGCCCGGCGGCGGTGGGTCCGTGAGAAGCTTCTCCGCATCCAACCTGCCCCATTGCACCTTTGTGCGGGCAAGACCCGGCGAGCGCCTTCGATACAGGAGGAGCGCTTGATTACATCCACCCAGGGGCATGCATCCAACAGCCGCCGCACGAGGCCAAAGTAGCTCCCAGGCATGGCCTGTCCAGGCCACAGCCGGGCTATGAGGCCCTTCATGGCCTCTTCAGCTACCTTGTGGAGTTCGACCAGCTGCTTCAGCTGGTCGCTTGGGGGCACCGGGTGTCCGGCCTCAGCATACTGAGACCAGAAGACTTTTTCCGTCGAGCTCCCCTCCTCGCCACGATAGAATGCGGCGGCATCAGACGCACTATGCGGCAAATCTGCAAACGCCCCTGGAGAGCTCCGAACACGGGTAAGTGTCAGGTACGTTACATTAACATGCTTGCTTTGCATGAAAAATGCCTTACTCGCCGCTATTTTCTTTACATCTTCCACCTCCTGAAGGGCCTTTCGGGCTTCGGCCTCAGCGGACTTGGCACTTTCAAGAGCCGAGGCAAGCTCGGACTCTCGAGTCTTGGAGTCACGCTCCAACCTCTCATATTTCTCATTGAGAGCCTGGAGCTCTTGCCGCACTTCCGCCACCCGCGCCTCCTGCTTTTCTCTCTCTGCCCGCTCCGCGGCCGCACTGCGTTTGGCCGCGGACACAGCCTCCTTCAGGGCTGCCACCTCGTTAGTGGCCCCTGCAATACACATATTATCCTTGTTAATTATATTGCAACCAAAATCCTTTTCTGTAAGGTAACTATTCAAAGTGGTGTTACTCACCTTCTTTGTCCTCGGACCGCTCGAGATCCTTTTTTAGCACATCGACCTCCACCGTTAGTGCGGCAGAGGTCAGCAGCGCAGCCTGCAAACCCATATTGACATATTTTTAGCAACCCTGCGAATATCTTGTTAGATCCTCAGTCCGGCTTTTTTTTCCGAAAACCGAACTGAGCATCAGGGGCTACTGTCTATGCGGTATTACATTACATAATTTTAACTTCTTACATCAAAGCCTGTTAAAAGGCTGCTGCAGGCTTCGGTCAGCCCGCTCTTGGCGAGCTGAACCTTTTGAATCACCGCACTCAAGATAGTGCGGTGTTCTTCCTCAATGGAAGCGCCTTTAAGCGCCTCCAGCAAGTTATCCGGCGCCTCCGGTTGGACGGAGGCCGCCGGTGTCACGGTCTTGCCCTTCTTTCGAAGGGGCCGCTTGCCGGACTCTGGAACCACTGTGGGTTCCGATGTAGAGTCCGGCGCAAAGTCCGGGAGGTCGCCTGACGGCGCCTCCGGAGCCTCCGGAGCCTCCTCCTGATGGGTCCCTCTCTGGGATCCCACCTCGGCGTCCTCGTCGGCGCGTGGGGTGGAGGCGGTCAGAAGTGAATTCACATCCGACGAGGCCAACGACCCGCTCGATGAGTCGGGGAGATCGTCATCGGCCGGACTACGGACAGAATGCAGCTTTAGAAGGACACTACATGACACGAAAGATATTGCTCATAAAGGATACGGACGCTTAAGATCTTGCCGGACGCCTGGCCCTTGGATGCCACTCATCCTCGCCAACGCTGGTGTTGGCAAAACTGTCCGGGGGGATAGTCCTCCCCCTCTTGGACCCTTCGGCCTCCCCGATTGGGGAAGCCTTCCTCTTCTTCTCTCCCTCCTCCGGGAGAGAATACTCCTCCTCCTAGTCTTCGGGGGAGGAGTCCGCGTCGTCGTCAGACGCCTGATTGCGGGAACTCTTTCGAGTCCCCGCGGCCACCTTCTTGGCCTTCTTCTCCGGCACCACGTGCGGTGCCGGAACCAGCAGCCCTGCTAAACGGGCGTCCACTGGATCTTCTGGCATGGGAGCCGGGCTGATAAGCAGCTTGGCCTTCTCCATCCATTCCTGTCAAAGGAAGAGGCAGAATGAAACCTCACTAGAGTCAATCTAATTATCACAAGTGTCCCGTAATGGGGTTGAATCACTTACCTCGTCAGTTGGATACTGCGAGCTGAATCCCGGTCTTCCATCGCGGATGCGGGGGCTTCGGCGCCCTTGAACAGCACCCTCCAGGCGCCTTCGTATGTTGTATCGAAGAGCCCGCTTAGCGCCTGGTGCTGTTCCGGATTGAACTCCCACATATTGAATGCCCGTTCTTGGCATGGGAGGATCCGCCGGATGAGCATGACTTGGACCACGTCGACGAGCCTGAGCCTATTGCTCACCATCATCTTGATGCAGGCTCGGAGTCCCGTCACCTCCACCGGATTGCCCCACTGCAAGCCCTTCTCTTTCCAGGAGGTGAGCTGCGTGGGGATGCCAGATCTAAACTCGGGGGCCGCCGCCCATGTAGGCTTGCGCGGCTCGGTGATGTAGAACCACTCCGATTGCCACCCCTTGACGGAATCCACAAAGGTCCCTTCGAGCCAAGGGACGTTGGGCAATTTGCCCAACATGGCGCCTCCGCATTCCGCTTGCGTGCCCTTCACAACCTTCGGCTTGACATTGAAGGTCTTGAGCCACAGGCCGAAGTGGGGCCGGATGCAGAGGAAGGCCTCGCACACGACGATAAACGCCGAGATGTTGAGGATGAAGTTCGGCGCCAGATCGTGGAAATCTAGGCCGTAGTAAAACATGAGCCCCCGGACAAATGGATGGAGCGGAAAGCCCAGTCCGCGGAGGAAGTGGGGGAGGAAGACGACCCTCTCATGAGGCCCAGGGGTAGGGATGAGCTGCCCCTCGTCGGGCAGCCGATGCGCGATATCGCCGGAAAGGTATCCGGCGCTGCGCAGCTTGGTGATGTCCCCCTCCTTAGCGGTGGAGGCCAACCATTTGCCTCCCGCTCCGGACATATTCGGAGAAGGTCGAGGCGAGATGTGCGAGCTTGGGTGTTGGAGCTTGAGTTCGCGGAGATGGATAAGCAAAGGAGGAAGAAGGCGTAGGTGAGAAGGTGAATCCTTATCCCTTATATATAGGCAGACGAAAACTGTGCGTCCCCCACCAGCCTGGTAAAACTCGCTTATCTCCCAAGCGCCACCATCAATGGCGCGGTTGGGTTACCCACGCCCGTATTGATGAGAATCCCGGGATAAGGGGAACACGATCTCTGCTTCGACAAGACGTGCCAAGGAAACCGCTTCGCTAAACGTGCTGAGGTGGTATAGTAAAAAACGATTCAAACAAAGGCTTGGTGGCGGTGTGATGTCACGCCGCGTAATACGTCAGCAGATTGAACTAAGTGTACATTTTATTCTCTCTACGGTGGAATGTGGAATTTATCTTGCAGAGCCGGACACTATCCTGGTGTTCATGATCTTTTCTGATTATTCAAGGGAGGAACCCGCCTTGCAATGCCGAACATTGTGCGCGCCGGACTTATCGTCATTGAAGCCTGGTTCAGGGGCTACTAAGGGAGTCCTGGACTAGGGGGTGTCCGGACAGCCGGACTATCATCGTCCGCCGGACTCCAAGACTACGAAGATACAAGATTGAAGACTCCGTCTCGTGTCCGGATGGGAGTTTCCTTGGCGTGGAAGGCAAGCTTGGCAATACGGATATGTAGATCTCCTACCATTGTAACCGACTCTGTGTAACCCTAGCCTCCTCCGGTGTCTATATAAACCGGAGGGCTTTAGTCCGTAGGACAACATACATTACAACAATCATACCATAGGCTAGCTTCTAGGGTTTAGCCTCCTTGATCTCGTGGTAGATCCACTCTTGTACTACCCATATCTTCAATATTAATCAAGCAGGACGTAGGGTTTTACCTCCATCGAGAGGGCCCGAACCTGGGTAAAAACATCGTGTCCCTTGTCTCCTGTTACCATCCGCCTAGACGCATAGTTCGGGACCCCCTACCCGAGATCTGCCGGTTTTGACACCGATAAACGCCCTCTCAAGCAGATCCTTCATCTCCTCCGGCCGTACACCAGTTGGTGCCGAACTCTTCGGCCCTGCCGGACTTGGGGATACCCTCCGTGATGACACCTCAGGGTCGTCCGCCCCGCCTGATGGTGCGGCAGATGGAGGCATCTCGCTCACCATCATCTTCGGACGAAGGTCCCCCGAAGACGAGCTCATCTGAGAAGGACGGAGATCCGAACTACAAGGTAAAAACTTAGGTTATCAACAGAAGCACAAATAGGGATGTCCCTTATTACAAAACTCCCCTTTTTCTACTTACGGCTCGCTGGAGGGCTGATTCCTTAGGGGAGATAGTGCGGCCGGGGCCTCCCCGGACGCAGGACCCTCTGGTGAAGATCTCTTCCCCCGCTTCGAGGCCTTGGCCTCCGGGTTTTCGGAAGCGGTCCTCTTCTCCCCTTGGAAGGAGGGATTCTCGATCCCCCTTTCTCAAAAGCCTCCTTGGTAGAGGCGGCAGTTCCTCTGTTTTCCCCTTCGCCTTCCTCTGAGGGCGCAACCTCCAGCATCCTGACCAGCACGGGATCCGGCGCGGTCTCCGGGAGGGGGGCCGGAGACCGTATCAGTTTCGCTTGTGCTATCCACTCCTATTAAAGGGACGATTGGTTAAAAAGCAAATTCAAGAAGGCGCAAACAAACAGTGTGTCCGGACACAGGGCTACTTACCTGAGCATCCGGGCGATTGCAGCTTAGACCGGCATCCTCCGTTAATTCCGAACACACTTCCTGTGATCCGAAGAACGATTTGTACATCTCCACGGGTGTCGTACCCATAAAGTGTTGAAGAGCTCGTGGCCCCTCTGGATTGAACTCCCACAGACGGAGGGGGCGACGCTTGCAGGGTGGGAGACGCCGAATTAGCATAACCTGCATCACTACGACCAGATTGATCTCCCTCTCTTGGAGGTCTCGAATCCGGCCCTGCAATAGGGGTACGTCCTTTGACGGCCCCCAGTTGAGCCCTTGGTTGACCCATGACATCAGCCGCTATGGAGGGCCCGAGCGAAAGATGGGCGGCGGCTTCTGCCTGCTGCCCCTGGGAGCGGTTATATAGAACCACTCCTGTTGCCACAAGCCGAGCTCCTCCTGGAAAGAGCCCTCGGGCCATGGAGCATCGGCCCTCCTGCTTACAACCGCCCCGCCGCACTCTGCTTGACGCCCCTCGATCATCTTCAGCTCCACATTGAAGGTTTTGAGCCACAAACCGAAATGGGGGTAGTGCGGAGGAAGGCCTCATAGACGACAATGAATGATGAGATGTGGAGGATAGACTCCGGAGACAAGTCATGGAATTCCAACCCATAGTAAAACATAAGCCCTCTCACAAAAGGATCCATCGGGAAGCCTAAACCCCGACGGAGGTGGGACACAAACACGACGCTTTCGCCGGGCTAGGGAGTGGGAATGACTTGCCCTTTGGCGGGCAACCTATGCGAAATCTCGTAGGTCAGGTACTTGGCTTCTCTCAGCTTTTGCACGTCCTCTTTCGTAACGAAGGAGGGCATCCACCGGCCCTGTTGGTCGAGGCCGGACATCGTTGAAGGTCCGAGGCGCTCGAATCTGAGGCTCTGGGTGTTGGAACTCGGGGCGAGGGGTAGATTCGATTGAGGATTGAAGAAAAGGAACGAGCCTTGGTCTCATTATAAAGAGGGAGAATACCAAGAGCCTTCCCCGTGACTGTTTGGGACTCGCCTTCGATAGAGGGGGCGTGGCAACGGGCGCGGTTGGGTTACCCACGTCCGTATTGATGGGAATCCCGGAATAAGGGGAACACGATCTCTGCTTCGACAAGACGTGCCAAGGAAACCGATTCGCTAAACGCACTGAGGTGGTATAATAAAAACGATTCAAGTAAAGGCTTGGCAGTGGTGTGACGTCACGCCACAAAATACGTCAGCAGATTGAGCTTGTGTAC
Source organism: Triticum dicoccoides (assembly GCF_002162155.2). Lineage (NCBI taxonomy): Eukaryota > Viridiplantae > Streptophyta > Magnoliopsida > Poales > Poaceae > Triticum > Triticum dicoccoides. The sequence continues at coordinate 734,883,272 of NC_041386.1, read as the reverse complement.
ATATTATTCTCTCTACGGTAGCATGTGGAATTTATTTTGCAGAGCCGGACACTATCCTGGTGTTCACAATCTTCTATGAATTAATTCGGAGGAGGAACCCGCCTTGCAATGCCTAACAATATGCGCGCCGGACTCATCATCATTGAAGCCTGGTTCAGGGGCTACTGAGGGAGTCCTGGACTAGGGGGTGTCCGGATAGCCAGACTATCGTCATCGGCCGGACTCCAAGACTATGAAGGTACAAGATTGAAGACTTCGTCCCATGTCCGCATGGGACTTTCCTTGGCGTGGAAGGCAAGCTTGGCAATACGGATATGTAGATCTCCTACCATTGTAACCGAGTCTGTGTAACCCCAGCCCTCTCCGGTGTCTATATAAACCGGAGGGTTTTAGTCCGTAGGACGAACAACCATTACAACAATCATACCATAGGCTAGCTTCTAGGGTTTAGCCTCCTTGATCTCGTGGTAGATCCACTCTTGTACTACCCATATCATCAACATTAATCAAGCAGGAGTAGGGTTTTACCTCCATCGAGAGGGCCCGAACCTGGGTAAAAACATCGTGTCCCTTGTCTCCTGTTACCATCCGCCTAGACGCACAGTCCGGGACCCCCTACCCGAGATCCGCCGGTTTTGACACCGACAAATTGCATGGACGGTTAGCATCTCAACTCCTAATGGAGCAGTTGGTGAATAGTCTCCACGGTTTATTTTCGCTGGTTTTTTTCGTCTCTCCTCCCACCACCCCTCCCATCCTGGTCCATCGGTTTATTTTTCTCTCCACTCTTCATTACAACCAGGACTTTCCTAACGTATAACAAATCATGGATCTAACTTCCTTACATTATTCATATCAATCGATTCATTTTATTGGTTCAATTTGTCTTAGGAAACAAATAACAAATTTTTAAGAAACAAATAATAGATTTGAATCTAACTTTCCTAACTTGTCTAAATCAATCGATTTCTCTCATTAGTGAAATTTGTTTTAGGAAACAAATAACAGACACGTCACAAACTTTCCTCCCAATAAATAATTTCTTAACATTTGCAAACTTTCCTAATACGACACGTCACAAACGGGCAGGTACTGATATCATGTTACCAAATAATAAAACTCCATTTGCATAGAAATCAGTTCAAAATCCTAACTTTCCTAAATTTTTACCTTTCCTTGATAACATCCAATATTTCCTATATTTTCCACCTATTGAAGGAAATCACCCATCCATCGATATTAGCATTTTTTGGAATGAGATCTCCAGGTTATGATTTTTTTGCGATTCTTTCCAATTGTGACCTCTCCTTCCGCTCCGGCACCTTCTCGCATAATCACCTCCACCACAGCCACCTGATGCCACCCTAAACCTCTTGCCTCTCCACACCTTCTCCGCCACCTCCTCCTCATACTCCATTGACAATCCCTCCACAACGTTTGTCCACAGCGGTGTCGAGGGCATGGCGCAACAGCGTACCAGTGGTAGAGCAGCGCATAGCAGCAGGAAGAAGCACATAGCAGGCGAGGCGAGCCGCCGACGATGGAGGGCAGAGATGCGGCCGGTGTGGCAGAGCGGGCAGCCGGCAGAAGATGGCCGCGACAGGAGGCGGCGCGAGGCAGGGGCACGACGGCGGGGTGAGCGAAGGGATAGGCGGCAGCAGACGGGGCGAGCGCAGCCAGCGAGAGTGTGACACGCGGCCAGGGTGTGCGTCGCACGGGGCACAGTGGTGCGGTGGCTGTGGCGAGCGTGATGGCAACGGCGGGCGCGACGGACGCGGTGTGGCACGTGCGTGGGCATGGAGAGCCAGAGAGGGAGTGGCCCCGCGGGCGCAGAAGAAGAGCTGAAGGCTCGGGCATGGGTGCGCATAGGAGCGGGCATGTGCCATGGGGTCAATCCGAGGAGCTCGGTGGCTACCCCTGCAATGGCCATGGCGGACGGTGGTTCTCGGCCACGGCGAAATACCTAACGAGAGCAAACAAGAGGGGAAACTGGGGAAAGGCAAGGGGAGATCACGGCGCGGATCAGGGCGGCAATGTCACGGTGGCCGAACATTGAGGAAGATGGCAACGACGTTGATCTGGGGGTGCTCGACTTGATCTCGTTGGCGCAGACGAAGTAGCGGAGGCATTCGGAGCTCCTTGACAAGCTCCTAGTGAGAAGGGAGGGCAGTGGCCGTGTGGACGGGGTCGATCATGGTGGCCGTGGCATCTGACTTTGTCCAGATCACCGGGATCGAGCGAGCGAGAAGGAGAAGTGGATCTGGGAGGGGGCGTCGAGGAGGAGTGAGGCCATGGGGGCAGGGGAGGCAGGGCGTTACCCTTATCCATTCCCCTTCGATGCCGGCGAGGTGGTCGGGCGGGAGCACGGCGAGGTAGCGACGGGCTCGGGAAACAGGAGAAGACGACCGTGCGGGGACTGGACCATTGGGCCGGTTCTGTGGCAAGGCCCGGGGGTAGGGGGAATCCCATTTTTCATCGTCGTTTTGGTTTTTAATGTATTCTAATCTGTTTCTCCTTTTTAACACCGTTTTCTATTTATTCTTATATCAACTAAATGGATTTTGTTAATTGTGAAACTATGCACACAATTCGAGCACAATATTTTTAGGTGGCAGAAAAAGTTTGGGGCCAAAAGAAAATACATAAAATTAGGTTTATATTTAATTGGTTATTTTAACTACTGTTGGACCTCTTATTAATTTGACAAGATTTAATTTTTGGGTCAACTAATGTTGGGCTCAACATGTCAAAGATCAGTGGAATTTATAGAATATGGTGAACATTTTAGTTTTACTGTTTGACAAAATAATTTATTTGACTTTATTTTAAATTTGAATTGAGCTTTGATTTTTATCAAGTGGCAGTTTGGATTAGCAAGCCTGATGACGTGCAATCATTAGAGGGATGTCACTGTAGTTAACGACTTGAGGTGTTACATAATCTTCCCATTTCGGAACTTTCATTGTTAAATGATTGGGAAATATATCACACTATTCATTAGTTCAATCAAGCTCACCAGAAGTCCACACATTATTGCCGATTGTGTAAATCTTATTGGCGGAGAGAATAGGCTATGTGTGTGTGTGTGTTAGATAGAGAGAAGGAGAGAGAGTGAGGAAGAGGGAGGGGGAGAGTGTGTGTGTGTGAGGATTTGATGATAAAAAAGGTCGCCAATGTCGTAATATTGAATTCTTAAAGTTAATGTGGCCCCGTTGCAACGCATGAGCGTTCTTCTAGTTTTAGTTGGATCGCGGTTTTCATGGGATCGACCCTTTTAATAGCGATCGCATGTGCGTACGTGGGTATCCACCTGATTTCTTTCCTTTCGTCATTAATTGGACCATGATTTTTGTGGGATTACCGCTTTTAATGGTGATGAATAAGGGTGTTTGACCATATTTCTTTCCTTCATATGGTGAAGTTTCTATATACGTGTTGTGCTCTTTTTACCGCGAGCGCTGTTAAAAGAAACAACAAAAATTAAATGTGTCACCCACGGATCAACTCAACTGATCCTAATTTGTTGTCTAATAATTGGTGATTAGTTACATCAACCTTTTAAAAATCATGACAGCAAAACAAAAGCAATTTTTTGTGTTTTTTGTGACCCGGTTTTTTCTTTGGTTGTAGTTACGTTGTATTCACACACACTTCGATCCATGAAACATAGTAGACCTGATAACTTATGTACCTCTGGTCTGTGCACCCGAGGGGGGGGGGTGTTGATGAAATATCCTCCTGGTAAGTTTATGGGAATATCATGGTAACTCACACATCGCAGACCTGATAACTTATGTTCCTCGGTATTGATAACTTTGGCATGAGGCGGGGAGGGGTTAATGAAATATCCCTCGGTAACTTTTGTGTGAATACCATGGTAACTCACACATTGCATACCTGATAAGTTATGTGCCACGGTCCTGGTAACTTTGGCGATACCCACGGTAAATTTGATGTTAATAACACGATAACTCACATGTGGCAGACCTGATAAGTTATGTACCACGGTCCTGGTAACTTTGATGCACATAATGACTTCAAAACTCAGAACTATCATTGTTTTACATCTTTTTCTATGTGGAATATTGCTACAAAGTTAACACTCAAGTCTTGGCATATGCAAATTGTATTGTCATCGAATATGCCTTGCATTCTTGTTTCACAATATTGTGCTTTCTGCTACCATGCTATCGACATTGTTTTTTCTTGGACCCTCATATATAATATAATTACCTCCTTAACATTGGAGTGTTCTTTAAGTCCCATAAGGATATCCATAATTATAACTCCCAAAGTATATGTCTGTCCTGAAGGTGATTTCTCCCTTATTTATAAATTCTAGTGCCACATATCCCCTGCATAAGAAGTGTTGCAGTTTGCATGGTTAGTGAGTAAAGTGTGAAAAGAAGTTGGTAGATGACTGGTAAAAACATCAAGTTCTCATTGAGAATTGTTAACCTACTTTGGCCCAATCATGTTTTTAGTAATAGCACGACTCTTGCTTTCACTTAAGCGCCGTGATAGACCAAAATCCGCAATTCTGGGCACCATGTTATCATCCAATACTACATTCTGAGGTTTGAGCTCTATGTGAATAATACGCTGCTGATGAAGCTAATGTACACCCTCACATATCCCTTAATTATTTCATAACGCATGTTCCACTGAACTCAGACAAGATCTGTGGAGTGTATATGATACAACAAATAGTTAGTACTATATGTGGTGGGATAAGTAGTCCAATTGAAGGGAAAAAGGGCCTGGTTGATTGGTTGTGCGATTTGCAAAGCTAATATACTAACAAGTGCAAAGAAAGTTCTAGAAACACCTATTTCATTTCCAAAATGTGGGTGGATGTGACAGTTGGTAGCAAAGTAATCACCACTTTATTTTAAAATTCGGGTGTGAAGATGTGGTCTTGCCAACATATTGGCTTGGCAGATTGACATGCTTGGAATTTCTTTTGGTGACTTGATTAAGCTCGATGCACTACTACTTTACAACATAAGAGAGCGCTTATGTTTATGTGACATGTTTTTTAGTGTGCTCTTCTCTCTGAGGCAAGAGAGGATGACAAATCAAGATATGGCCAACAGAAGCGTGCATATTGTGTAGTGGTATAAGAGAATGGAGTTCAAAGGTACCATTTAGTTTCCAAAAGGAATTAACAAGGTTCAGATTTACTACTACTACTCTGTAGCGAAGTTTGTAGGCATGTAGTACTATACAGTATACAGTATAAATGGAAGGAGAGCTATAAAAATGATCTGATTCTACCAGTGAGATGATTAGCAAGGCACCCTTTGGGCAGGTACTTGAAGCAGAGCAGCATCTGCCATTGTTCTGCACAGACAACCATTCCGTTGTATGGCACCATCATGTGCCGTGTCTCGGAGCAGTGCCCCAGGAATCGCACCATGTTCTTATGCTCGGCCCCGACGAAACAGGCGACCTCGCTCACGAAATTCTTGTCCAGGATCTCGAATTTCTCAAAGAGCTTCTTCACAGCGATGGTACCACCACTTAGAAGCACTCCCTGCAGCTCACAAAGAATCGGTATATCAGCTATATTGTCATTGTTAGCTGATTTTGATCTTGATTGTGATCGAGAGTGGATGGTAACTTGGTAAGGTTGCGTACTATGTAAACCGCTCTGAACCCTCCGCTGCCAATTTAGTGAGCTTCGGAGAAATTCCCTATGACGGCCTTGAGAAGCGAGAAGGGTAGATCGACTGGATCCATGCCTTTGTCGAGCAACGCCTTCTCCAGCTCAGCAAGTTTCTCACCGTACTGGTCACCGTCAGTCATCTCGGTGTTGGACACCACGAGTCGGACTGATCCACTTGCATATAAGAATGAAAGTCATGGTGAAGCATAGTTAATGTTGTTCACTAGCTGTACTTGGATGGAAATACAGAAAAATCTATCTACCAGAAGACGGACGTGGTTAGATCTACCGTGGAATACGAATCTAGCACAAACTAACAGAGGATCAGTATCAGTCGAGAATGGATTTTCTACTCTCGGGTGTATTACACACGAGTTTGCAAAACCATCGAAAAAACAAGATCAAACAAAGTCAAAAAAATCTGAAAATTTGGGACATCAATCTTTATCAAATGTTCGAGCTGCTTGCAAAATTGGAGCCAAAAATAACATCAGGGGAACTCTCGCCAAAAAAACAAAATCAATGTTCAAAGTTATGTGCAGTGGTTTTGTGTTGTTGTGAGAGCTCCTTGGATATTATTTTTTGCTGAAATTTTGCAAGAAGCCTAAACATTTTATATAGTTTGTTGTCTCAAAATTTCAGATTTTTTGAATTTTATTTTTTCACATTTTTTCAAAGTTTTGAGAACTTGGGTGTACTACTCTCGAGAGTAGTCACACCTTTCAGTAACCACCGGCTCTTACCTTTCTCCACTAGAGATTGAGGCGGCGCTAGCCAGGCCAGGTCTTCAGAGCTCGTACAGTGAAGAGGATGTCTAGGGTTACACGATATATGTCTGTTTTGAAGGTGAATTCTCCCTTATTTATAAATTCTGGTGCCACATATCCCCTGTAGAAGAAATGTTGCAGTTTGTACGATTAATGAATAAAGTGTGAAACAAAGTTAATAGATGACGTAAAAACAGCAAGTTCTCAATGAGAACTGCTAGCCTACTTCATCCCAATCATGTTTTTAGTAATAGCCCGACTCTTGCTTTCACTTAAGCGCCATGATAGACCGAAATCCGCAATTCTGGGCACCATGTTATCATCCAATAGTACATTATGAGGCTTGAGGTCCATATGAATAATACGCTGCTAGTGAAGGTAAAGTACACCCTCACATACCCCCTTGATTATTTCATAACGCGTGGTCCACTGAAGTCGGCAAGATGCATCTGTCGAGAGTATACAGTACAACAAATAGTTAGTACAATATGTGGCGGGATAAGCAGTCCAACGAAAGGAACAAAAAAGGGCCTGGTTGATTGGTTATGCAATTTGCAAAGCCAATGTACTACAAGTTCAAAGGAAGTTCTTTGAAGACCTATTGCAAAAATGTGGGTGTGACAGTTGGCAACAAAGTAACCACCCCTTTATCTTAAAATTCGGGTGCAAAGATGTGGGCTTGCCAACATCTTTGGCATGGCAAATTTCTATGCTCTGGAATATCTTTTGATCACCCAATTAAGCTCTATACATTGCTATTTTACAACAGAAAAGAGCACTTATGTTTATGTGACATATTTGTTAGTCTTATATTATTTTTGATGCAGAGAGGATGAAAAATCAAAATATGCCCAAACAGTAGAGTGCATATTTCACAGTGGTATAGGAACATAACTCAAAAGAAGCAATTCCAAAAAGAATGATCTGATTTTACCACAGAGACAGTCATCAAGGCACCCTATGGGCAGGTACTCGAAACAGAGCAGCCTCTGCCTCACGTCTGCCCATATATGAAAGTGCGTTATATCGACTAGAGGGGGGTGAATAGGCGATTTTTATGAATTCTTCACTGAGGAATTTGCTGGTGAGGAAATTCCTTAGCGAAGAACTACTTGCAGCGGAATAAGTACTCAGAAGTAAGCATAACAGAATACAAGCATGGTCATCATGATGAAATGAAGACTAGCACAGAGTACAGAAAGCGTAATCACAGGATAACACAAGATGAAGACAAACAGACTGAAGAAATTGAACTGAGGAATTTGAGAAAGTCTTCAGTCTAAGTCTTCAAGCATAGATATGAACAAACACTCAACACAGTAATGAGGAAATGAAAGGGTTGAGGAAATGGAACCAGTTAGTTGGTGAAGACAATGATTTGGTAAACCAGTTCCAACTGCTGTCTCAGGTGTACGTCTGGTTGGATCGGCTGAGTATTTAAACTCGAGGACACGCAGTCCTGGACACCCAGTCACTGAGCACGCAGCTCAGGACACCCAGTCCTCACCGTATTCTCCTTGAACTAAGGCCACGCAGACCTCGTCCAATCACTCGTGGTAAGTCTTCAGGTGACTTCCAAACCTTCACAGACTTGGTCACTCGGCGATCCACAATTCCTCTTGGATGCTCTAGACCATGACGCCTAACCGTCTGGAAGAAGCACATTCTTCAAAGGTAACAAGCGTCGGATCCACGCAGTATCAATTTCTTCAGTGATGCTCAATCACTTTGGGTTTGTGGGGGTTTGGTTTTGGGTTTTCCTCACTTGATGATTTTTGCTCAAAGTCCTCGGAGGATGGGTTGCTCTCAAATGACAAGTGTCAAGTTCTCTTGGAGTAGCCAACCAACTAGTGGTTGTAGGGGGCGGCTATTTATAGCCTAGGGAGCAGCCTGACATGATAAGACATAAATGCCCTTCAATGATATGACCGTTAGGTGGATAGGATATTTTGGACAGCTGGCGTGCAGCACAGCAACGGTCGGAAATTCGGCTCTCAAATTCCTCAGGGCTATCATGTTCCTCGCTGTGTAGGCAATTCGCACTGGCGAATTTCTAACTCCTCAGTCAGAGCAAAGTCCTCAATGACCAGAAGAACTGCGTCTCTGTCACTGAAGAAATTGACTGAACTGTATGAGATTTCCAATGGCTTCACTCGAAGGGATTGGTAGGTGTGGGATTTTGAGTTGAGCATCACATGGAAATTTTTCCTTAGTATTTCCTCGACCCCCTTTAACAGTACGGTGTTTCCTATGACTCAAGAAAGAGAAAATGAAACTACGAAAACAAAAGTATTCACGCTTCATGTTCCTCAAATGAATACCAAGTCTTCAAGGTCACACCAATTTCTTCACTTTCAAAGTCTTCAGAAAGTCTTCAGAATATCAAAGTCTTCAGTCGAAGAACTTCATTTTTAGGGGTCAACTTTCTCTGTAGATATCAAACTCCTCATAGACTTATAGACCTGTGTACACTCACAAACGCATTAGTCCCTTAACCTATAAGTCTTCAATACACCAAAATCACTAAGGGGCACTAGATGCACTTACAATCTCCCCCTTTTTGGTGATTGATGACAACATAGGTTAAGTTTTCAACGGGGATAAACATATGAAGTGTAAATACTGATATTGAGGAATTTGATTCCAAGATATAGAAGAACTCCCCCTGAAGATGTGCATAGTGAGGAATTTGCGTTTGAGGCAATGCACATTTGAGAAGTTGAATCATGGAGATCTCCCCCTATATCTTGTAATTCATACACGCATTTGATATATAATATGAAGAATTTGAAATGCATGATGAAATATGGTGCCTGATGAAATTCAGCATGCGTGCAATAATATTAACAAGGAATAAGCATGCAGAATAGCACATCAAAAGTATCAGAGCACAGTGCATCAAAATTATCAGAGCACCATCCAAAAGTATCAGAGCACCATCGGGTTTAAGATTACAACTCAATCCAATGAAAGTTTTGGAAGAACGAGAGTTGTAACTTAAGAAAAAAATGCCCTTAATATAGATCCGCTTGAAGACTAACTCAGATTTCTCCCCCTTTGTCATCAACTGACCAAAAGGATTGAAACTGAGGATTAACGCCCCTGAAGAATTTCAAGTTGAGGGAGGAGCGCCAGTGTTGTCGGGGTTGTTTGTTGTAGCAGGGCCTGCTGCAGTGTCGTCCAAATCTTCATACTCATCAGTGTCACGCGATGAAGAATAAGAGCTGGCCACCAGATTAGGAACTTTGACCCTCTTGAATTTCTTCGGAGGAGGTGCAGACCAGTCAAATTCTTCCTTGAGACCCATAGTCTTCAGTTCTTCAGCGCTATAGACATGAGTGAGGACAGCCCAGGTGCGGTTGAGGGTTTCATGAAGGTAGTAATGGTTCTTCATCACTGAATTATGTGTTGAGGTCATGTTGTGAAGAATTGCACCAAACTAACGCTTTACCCATTTGTGATTGCGATCAACCTTCTGATGAAGACTGAGGAGTAACTCACGGTCAGTCATCACCCTGGGTGCTGTGGCTTGAGGATTTTGCTTAGTTGAAGTATTTGCGGCAGTGTCATGTGTGGCAGAGTCGTCATTGGTAGAGTAAGATGTAGCCAGGCGAAATTGACCATCCAATGGACGAATGCCTTCATCGATCACAACAGCTGCCTTGCCTTTATCATCAGCTGATGAAACTGTCCGTTTGAGGACTTCAATGGGAGGCAAGTAGCTACCGTGGTTCAGAGTGTCAGCTTTGTAATTCAGTGAAGATCTTTCCCTTATGAATCTTATAATCCAAGGCGCATAGGGCTTCAGCTCGAATGGTGACATAGCAACATTTGCCAGAGTCCTCATGAAGAAATCATGGAAGTTGACGGGAATGCCATGAATGATGTTGAAAAGCATGTTCTTCATGATGCCAACGACATCTTCATCATTTGAGTCGTGGCCTTTGATAGGACTTATTGTCTTCGTCAGAATGCGATAGACAGTCCGAGGCACATAGAGCAATTCCTTGACGAGGAATTTTGTTCGTGGGGCCTGCCCAGGCTTCAAAGGCTACATGAGCACTTGCATATAGTGATTTGTCAGTTCAGGGTCATTGTAGATGCAACGTGCACTGTCATGGGGAGGATCGAGAGGAAGGACACGAAGCAATTCAGTTGTCAGTGCCTTGTAGTGAGTGTTTTCAGTCATCCAATCCAACACCCATGTATTTACATCTTCAGCATCTCCAGTGATATGCAGTGTAGCGTAGAACTAAAGAATGAGTTCTTCATTCCAATCGCAAATGTTAGTGCAGAAATTGAGTAATCCTGCATCGTGAAGAACACTGAGGACTGGCTCGAAGCATGGCAGAGATTCCATATCCACGTGAGGAATGTGTTCATGATCGAAGATTTTGTCTTTGTCAAACAGCACTGAGGAATAGAAGTTGGCTTGACTTGCAGTCCAGAAACGCCTTTTCCTTATGCGAGCAGAGTCATAGGGGTTGTAATCAGTGAAGAATACATGCTCGGAAAAGAAGTCTTCAGCCTTGAACTTCTGTTTGTTTGAGAACGGATTCTTCGGCTTTGGCAGACGGGTGTTAGTGAGTTGCAGTACCACCTCAGGAATCGCGAGCTCAGGTTCTTCAGGCTGAGGAATTTCTGATTCCTCTTCTTGTGCAACCTGACGATCATCAGCAGCAGGTTCTTCAGCACTAGCGGCTGGAATATCTTCATGAGCAGAGGGAGTGGCATGAGTTTCTTCAGAGCCCAGTTGAACAGTTGTTGCCGGGGACAGAGGAATCTGTTGGATAGGTGTGAATAGAGGAGTATTGGGATGCTGACTTTCCCAAAAGTCATCATTCATCACAGGTGTGGTGCATCCTATATCCACATCTTCATCTTCAATTTCCTCAACACCAGCCTCTTCAGCTGTGAACTGAGGCTTAGGTGAGGAAATGACTGTCGTTGAAAGGATTGTATCCACTTCAATTTCTTCATCAATCTGCTCTGACGAAGCAGCAGAATGATTTTCTTCATCAGATCCGCTTGGGATCTTATAGTCTTCTCCAAAAGGAACAATTTCCTTTGATGACATGGAGGAAATTGGAACAGCATCAATTGGATGTTCAAGTGAGCTGGTCATTGGCTTCATTTTCTTTGCAGCCGAAGAATTTGACGCAGCTGATGCCTTCCTTTTCTTCACTGCAGCTCGCTCTGCAGCCTTGGTCTTCTTCACCTCATAGGCAGAAGGAAGAATTGGAGTTGGTGTAGGCGCGGGAGGAGCTAAGGAATCTGGTTGATTTTCTTCAGGCGCAGCTGATGCAGTTGCCCTGATCTCTTCAGTTTCTTCAGGCGCACCACTAGTGGATGCCCTGGCAATTTCTCAGCGGCTGGAATGGAGTCATCAGCCCTGGAACTAGCATTTTCTTCAGCAGGCTGAAAGTCATCAGCGGTGCTGGCATGTTCTTCAGCAGGCTAAGCAGAATTGCAGCCTGAGGGTTTTCTTGTTGCAATGGAGCTACAACAGTTGTCATTTTCTTCGTCAGGTTGACGAATCTCACTTTGGCTCCTTGCCAATCAGCATAATAGGCATCAAAGTCTTTGCTGAGGGCTTGAATTTCAGATTGAGCCTTGAGAAGTTCCTCAGGTGTCATTCTGACAACATTTTTCTTCAGGAGCTTCTCCTTTCTGTATTGAGCTTTCTTGATCTCTCTTGCTTTTTAAAATTTTCATTTCTCTTGAGTGATGAAATGGGTCAGCATGTGACTTTGACCAGGAGTCAGATGAAAATCAGGCATTGGGGTGTTTGGATCCTTGTGCCAGAGGTCAATGTAGTCGAGGATTTTCCTCGGATCCAAAAGCAGTGGCACAGATGTGCCTTTGGCTCTAGCGGCCTTCACTTGTCTGTCTCTGATGATTTCTGCAAGTTCATCATCAGAAGCTTCATCATCAGAGGTCACTTGGAGTGCGACCTGTTTCTTCCTTGGACTTGGCCGAGGACCGCGTCTAGCTGTTGCTTTAGTCTTCAACAGTGTGGGGCCTGATGAGGACATTGGTGCAGCTGAGGAACTTGCTGAGACACCAGAGGCAATTGAGAAACCCGTAGTCCTTTGACATGTAGCCAGATGCACAGGAGCTGAGGACTTTGATGGAGCTGCTGAGGACTTTGGTGGAGCAGTAGCAGTCTGAGGAATTTGTCGTGAGGGCATAGCTGAGGAACTTGGCCGTGAGGGCGCTGTTGGTGAAGCACTTGGCTTACAAGCAGGCTTCTTTGGAATAGATTTCCTCGGTCTGACCGAGGCCTCAGTAGCAGCAGCAGAATCCTCATTGAATTTCTTCACTGCCTCCTTGGCTTGTCTTGCCAATTTGGCTTGGCGCTTAGCCCATTCATCAGGAAAGTCCTCACCACTCTTGATGCTGGTGGGATCAGCTACTTGGCCAGGTGCCAATGGAGCTCTTGGGCATGGAGGATTGAGGGCGAATTTCTTCATATACTTTGAAGTCACATATCTGTATTCCTTCCATTCTCTTGCCCATCTCCGTTCAATCTTCTGTATGCGCACCTTGCGCAGATTTTTGGTTTCTTTGCCAAATTTTGATTCATCAGGTGTGCAATAGCCAGCATAGATTTCATCAGGGATCTCGAAAGCAGTCATGACCTCAGGCTTCTTTCCTCCTTTCTGCGGTCTCTTACCTTCAGCCATATTCTTCAGATGAGGAATTTGAACAATTGAACACTCTGAAGAAGTATGCAATTTTTCTTCGAGGAACGCTGCAAATGAGTTAAGTTGATGAGAACCTAGTGATTCAGCAGCGGACATGAGTACCTGTGAACAGAGTGTAGGTACGAGGAATTTGTAAAGGTCATATGCGTTCTCAGAAGGTTTTTTGAAAAGACAAGTTTTGAGGAATTTGACCAGATGAGCCTTGAGGAATTTCACTAAGCGTTCTTTGTCTTAGGTTCCAGAGTTGTACAGATCGAAGATCCACACAATTGAGGAATCTTGAAGAAAATGATTGCTTAGAGAAATGGATCAAGAGCATATAATGTGTGAGGTGTTTATATGTGTGAAGATTTGAAGAATAAAACACCTTTGAAGATTTTCAGGAAAGTTTGAGAATCAAAGTGAGTAATAAAAGTAACTTTTAATTACCCGAAGTGAAGAACACGACGAACTGAGATGAACAGCTGTGAAGTTCGTCAAGTTAGATCTCCCACGCCCTAACTTGGCAGAGGGAAACAGCTACGGCGGCGGCGGAGTGAAGATTTCCGCAACCGGCGCGAGTACGACGGCGACGAGGTTGAGGCAGCGAAGCTCTTCCTCACCGGCGATGATGGAGTAGCGGCGGTGCTAGGGTTTGAGGAGCTCGAGCGAGAGAGAGCGGTCGAGCGGAGTAAATGAAGTGAGGAAGGGGAGAGGGGTATTTATAGCCATGGTGAAAAACTGTTCGCCCGAAGATTTTGGGACGAACATGCCCCTGCCCTTTCTCCTTCACGCGACATGTGTCACCCACGTACTGTGTAGTTGAGATCGTGTAAGATCGTGGGTGAATAAAATAATGCATCATGGGATGTGGAAAGGTTTGAGCAGCAAAACCGAAAATCTGGATAAGATTTGTTTTAAAGTTTCGTTCGCAATTTCTTCAGCTGACAAGGACACAGTGAAGATTTTGAACGAGTTTCAAATAGAACGCACATGAAGAATTTGTGAATAGATTGGGTTGAGTTTAGCATAGAGGGAGAAGGGTCCGATCACATTCACTTAGCAAAGAAAGCAACTTGAAGAAATAGCTATAAGTGAATGCTGTAGAGGACATAAACTCATATATATATATATATATATATATATATATATATATATATATATATATATATATATATAGTCAATGAAGAAAAACGAAGGAAACAGTGAAGATTTTGCAAAGTTGAAGAATTTGAAAAACTAAAGAATTTCAAAAATGAGGAAAAACTCAAATTGAAGATTTTCAACTTTTTATGGTGGCGTGACCCACCGTATAAGAATGATGATTTCAGACACCGCCTACAATTGTCGTAGGGTTCTGAGAATCAAATTCTTCATTAATTTCTTCACACTTAGAGTGTTATTCTTCATTGATTGAAGAAAAACGTTTCTTCATGTGTTGCACATCTAAGTCATCAATTTTGCATAAGTGTTAGGATGTGTGTCCTTTTCAAAGAACATTCGAAGATTCTAAGATATTTAGCTCACACCGCAACTTGCTAAATCTCTTCTCATCCAAGGGCTTAGTGAAGATATCAGCTAGCTGTTCTTCAGTCTTCACGTGCTCGATGGAGATGTCGCCCTTCAACACATGATCACGAAGAAAATGATGACGAATCTGAATGTACTTTGTCTTCGAGTGCTGAACTGGGTTGTGAGCAATCTTGATGGCACTCTCATTGTCGCAAAGGAGAGGCACATTCTTCATGTTGACGCCATAGTCCTTGAGGGTTTGCTTCATCCAAAGCAGTTGAGCACAGCAAGATCCAGCAGCAATGTCTTCAGCTTCTGCAGTAGACAGTGATATGCAGTTCTGTTTCTTCGAGGACCAACAGACCAAAGATCGTCCGAGGAAATGACAAGTGCCAGAAGTTGACTTGCGGTCCACACGATCACCGGCATAGTCAGAGTCAGAATATCCAATGAGATCAAAAGCAGAGACCTTGGGGTACCATAATCCTAGTGTTGGTGTGTGAGCTAGATATCGAAGAATATGCTTCACAGCCATATGGTGTGATTCCTTCGGTGCAGCTTGAAATCGGGCACACATGCAAACACTAAGCATTATATCTGGCCTAGATGCACATAAGTACAATAAAGAACCAATCATGGAGCAGTATACCTTGTGATCGAAGTCAATACCATTTTCATCAGTGCATAGATGGCCATTTGTGAGCATAGGAATTTTGACGCCTTTGCAATCTTGCATGCCGAATTTCCTCAGTACATCTTTGAGGTATTTCTCCTGAGATATGAATATGCCATTGCGCTGCTGACGAATTTGAAGACCTAAGAAGAATTTCAACTCTCCCATCATAGACATTTGATATTCTTCACTCATCATATAGGCAAATTCATCACTGTAACGTTGGTCAGTACAGCCAAAGATAATATCATCAACATATATTTGGCACACAAACAGTTCACCATCATAAGATTTAGTAAAGAGAGTAGGGTCGAGTGAACCGGGTGTGAAGCCATTATTCATGAAGAATTCCTTCAATGTATCATACCACGCCCGAGGGGCTTGCTTGAGGCCATAGAGGGCCTTATTTAGTCTGAAGACTTTGTCAGGATTCTTTGGATCTTCAAAACCTGGGGGTTGAGCAACATATACTTCTTCCTCAAGCTTACCATTGAGGAATGCACTTTTCACATCCATTTGATATAAGACGATATCATGATGGTTAGCATAAGCAAGTAATATGTGAATAGCCTCAAGTCTAGCAACAGGTGCAAAAGTTTCATCTAAGTCAATTCCTTCAACCTGTGTGTAGCCTTGAGCTACTAGTAGTGCCTTATTCCTCACCACAAGGCCATTTTCATCTTGCTTGTTGCGGTAGATCTACTTTGTGCCAATGATATTATGCTTGCGAGGATCTGGACGATTGACCAGTTCCCAGACATTGTTAAGCTCGAACTGATGTAATTCTTCTTGCATAGCCTGAATCCACTCCGGCTCCAAAAATGCTTCATCTACCTTAGTGGGCTCTGTGATAGAGACAAAAGCATAGTGCCCACAAAAGTTAGATAAATGTGAAGCTTTTGAGCATGTGAGAGGACCTGGTGCGCTAATGTCATCGATGATTTTCTCCACTTGCACTTCTTTTGCAACGCGAGGATGAGCTGGTTGTCGCTGAGGAATTTGATCAGCATTTTCTTTAGCACCATTTTCCTCAGCATTTTCTTCATGTGCATCCGCTCGACGTTCTTCATGAACTGGAATGAATTCTTCAGCAGATTCTTCAGTAGGAATGACATCCTCAGTTGCCTTGAACTTGATGGAATCCTCAGGTGCAGGTTCATCTAACACAGAAGGTAGGTGCTCTCTTTGCGAGCCATTAGTTTCAACGAACCGCACATCTACAGTGTCAACAATCTTGTGAAGAACAATGTTGAAGACTCTGTAGGTATGCGAGTCCTTTCCGTAAGCAAGCATAAAACCTTCATGTGCTTTCAGCGCAAATTTAGAGTTGTGGTGAGGATCTCTAATCCAACATTTAGCACCGAAGACTTTGAAATAACTCACATTGGGTTTCTTGTCAGTGAGGAGTTCATAGGCCGTCTTCTTGAAGAATTTGTGAAGATATACTCTGTTGATGATGTGGCACACAGTATCAATTGCATCAATCCAAAAACGCTGGGGCGTTTTGTATTCATCAAGCATAGTGCGAGCCATCTCAACAAGAGTTCTGTTCTTGCGCTCCACGACGCCATTTTGCTGAGGAGTATAGGGAGCAGATAACTCATGAGTAATACCAAGTTCATCAAAATAGGCATCAAGACCGGAATTCTTGAACTCAGTTCCATTGTCACTTCTGATGTGCTTGATCTTCACACCAAAGTTGGTTGAAGCCCTCGAGGAAAATCGTTTGAAGACTTCCTGCACTTCATGTTTGTAAGTAACAATGTGTACCCATGTATATTGATAATAACCATCAACAATGACAAAACCATATAGAGATGCATCATTAGTGACTGCTGAGTAACGATTAGGTCCGAAGAGGTCCATGTGAAGCAATTCGAATGGACGGGTAGTGGTCATGATATTCTTCGCTGCATGCTTGGCCTTGGTCATTTTTCCAGCTTCACAGGCTCCGCATAAGTGATCCTTGAGGAATTTGACATTCTCAATGCCAATGACATGCTTCTTCTTCGCAAGCGTGTGCAAGTTTCTCATGCCTGCGTGACCAAGTCGTCGATGCCATAGCCAGCCTTCTGAAGCTTTTGCAAGTAGACACACGACTGGTAGTGGTCCTGTAGATAAATCAACAATATACAAATCTCCTCTCCTAAAGCCTTCGAAGACTTTGGAATTGTCAGCTTCCATAATCACAACACAATGATACTTGCCGAAGACAACAACCATATCAAGATCACAAAGCATTGAGACTGACATGAGGTTTTATCCTAAGGACTCAACAAGCATGACTTTGTCCATGTGTTTATCCTTAGAGATTGCAACCTTACCAAGACCCAATACCTGACTTTTGCCTTTGTCAGCAAAGATGATATGCTTCAGATGTGACAGTGATAAAGGAGCATCCATCAATAGATTCTTGTCATCAGTCATGTGATTCGTACATCCACTATCGAGGACCCATTCAGTAGTTTTGGGTTGATCATCCTGCAGATGAATTAGTGTATCTTACAATCTCATATGCTTCATCAGTGAAGAATATGATATCAAGTTCATCAGATGAATTTCATCAAGCAGTAAACAGGTATAGCAGTATGAGGACGTGTGAAATGAAAGTTCATTTCATCATGATTCGCCTGCATCCTTTCAGGCATTTTCGTCAGGTCCCCAGCAAATTCTTCAGACGTTAAAGCACGTTTGGAGACCTGACCCTGCAGAAGAGATTAGTTCTTTTTCTTCACCACCCACATCTGAAGGGGTGGCAAAGAGTTCATCACTCTGCGAGCACCATACGAGAATGGTGGCATAGAGGCCAAGCCATTTCGTTTCACATAAGAGGGGTTAGGGTAAGCATATGAATAAGTAGAGAAATTCTTCGAGGACTTATGAACATAATGGTTTGAAGAATAATGCACATATTCATAGCCCTTAGCTCTACCCTACGAGACAGAGTTGTTAGCACGATGATAATCATATGAGGACTTTGATCCTTTTGAGGAATTTGATCCATGTGAGGAATTTGGTACGTATGAGGACTTGGATCCATATGAAGAATTTGATCTGGGGTTCGTGTTCATCACAGGTGGTGTCATGAGGACATTCACCTGAAGACTTTCAAGGCACTTCTTTGGAACCCATATTTTCTTCATAGGAGAACCGTTCCTGCAGTTAGTGCCAACATATCTAGCAAATACTTCACCATTCTGATTTTTTAACAGTTTATAGTTGGAGTCAAATGACTCTTCAGAAGAATGAGGAGATTCACATGTAAAGCCAGATAAGTTAGATGGATCAACTGGAGGTCCCTTTGCACCAACCCATGAGATTTTGGGGTACTGCTCAGGCTTCCAATATGTTCCATCAGCATTGAGTTTCCTCTCAAAGGCAATACCCTCTTTCCTAGGGTTTCTGTTGAGGATCTGCTTTTTAAGCACATCACAAAGAGTCTGATGCCCTTTGAGGCTTTTGTACATGCCTGTCATGTACAATCCTTCAGCCCTGCATTGTCAGTGATACTAGCAATGTCCTCAGATGAGGAATTAGTGATAGAAGAGGCAGGTGAAGAATTTGTAATAGTTGAAGCATTTGAACATTCAGGTGAAGAATTAGCAGATTCACGTTCAATGCATTTTAAGCATGGAGGAACAAATTCTTCCTGAGAAGCGCTGATTTGTTGAGCTAGTAATGAATCACGCTCCTTCTGAAGATCTTCATAACACACTCTTAGCTTTTCAAGATCTTGCTTTCTTTGAAGAGATTCAGAAGAAAGCTTCTCTTGATCTTGCTTTCCTTGAAGAAATTCATAAGAAAGTTTCTCATGATCAGATAAGAGAGTGTTATGATGACTTTGAAGGTTATCAAACCTAGACTGAAGTCTCTGAAGATTTTCAGTCAGGGCTTTAGTGCGATCCATTTCTTCACCCAACATATCATCACTTTTGTCTAGCATGTTTTGAACCTTTTCAAAAGCCCGTTGTTGTTTTACAGCAATCTTAGCAAGTTTAGAGTAGCTGGGCTTGAGATCCTCATCAGATTCATTTTCACTAGATTCAGAGGAGTTGTATTTGAGTGCCTTTGCACCTTTCGCCATGAAGCAATAGGTGGGAGCGTAGCCATCATTATCTTCATCAGCCTTGTCGGTGGGGTCAGTTTCTTCAGTGTTGAAGATGGACTTGCTGACGAAAGCAGTAGCGAAGGCCAGACTCGCTACGCCATATTCGGATTCTACAGACGCCTCCTCTTCATCATTTTCCTTAGATTCAGCTTCAGAGTCCATTTCCTTGCCAATGAATGCCCGAGCCTTCTTGGAGTTGCTCTTCTTTTGAGATGAAGACTTCGAGGATTTTGATGATGAAGATTTTGATGATTTCTTCTTCTTCTTCGCATCATCAGAACTGTAATCCTTGTATTTCTTCTTCTTCATTTCCTTTTCCCACTGAGGACAATCTTGAACATAGTGACCAGGTTTCTTGCATTTGTGGCACAACCTTCTCTTATAGTCACTGGATGAGGAATCACTGCTTCTTGAGGATTTTCCAAAGCGACCACGTCTTGAGAACTTCTGGAATTTCTTCACGAGCAGTGCTAGCTCCTGGCTCAATTCTTCAGGATCACCAAGGCTACTACCAGAATCCTCACATTCAGAGTCAGACACAGCCTTGGCCTTCAGGGCACGTGGTTTGCCATAGTTTGAACCATAGAGATCTCTCTTTTCAGCAAGCTGGAACTCGTGAGTATTTAGCCTTTCGAGGATATCGGCAGGATCAAGAGACTTGTAGTCAGCACGTTCTTGTATCATCAGTCCTAGAGTATCAAATGAGGAATCAAGCGATCTCAACAGTTTCTTCACTACTTCATGATCAGTGATGTCAATGGCACCGAGGGCTTGAAATTCATTTGAGATGTCAGTGAGGCGATCAAAGGTTTGTTGGACATTTTCATTGTCGAGTCTTTTGAAGCGGTTGAAGAGATTCCAATGAACATCAACTCGAGAGTCACGCTGAGTTGAGACTCCTTCATTCACTTTGGACAGCCTATCCCAGATAAGCTTAGCAGTTTCCAAAGCACTCACTCTTCCATATTATCCTTTGCTCAGATGGCCACATATGATATTCTTCGCTTGAGAATCGAGTTGCTTGAATCTCTTCACATCGATAGCGTTCAGTGAGGGTGAGACAGAGGGAACACCATTTTCCACAACATACTAGAGATCGTTATCAATTGCCTCAAGATGCATTCGCATCTTGTTTTTCCAGTAGGGGTAGTCCGTCCCATCAAAGGTAGGACACCCAGCCGAGACCTTGATCATACATGCGGTCGACATAACTAAAACTCCAGGCGGTTAAACCAAAATCACACAGAACAAGGGAGTACCTTGCTCTGTTACCAATTGAAAGTGCGTTATATCGACTAGAGGGGGGGTGAATAGGCGAGTTTTATGAATTCTTCACTGAGGAATTTGCTGGTGAGGAAATTCCTTAGCGAAGAACTACTTGCAGCGGAATAAGTACTCAGAAGTAAGCATAACAGAATACAAGCATGGTCATCATGATGAAATGAAGACTAGCACAGAGTACAGAAAGCGTAATCACAGGATAACACAAGACGAAGACAAACAGACCTAAGAAATTGAACTGAGGAATTTGAGAAAGTCTTCAGTCAAAGTCTTCAAGCACAGATATGAACAAACACTCAACACAGTAACGAAGAAATGAAAGGGTTGAGGAAATGGAACCAGTTAGTTGGTGAAGACAATGATTTGGTAAACCAGTTAGTTGGAGCGGCTGAGTATTTAAACTCGAGGACACGCAGTCCCGGACACCCAGTCACTGAGCACGCAGCTCAGGACACCCAGTCCTCACCGTATTCCCCTTGAACTAAGGCCACACAGACCTCGTCCAATCACTCGTGGTAAGTCTTCAGGTGACTTCCAAACCTTCACAGACTTGGTCACTCGGCGATCCACAATTCCTCTTGGATGCTCTAGACCATGACGCCTAACCGTCTGGAAGAAGCACAGTTTTCAAAGGTAACAAGCGTCGGTTCAACGCAGGATCAATTTCTTCAGTGATGCTCAATCACTTTGGGTTTGTGGGGGTTTGGTTTTGGGTTTTCCTCACTTGATGATTTTCGCTCAAAGTCCTCAGAGGATGGGTTGCTCTCAAATGACAAGTGTCAAGTTCTCTCGGAGCAGCCAACCAACTAGTGGTTGTAGGGGCGGCTATTTATAACCTAGGGAGCAGCCCGGCATGATAAGACATAAATGCCCTTCAATGATATGACCGTTAGGTGGATAGGATATTTTGGGACAGCTGGCGCGCAGCACAGCAATGGTCGGAAATTTGGCTCTCAAATTCCTCAGGGCTATCATGTTCCTCGCTGTGTAGGCAATTCGCACTGGCGAATTCCTAACTCCTCAGTCAGAGCAAAGTCCTCAATGACCAGAAGAATTGCGTCTCTTTCACTGAAGAAATTGACCAACTGTATGAGATTTCCAATGGCTTCACTCGAAGGGATTGGTAGGTGTAGGATTTTGAGTTGAGCATCACATGGAAATTTTTCCTTAGTATTTCCTCGACCCCCTTTAACAGTACGGTGTTTCCTATGACTCAAGAAAGAGAAAATGAAACTACGAAAACAAAAGTCTTCACGCTTCATGTTCCTCAAATGAATTCCAAGTCTTCAAGGTCACACCAATTTCTTCACTTTCAAAGTCTTCAGGAAGTCTTTAGAATATCAAAGTCTTCAGTCGAAGAACTTCATTTTTAGGGGTCGACTTTCTCTGTAAATATCAAACTCCTCATAGACTTATAGACCTGTGTACACTCACAAACGCATTAGTCCCTTAACCCATAAGTCTTCAATACACCAAAATCACGAAGGGGCACTAGATGCACTTACAATATAAGCTTCCCAGCGAGCGGCATCATGAGATGTTACGCCTCTGAGCAGTAGCCTAGAAATCGTACCGTGTTCTTGTGCTTGACCCTGACAAGACAGGCGACCTCGCTCTTGAAATTCTTGTCCAGGATCTCGAATCTCTCCTACAGCTTCTTTACGGCAATAGTGTGCCCACTTGGAAACACTCTCTGCAGCTCACATGAATCGTGTCAGCCTAATAGGGGATGATTCAGGGGCTCAGAATTGTCATTCTTAGCTGATTTAAAATTCGATTGTATATGGTTAATTCAGAGTAGAGGATCTCGTTGCTTGTGTTACATGGTAGACCGCCCCGAACCCGCCTGAGGGAGTCCTGGACTAGGGGGTGTCCGGACAGCCGGACTATCATCGTCCGCCGGACTCCAAGACTACGAAGATACAAGATTAAAGACTCCGTCCCGTGTCCGGATGGGACTTTCCTTGGCGTGGAAGGCAAGCTTGGCGATACGGATATGTAGATCTCCAACCATTGTAACCGACTATGTGTAACCCTAGCCTCTTCCGGTGTCTATATAAACCGGAGGGCTTTAGTCCGTAGGACACAACATACATTACAACAATCATACCATAGGCTAGCTTTAGGGTTTAGTCTCCTTGATCTTGTGGTAGATCCACTCTTGTACTACCCATATCATCAATATTAATCAAGCAGGACGTAGGGTTTTACCTCCATCGAGAGGGCCCGAACCTGGGTAAAACATCGTGTCCCTCGTCTCCTGTTACCATCCGCCTAGACGCACAGTTCGGGACCCCCTACCCGAGATCCGCCGGTTTTGACACCGACATTGGTGCTTTCATTGAGAGTTCCTCTGTGTCGTCACCGATAGGAAGGATGCCTCCACCCGTCTTCAAAGACGGTATTTTCGCCAAAGGGGCCTCGGCCACCGGCCAAACTATCCGGCTAGGCGGTTTTCTTATAACCGCCAGTCCGGCCGCTGCTTCGACAATGACTTCCCAAGTCGTCGAAAGCAATCTCCGCGTCGGCTCGGAATTTGCCGAGCGGCTGGATCCAATGGAGCTCTCGTCTGTCAACGAGCTCTTGGGCCGCATCGCAGCTCTGGGAGTCGCTACAGACTACAATCAGATTGGGCTTAAAAGCAATCTGAGAGAGATTAACTCTCCCCAGGCCACCCACCACGTTGCAGTGGTAGAGGAACAATGCGGCGACTCTTCGCCCATATTGAAAACTAGTCACGTCCGGATTCCCGAACCCTCCATGCCGGATTTCCGCGGAGGGACGGACTTCGATCGAGCATTGAACTTAAAATCATGCATCGTTCCGGATTCGCTGGATCGTGTCCAGCAACCCAGGCTTCCGAATTCGGAAACCCCTCGGCCTTTAAGCCCCAATACGGGCAGGGATCCGGATTTTAGTCCACCCACCCGCCCAGACATATGCGATCTATCTCTAATATGGCAAGAGCCCACCAAAACAGTACATCACTACTGGGCCAGATTCCTCCTGGTTATGGACAGGATAAAGGACTGCCGAGAGGAAAACGCAATCTCAATCTTTTGCAATAATTGCACGGACAAGGGAATATTGAACGCCATCGGCCGTCGTAAGATTACGCTCTTCACCGATCTGGCGTCCATAGTACGAAAATACTGTGCGATGGAAAGTTTCCGGAAAACCGAAAATCAGTTTTGGGACAATCCGGCTCCAAATACAACCCTAGTCCGCAACAAAAGGGTGCATCGTACTGAGGCACCAGAGGTAAAAACCAAAAAGCAAAAACCCCTTAAAGGGCATGGAACCGTACTGGAAGGATGGCTCAATGGACCCTGTAAGCTTCATAGTACAGAGGGCGCCGTCCCAACTCATAGCCTTCGAGCATGTTGGATACTACGGCAGGTGGCCAAAAGTGGCGAGGAGCTTCTAGCCCCGGAAAACCACTCCAACAATACCGGTACGGTATCAACAGTCTTCGAGACCTTCGCATCAAATAATATGCGAAAACGAATAATCCGCAGCCTCGCTGAAGTCTACCAAGTAGCAACAGCAAATCCATGGAGCGACACAGCTATTACCTTCAACGCCAACGACGAACCTAAATTCCGAACAGCCCGAGCACCAGCCGCACTGGTGCTTACAAAGGTCCTCATGGATGACGGCAGCGGATTAAACCTCATCTACGAGGAAACTCTTCAAAAAATGGAAATAGACTGGAGCCGTATTGAGCGAAGCAGCACAACCTTCAGAGGAATAATCCCTAGCCGGGAAATGCGCTGCACCGGAAAAATCACACTCGATGTGGTGTTCGGCTCGCCGGACAATTACAGATCCGAAGAAGTCACGTTCCAAGTGGCCCCGTTCAACAGCGGATATCACGCTATATTAGGACGAGAGGCATTCACAATTTTTCAAGCAGTACCTCATTACGGGTACATGAAGCTCAAAATGCCTGGGCCCAGCGGAATAATCACTCTCGCTAGTGATCCGGACATAGCACTCCGCGCCGAAAACAAGACAGCCGCACTAGCCCTGGAGGCACTATCCGAAGCCTTAGCAGCAGAAGAACTCACCACGCTGCGCTCTACGGTGAAAAGGGACGATGTGATACTCGATAAAAGATCCAAGTCCACCTCCTTCAAACCAGCAGATGAAATAATAAAATTCCAGGTCCACCCAACGGACCCAACAAAGACGGCCTCCATCGGGGCACAATTGAACCCCGAAGTAGACGCCGCACTACGCGAATTCCTTCGGGAAAATTGAGACATTTTCGCCTGGCACCCTTCAGATATGCCCGGAATCCCACGCAGGTTGGCAGAACACAGCCTAAACATCCTAAAAGGATTTAAGCCAGTCAAACAGTCTCTTCGACGATTTTCCGAACCCAAAAGACAGGCTATGGGAGAAGAGCTAGCCAAAGTATTCGAAGCCGGATTCATCAGAGATATCAAACATCCGGATTGGCTAGCAAATCTGGTAATGGTACCAAAGAAGGACAAATCCTGGCATCTCTGTGTCGATTTTAAAGACCTCAATAAGGCTTGCCCAAATGATCCCTTCCCTCTCCCCCGCATCGACCAAATTATCGATGCTACCGCAGGGCACGATTCGTTGTGCTTTCTCGACGCATACTCTGGCTACCATCAAATCAAGATGGCGGAGGCAGACCAAGCCGCAACAGCATTTATCACTCCATACGGACCATTCTGCTTCAACACAATGCCCTTCGGACTTAAAAATGCCGGCGCAACATATCAGCGCATGATTCAAACATGTCTGGCTACCCAGATCGGCAAAACAGTCGAGGCATACGTAGACGACGTAGTCATCAAAACAAACCACATCGAAACTCTAGTAGACGATTTGAGGCTCACATTCGACAACCTCAGAGCATATGACATCAAGCTGAATCCGGAAAAATGCATTTTCGGCGTACCAGCCGGAAAGCTGCTGGGCTTCATTGTATCCGGTAGAGGTATTGAAGCAAACCCGGCTAAAATCCGAGCTCTGTCACAGTTGGATATTCCAAAAGACCTCAAACAGATACAAAAATTAACAGGATGCGTGGCAGCTTTAAGCCGCTTTATCTCCCGTCTAGGAGAAAAGGCATTGCCCCTCTATCGCCTCCTCAGGCGCACCGAACACTTCGAGTGGACGGATGCTGCCACTGCCGGACTCGAAGAAATAAAGGCCATACTTGCAACAAATCCGGTCCTGGCTGCGCCCAATCTAGGCGAACCAATGTTGTTATACATCGCAGCAATGCATCAAGTCGTAAGCGCGGTACTCGTCGTCGAACGAGAGACAAAAGGGCATAAATTCCCTCTTCAAAAACTTGTGTATTATGTGTCCACTGTGTTAACCCCCTGCAAATCCCGTTACCCACACTATCAGAAGATAGCGTATGCGGTGTTCATGGCATCCCGGAAGCTCCGACACTACTTTCAAGAGTGTTCGATAACCGTGGCCTCCGAAGTACCACTCAATGACATCATAAATAACCGTGATGCAACGGGCAGGATTGCAAAATGGGCCATCGAGCTCTTACCATTCGATATAACTTACAAACCTCGGCGAGCTATAAAGTCACAAGTTTTGGCTGACTTCGTCGATGAATGGACCGAAGCCGAACTCCCTAAAGAGTACGGCGCATACTCCAATTGGATTATGCATTTTGACGGCTCTAAAATGTTGGCCGGACTGGGAGCTGGCGTCGTATTGACGTCCCCAACCGGGGACACAGTCCAGTACGTACTCCAAAGAATGTACACGGACTCAAACAACGCAGCCGAATACGAGGCCCTGTTACATGGTCTCCGGATGGCAGTCTCCATGGGCATTCAACGCCTAGAGGTGCGCGGGGATTCAAACCTTGCAATATCCCAAATAAATGGAGACTTTGACGCCAAGGATCCGAAAATGGCAGCATATCGCAACGTTGTCCTAAAAATGTCAGCTCAGTTTGAAGGACTCGAATTCCATCACATAGCCCGAGATAATAACCAAGCGGTCGACGTACTGGCACGAATCGGTGCGAAACGTGATGCTGTCCCTCCAAATATCTTCCTGGAATGGCTCTTCAAGCCATCTGTACTATGGGAAGAGGAGCTCGGAAGTGACAAACCGGAAAAAACCGCGCCAATCGGCGATTCAGCCGATGACATAACACCTTCAGCCCACGACATAATGGCGGTAATCGCCCCGTGGACAGAACCATTCCTAGCCTACTTGCTTAGGCAGGAACTTCCCGAAGACCAAAATGAGGCCCGCTGCATAGTCCGGCGATCGAAAGCCTACAAGGTCCATGAGGGAGAACTTTATAACAAAAGTACAACCGGAGTCCTTCAAAGGTGTATCTCCGAAGAGGAAGGGCGAAACCTCCTGGCTGAAATTCATGCCGGACTAGGCGGACACCACGCAGCAGCCCGGGCCCTTGTAGGAAAGGCATTCCGTACAGGATTTTATTGGCCGACGGCCCGGGCAGATGCCCAGGACTTAGTCCAGAAATGCGTTGGTTATCAGCTCTTTGCTAATCAGAGCCATATGCCGCCCACCGCCCTCAAAACTATACCCATTACCTGGCCGTTCGCGGTCTGGGGGCTTGATATGGTTGGACCCCTTAAAGGGGGAACCCACAAGCAAAGGTACCTATTGGTCATGGTGGATAAATTCACCAAATGGATAAAGGCCAAACCGGTCAAAACGGCAGAGTCCGGACCAGTGATAGACTTTATATCCGGGGTAGTACACCGTTACGGAGTCCCCCACAGCATCATCACCGACAGCGGCACGAACTTCACAGCCAACGAGGTTAAGTCATGGTGCAAAAATATGGGCATCAAGCTCGACTACGCTTCAGTCTATCACCCTCAAACCAACGGTCAAGTGGAACGAGCAAATGGTCTAATGATGAGCGGCATTAAACCCAGACTAGTGCGGTCACTTTCTAAATCTGTCACGCAATGGGTCGAGGAGCTCGACTCCGTACTCTGGTGGCTGCGGACAACGCCTAACCGCACTACCGAATTCACACCATTTTTTATGGTCTACGGCGCAGAGGCAGTCCTGCCCTGCGACATTATTCATGACTCACCTCGAGTGCGCATGTATGAAGAAAGAGAGGCCGAGCTGGATCGGCAGGACAGCTTGGACACATTGGAGGAAGAACGCGACGTCGCCAAGGCTCGTTCCGCATTCTATCAGCAGCAGGCCCGAAGATATCAAAGCAGAGAAGTACGGGCCAAGACTTACAACGTTGGTGAACTAGTTCTACGCCTGCCGGACAAGAAAAAGGACAAGCTCAAACCCAAATGGGAGGGCCCTTTCATTATCGATCAAGTCCTGACCGGCGGAGCATACCGTCTACGAAATGCGTCGGATAACCGACTCGAGCCGAACCCATGGAACGCAGCCCGCCTCCGAAGATTCTATGCCTAGCGCCGGACTAAGAGTTCGTCCCCTTCCTCCGTCCAAATTTTTATACTTCGGCTGTCTTTTGTTTCTCTTTTCATAACCTTTTTATTAAAAAGCCCCTAAGGGCCTACTTTTTGCGTTTCTCGCATACACTTGATGTGCCATCCGCACTCATTATACCTGGGGGCTTCTTTTACAGAAGCTCAATTATAAGGGTTTCATGCCCAGCACATGTGTCAAGCTTCCACATGTACCTTTTACTCACCATTATATGCATCGATATAACTTAAGTTTTGGCCAAGCTGGGTTGCCTAGCTCCTGTGCTTACCCCTACGTCCCCGATTGTTCGGCTAGGAGGTAAAGGGAGCACCTCTGCGATTGTTACTGCCGGGTCAGCCGGATGTGTACCTTAGACTGGGTGAAGCCGAAAGCTAGCGTTCTTAAGGGAATATTCGGTCGATGACTTAAAAGATGATTTTTTACCTACTCCTTTATCCGCCCCCAGATGTTTTTCTGCTTTCTTCGCAGTCCGGACATGCACTTTAGGGCATGCCTCTCAGGGAAAGGAACCCTTAACGGAACTATTCTCCCTGGAAGATGTTTCTTACTAACCATGTAATATAACATAACTAGTTGGGCACTTGTCTGATAAAGCACTAATGACCCCTACGCCTGGTCTCCATGCATACCACGGTTGTTTCTTAACCAAAAAGGTATTCGGACACACTCCGGACTCTAGGGTCCCGAGGTTGAAGCGAAAAGGTCGGCAGAGACAAACGATCTACAATCTGGCTAGAAGGCATTTCACATGTCACTTTAAAGGAAAACATACATTGTCAAAGTTACTGATTGTATTCCTCCTCAATCCCGTCTAACAGGCTGTCTAACTTACAGTCCCGTTGGGAAAATTTAGCAGCCAACTCTACTTGGCTGTATACTAAACTCACAGGGATCTCCTTCCCATCGGGCCCCACCGGTCCAACTTCGGCCATGTGGTTGGGATCCGCCTTCTTGTAACGCGTCTTCACCATGGCCCAAGCCTCCCGGGCACCTTGACGGCAAGCCGAAATCTTCCACAAACGGAAGCGCTGCCGCACTCCCTGAAGCTTCTCTGCAAGCTCCCCAAGGCCCTCGGGTAGGGAGAGGGCTGGCCATAAAGCCTGGACGACGCCGCTCATCGCCTGCCGAACTCGTTCGAGCAGTTGCAACAGCTCGGGAAGTTCCCGTTGATATGGGCATCTCCTCCGCAGGGCGACCTGTGAGTATACCTACAAGACATATTATGTCAATTTACTTCCTCGCCGAACTCTTCTTTTCAAAAGAGTCCACTCAAGCACTTACTATAAATGTCGCGACGAAGCCGCTGATTCTCCTTAACGGAGCTGGACAGCCCGGCTCGAGCGCCTTTCAGCTCTTCCCCGAGCTTGGCGTTGGCATCCTGGAGCTTGTTCCTTTCTTGCTGCACCCTATTTAGCACCCTCTCGCCGGCCTTTAGCTGGCGCAGTAATTCTTGCCTGTCCGGATCTTGTCCGGCGGCACCTGCAATGTCACTATTAGACTTGCGCGCACGCCGCACAGCGCTTATATTTAATAATAAAAATGTGTTACCAGGAGGGGTCTCTGCGTCTCCCCCTGCGGCAGCAAGTGCGGCCTCAAGTTGGGCCTTGCATTCTTGCAGCTCCTGAGACAGCTGGGCATTCTTCTCAGTAAGAGCCTACATTTCGAATGATCCTTAAATCAGTTAACATAACTACTTTAAGTCTCGGGGGCTACTGGTATATATAACCATTAAAATTCCCTTACCCGTATGTCTTTCACATACTGCTCCGTGGCTCTGGTAAAACCATCTTGAGCGGCACGGAGGTGCGCGTCCCCTGCGTTAAAGGCGTCCAATGCCTCAGGGGAGAAGCATGCTTCACGAAACACTGTCCGGCGGCGCCTATGGTTCATGGCGCTCTCCACCTCAGACATGGTGGCGGACAGTCTGTCGGTGTCCTCCGTTGGAGGAGGATCCGGCCCGCGTCCTGCGCTTGCCTCCCCCTCCAGGCCGGGCGCTGGAGCCTGGCCGGTATAGGTTGGATCGGCAACTTCCGCGCCCGCAGTCCGGTGAGCGCTTTTTCTCCTATAAAGATCATGAGCACTCAGATGCTTCCTAGGAACGTTGCTCTGAAAATACAAATATGAGCTATACCTTTGCGGTGACGTTTCAGTCCGTGTCGCGCTCCTCTTTCGCCTGCTGGTCCGGACTAACCTTTGTTGGTCAGCCGCCGCGGGCTCGGCTTCCCGCCCTGAAGGCGCTTCCTGTAAAACACCATCGTTCGCGAAGGTCAGAAATGGGCAAGGAAGAGATAATGGTGTCCGGACCTCGGTCACAGTCACCAGGAAGCCGGATACAGTCCGGGGTAGTCCGCCGTAATGGCAACCAAAGCATTATCCATGCTGAGCTGGTGAAACACCCCGTCGATCAGCTCCACCTTGATGTTCGGATCCTCTTCGGAGGCCGGATCCAGGGATCTTCCTGGATCCTCGGGTTGCGGAGCGGGACTTACCATGTCCTCCACAGTCTGGCGTAGATCCTGCGCCGAAGACATAATGTAAGAAGCTTAAACTTCGAAAGCATGGATTGAGCCCTTAAAAGTTTTCGCTTACCCAGCCTCTAGGGTTGTTCATGGAAAACCCATCCAAAGGGTTCGTTTGAAGGAAGTCCTCCTTCTCCCCCTTGTACAGGCTGGACAGGATCTTCACTAGGTCCTCGGTCGAATCCGGCCCTTTGCGGCCATGACGGGTAGCATCGTCTTCCCCGTTGAAATCCCACATGGGGTGGCCTCTGTATTGCAATGGCTGTACCCCCCGCATGATGCATATCGCCATGACTCCAATCATGGTCAACCCGGAATGGGCCAGTAATCTTATTCGGCCCATCAAGTAATGGACGCTCTTGTCTTCCTCCAATCGGGGGCTCCGTGGGCGCCAGCTGAGGCGTTTCTTCAGAGGAGCAGCACTAAACTCCGAGAGGCCAATCCGGACTGGGTCCGGCAGCGGAGCGTCTCCTATGTAAAACCACTCTGAAGGCCAGTCTTCGGACGCCTTCTTGGGAGTACCGGATGGGTATCCGGTCCCGGCGATGCGCCATATTTCGGCGCCACCCACTTGATATATGGACCCCTCGTGAGAACGGGGTACGAGGCAGAACAGCCTCTTCCACAATGCAAAATGGGGCTCAATGCCCAGGAATAGCTCACAAAGAGCTACGTAGCCCGCGATATGCAGGACAGAGGCGGGCGTGAGGTGGTGGAGCTGGAGTCCGTAGAACTCCAGGAGCCCGCGGAGGAACGAATGTATCGGGAATCCGAGTCCCCTTATCAAATAAGGGACGAAGCACACTCGCTCCCCTTTATTAGGGCTTGGGGTGGCCTCCGCTTGCCTCCCACCTTGATAAGTGAACAGCCCGGCTCGAACCGGGACCATGAAGGCCGGAGGGAGATATCCCCCCGCTTGGAGCTTCACTAGCTCGTTGTGCGGAACAGAGCACCTCCTCCAATCCCCTGGCGGTGGGCTGGGAGCGCGAGAAGAGGAGCCGCGTCGACGGTCCATGATGGAATGGATTTTTAGGTCAAAGGCGCTCCGATGAAGTATTCGCGGGAGAAAGATGGTGTGGTTTGGATCTGGATTTTTGCCTCTTTTGTAGGCGGAGGAATCGCACGACTAGGGGGTGAAACGTAGAAGACACCCTGGCTTTTCGCATCCGTGCGACGCGTGGAAAAAAGTCATTATTGGGCTTAGAAGCCGAGAAACACAGTATTTATGATGAAGTCGGACACTGTTCGGCAGGTACATGGAACTTGAAGGGAGAACCCGCCTTGCAACGCCGAAGACTATATACGCGCTGGACTTATCGTCATTGAAGCCTGGTTCGGGGGCTACTAAGGGAGTCCTGGACTAGGGGGTGTCCGGACAGCCGGACTATCATCGTCCGCCGGACTCCAAGACTACGAAGATACAAGATTGAAGACTCTGTCCCGTGTCCGGATGGGACTTTCCTTGGCGTGGAAGGCAAGCTTGGCGATACGGATATGTAGATCTCCTACCATTGTAACCGACTCTGTGTAACCCTAGCCTCCTCCGGTGTCTATATAAACCAGAGGGCTTTAGTCCGTAGGACACAACATACATTACAACAATCATACCATAGGCTAGCTTTAGGGTTTAGCCTCCTTGATCTCGTGGTAGATCCACTCTTGTACTACCCATATCATCAATATTAATCAAGCAGGACGTAGGGTTTTACCTCCATCGAGAGGGCCCGAACCTGGGTAAAACATCGTGTCCCTCGTCTCCTGTTACCATCCGCCTAGACGCACAGTTCGGGACCCCCTACCCGAGATCCGCCGGTTTTGACACCGACACCGCCCCTACCAATTCAGAGCAGAGAGGCTCGCCTTCCTGAGTATGACATAGACCCTAGCAAAACACAAAGCAACATCTAGAAAGGAAGTCCTCCCACCAACAAGGTTCGGGATCCACTGCGCCTCCACGGCCCTAAGTCCACCGGAGACCAGGCGGACCGGTTGCGGCACTAGCGGAATGTGAAGAAAACCTAAGCTTGGGAGAGGAGGAGGTGGCGGCTGCAAGGAAGATCGGGTTTAGTCGGTCAAGAGTATGCGCGCCAAGACGTGTGAGTGCTGCCCACACCCAATAATGCTGCCTAAGCCACATCTTCCATGGATGGCGCGAGGGGTGGGGTCGGACCCTAATCCAGAGGCAAATGTTCATTGAGGTGGTGTCCTCGTGGTGGATTGCGGTTACTATCCAAAGGTCGTCATAAGGTTCCTCTCTACAGATCTGGTGGTCGACTTCGACGGTGAGATGCCAACTATGGACGATGGCTTGACGCAGGTGCTGGTTGCACATCAGCGCCGATGAGATGCAGAAAAGTGGTGGGGCCAACACAAGAGAGACGCCGATGGTGGTGCTACTCAGAATCTGGTCTGGAGTTTCGGGGTGAAACCCTAGGTCTTAGCCAGGTTGATTATACCTGGCAATGGTGATATTTTTTATGTAGTAACCTTGTTGAAGACATTGCTCAGATATGTTATGACTGGTTCTTCAGGATGAAAACCTAGATCCCGACCATAGATGGTTGGAGTCGGTGATGGGGCGCTTGAGCGCCGCTCCCTTCCTAAAGGCATTACTGTTGAAGAACCTCATTGTCTGTGTTGTATCATGAGAAGGTTGGTGCAGATATGGTCATTGTTAGACTGGCCATAGTGGGAGTAACTTCAAGGGTAACATCGGGTCTAACTCAGGAAACTTGCCTATGTTGCAATGAGTTAACGAGGAGAGAGGTAAATTGAGTAACTTAGGTAGTTACCGTAACATGACATATCTCAAGACAATATGAGTCTATAACCTAATAAATGAAGCTTTGCATGGCACCGCACATATGTTACTTCCCACTATAGAGGTAGTAACATAGCCTAGGGTAGCGTGTATGTTACTAGTGTAAGTTACTCTCCACTATGGCTAGTCTTATAGGTTGTCAAACCGGAATTTGATTGCTTTGGAGTTTTTTTTTATTTTTTCCTTGCCTTCACATAACATTGCTATTTATTAGCGTTTTTTTCGTGTGTGTTGGTGTTGCCTTTGTGCATTCTAGGTATGAAGACCGAGCAAAAACGGACGAAACTGGGTGCTATCACATTTGTTTTCATTTTTTTGCAGAAGTGGAATCGAATATAAAAACCCTAGAAATGAATATGAAAACAAATACTACTTAAAAAACAGACACATAGCGAATACGGAGCGGTCACGGAAACAAAAGTGGGCGTTGACCAAAAATTTAAAACCCTTGAGTAATACAGAAATAAATATAAAAACAAAATAATAATAATAATGAAATATTACCATGGCTAAAAGACATATAGATGCTCCATTTTAAGCCAATAAAACACAACTTTATATTGATTAAAAGGAAAGAATGAATGATGGATGCTAACCTGGCCCAGAGAAGCCCATAAGAATCAGCCCGCCAGGATGGCATCACCACTTGAGATTTAATTCGTTGGATCATGTATTCCTTGACCCTGTTGCTAAAAAAAAATGTATTCCTTGACCTAGAACGACTTGTGTCGTCTCCGACTAAATTGATCGCTAGCGCTTCTTCCAGCCGACCGACGGCGTCCTGTCATCGCCGAGCACCATCGGCATCAGCCGATCCGCTCAACATCTCTGACTTCACGCGCGCGCGATTAGCCTGAGCCTTAAGGTACGTATATATATCCGTGAACTGGAATTTACAAGCTTATTTTATATTAACCTATCGAGAATTGCATAAGGCTAGAGATGAATTAAAAGCAATGAACGTAGTAGTATTTACTTCTCAATTTTGTAGGGCATCAAGATGAGAAATAAACCACCAACAACTACCTATGTATTAAGCCAGTAGATTCGTACATCTATATTACACACTTCAAGAAAAAAGTGTAGGCAACTTTCTTTGGAACTCCAAATAAGTAATGCATTGTTCCAGTTTGATATCGATGTCCTATTTAAGAATTTGTAGTTGAACTATTTGTACGTTTACGGCATTCTTTTTCATTTGGCCTCCCGTAATTATATGATGCGAATCCCTTGATTATGTGATGCAGATCAGATCCATAATTTCCATACCCTCTGATCTCCCTTGATTATTATAATATATATATATAATAAGCGAGGACAAGGACATTACCAGCAAGAACCCTACAGTTTTTGACCAAAAACTCAACTTCTTCAGTTAACATGACCATATCCGAGACGTCCTCGAGATGCCTGACAGAGTGCATCACCATCGCGCACAACTTCGAGGTGATTAAGTACTCGCTGCTCGAGGGTATGGGTATTGGCAAGTCCGTTACCTCGAGCACATTCAGCGTCGGTTGCTACGACTGGAACATCCTGATCTACCCTGATGGTAGCAACGAGGAGGACAAAGCTGCCAACATGTCGGCCTTCTTGTGTTTCTGTAGGGGGGCAACAGCGGGTGTCAAGGTGAAGTTCACTTTGAGTTTATTGGAGAAAGATGGGACAGCTAGTGTTATGGGGGGCGAAACACGTACCTTTCCGCCGGAAGGTCAGACTTGGGGCTGGGCCAAGTTTATTGACAAGTCTAAGCTGAAGGAACTGCTATCCCGCAATGACGACTGCTTCACAATCAAGTGTGTTTTGACCGTCATAAAAGACACTCGCACGGAAGATGCAAGCACATATGTAGTTCCACTCCCGCAGTCGGACCTGCACACACACTTTGCAAACATGTTGAAGGATGGAGAGGGCATGGATGTTACATTTAGTGTTGGCGGCCAACTCTTCAGTGCACACAGATGCGTGTTAGCTGCCCGATCATCTGTCTTCAGGCTGAGCTTTTTGGTCAGTTGAAGGAGACTTCCTTGAAACGCATCGAAATCGATGACATGGAGACAGCCATCTTTGAGGCACTTCTTCACTTTATATACACAGACTCATTGCCTAGTAACTGGGATTTGTATCAGAATGTGGAATTGCAGCACTTGCTGGTTGCCGCAGATCGGTATGCACTTGACCGGTTAAAGGCTATGTGTGAAGGGAAGCTATGCCAGCGAATCGATGTGCAAACAGTTGCAACCACCCTTGCGTTAGCGGAGCAGCACCACGCCATGCAACTCAAGGCTGCTTGTCTCACATACCTTTCTTCACAGAAGGTGCTTCGAGCTGTCAAGGAGACTGATGGATTCAAGCACCTCACAGCAAGCTGCCCATGGATTATGATGGACATTTTAGAAAAGGTCGCACCACCATCGTGAGTATGAAGTGGTCTGGTTCAGAATTTATGTTTTTCAAGTGTGGAGATCTGGTGGTACTCTATCGGTTTTTCTGATGTGTTAAATGTACACATTCTAAGCTGAACTTCTCTTCATGAACGTGTGATTTATGCTCTGAATTATCGGCACTAAAAGTTCTAATAAAATGTGCATTTCTCTCTTTCTTTTCTGTTTTTGAGAGCGGTTTTTTGTAGGACGAGCTACACGGTACCCCTTATCAGAGCCGTTCAATTTGGGCTCCTGTGCATCTGGATATGTGCATAAGATTCAAAAATCAGCAGCTAGGCAGGTGCTCAACGCTTAATATTCTGGCACCGGATGGACGCCGATAGCGACGCGCAAGAAGGCTATTGTTTCTGACACCATGCAGCACTGTCATGGCTACAGTACTACACAAATAAAAAACACTCTCTCTGGTGACCTGCTCTCTGGCTAGTTGACTTGCTGGCTATCTACGAGAAGGAATCTTTCCTCACAAAAAACTCTCTCAATCTTCACATGCAACTGGAATCTACATCCGCATGCCGACATGCGCAGCTCTCTCTCTCTCACATATGCTCTTTCACCATCGTAAATAAAAGCTTCCTTCCACACAAAAAACCTTCCTCACACAACTGCTCTCTCTCTCTCTTCTCTCTGATAAAAAAATTCAGAGTCTTCTCTCTCTGTGACATGCTACCTGCGTCTTCAAATTTTGCAAAGCATTTTCTCTCTCTCTTTGAGTCTCCACGTAGGCTCTTTCTTTTCTCTCAAAGAAAATTTCTCAATGATTTTATTCTCACTCTTAAATGCTACTCCTCTCTCTTCACTTTGCCCGTAAGGGCGCCACCCTTTTTTACTAGCTTTGGCCCGCTCTTTCTCTGTCTTTCACTGTTGCAGCAGAGAGCCTAGGGAGTAGGGATGTGACATAACGCTGTAGCCATGCAGACAGGACAGCACCTCCTGCTAATGACACTGCAGCGAACAGCTGCACTCCTCGTGATGCTTTTTTCTGCACAAATCCTGAAGCAAACGGACAGTCCAGATAAGAGGTACCGCGTAGCTCATGCTAGGAAGAAACTTTGCGTTTTTCCAGTGAAATCTCCTGTAGAACCAAACGGCACAAGGACTGAAGCTCTGTACCTGATCTTATTTGCTGCACTGCATGCAGTCTCTTCAACTACTATATATCCCCAGTTAACTCTGTACTTGTGACCAGATGAATGCATAAATGGCTTCGCACATGCAGGCCGCGTGATGCGCCGGTGTCTGATGGCACAGCAGGCCACAGCTTGTTTTTTATTCCACATGCTTCATTACCGCTGGGATGGAAAGTACAAAAGATAGCGTCTACTACTCCAGCTCAGCACGAAGTAAGCTATGTCAGGGAATTGATTTGCAAATAGACAATCATGTGTATAATCATAGACATGTGTAACTTATCAATCAAAACATCATGGCCAATTTTGACATAGGTTGAGATCTTGTTATTGGTGGTGGGGTGGCCGACTGCTCCGCCTCTACCTCCTTCTCCTCCACCGATGCCCGAAAGCCTCCGTGTCGTCTTCTTTGTTCGAGCTCGAGGAATTGTCCGACACAGCCTTGCCCGGAAGTGCTGGAATGAGGAGGTGAAACAATGGGTCGGAAGGAGCCTCACAAAGTCACAATGGCCAATTCGGGCCTGATTTTGGTGTGCTTTGGGAAAAATGGTTTGTGGCAGCAAAGAGCTCGTGTTTGTGGAGGATGCCGGTGGGAATTTATCATGGCGGGGAGATAAATCGGCATCACACCGCCCAGTTTGCATCTTTTTTGGGGGAGGAGAGCCGAAGCGGTGATCAAAGGAATTTCAAACGCCTCTAAGTCTGAAGCGGTACAAAGTAAACAAGATACATCATTGATCGGCCTCTATGAACCAGCCAGTGATAAAAAAACGAGAGATTAGCCAGTACATAACAACCAGTCAGTGAGAAGATGGGCTCAAATATAACCCATAAAACAGTTATCTCTGACTAGCCTAAAACTAGCTGGTCTGTGCAGAGTTGCTAGAATCGCCTGTCGACATTCATCATTGACGGTTTTTGGTGGTCGGTCAGTGATGAACCCGCGTGGACACAGGGCGGTTAGTGATGAGGGGTCAGTAGTGTTTTGAGTTGTACTCTCTCCGTTCCCAAATATAAGTCTTTTTAGAAATTTCAACAAGTGACTACATATGTAGCAAAATGAATGAATCTATAATCTAAAATATGTTTACATACATCCGTATATTATAGTCCATTGAAATGTCTAAAAAGTCTTATATTTAGGAACGGAGGGAGTAGTAGTGTTTGAAGTTCCTTGCGAATGGCCTCCCAAAAAAGAAGAAATTCTTTGTTGATATGACTAGTCTATCATCTATCTATCTTTCCCTAATAATAAAGCGATTATCGCTTCTGCCCGCTCGCTCACCGTCGTGGCTCTTTTGCTAAACCCCCCTGTCTTTTTCAGTAATACAACCCGCAGTCCTTTTTTTAGTGGATTCTGAGAAAACGTTTTGATTTTACATAAAAACCGCTCTAATTCCGCCCAGGCTCGCAACGGACCGCGCCGCCGCCCGCAGCTCCCTCTTGCCCCTCGCTCCCCTTGTGGCCGCAAGACGCCTCGCCGGCGACCCCGCACCTCTGCCACGCCCTGCCGCCGGCGACCTTCCCCGACGGACCTCCGGCCGCTCCGCCGCCTTGCTCCTCTCCCTTCTTCTCCTTCTTCTCAATCTCCTCTCACCTCTATCCCTCTTTCTCCCTGGACAGGGACCTCCATGGAGCTGCCGACCCTCAATCTCGCTGGATCCGGCTGCCTCCACGCCAAATACGTCGGAAAAGGATCCACCCCGGCCAGATCCGACTGGGCCCCGCCGTCATATATATTTTTACTACCCAAGTTTGTAATGTAGTACATTTTTACGAAAATTACTATATGTTGCATAGTGTGTTACTATATTTTGTATGTACCGTTTTTGTGAATTATGACATAGAACATATACACTGTATTTTAAGAAATTTGTTTATTTCAGTCCTTTAATTCTCACCACCAAGTCCAAAGAGTTCACATACTGCTGCTTTCCTTTTGTTCATGCCCATCTCAATATTTTGACAGATCCTTTTTTTCTTGTTATCTCACCATGTGCCATACCTAATCAATATCAGTTTATATTCTTACCGCTGTCTTTTTACATACATTGACTTTTTTAGCAATATTCACCCCCATAGAAATACTTTTCGCTATTGACCTTTTCGTGTAACGTTTGACCATTTGTATTATTCAAAAATTTATTGCAAACATAGAAAAAATATCTTAGTCAACAACGATAAATATTCAATTCTAGTACCACGGAAAAGGTTGTACAAGTTTCTTTTTGACTGGGAGACGGTTTTGCTTCTTTCGGAAAGGAAAAAACGCGTTTTCTATTTCTTTTCTTTCGCGAGAGGCACGATTTTGCTTCCGCGAGAAACACGGTTGTGCTTTCGAGAGAGGCATGGGCGTGCCTCTTTCCAAAAGGAAAAAACGCGTTTTCTGTTTTTTTTTTCTTTCACGAGAGGCACGGTTGTGATTTCGTCAGAGGCACAGGCGTGCCTCTTTCGGAAAGGAAAAAAAAAACATGTCCCTGGTTCGGTTTTTTCGTAGGGTTTTTTCGTCCGTTTTTTTGTGAAAAAAAAGTTCGTCAAAACATATCAACATGGGATCTAGTTTTGAATATCTCGACGCGAGAAATCTAACGGCGAAAGCGGTTCGAGATTTGGACGCACGGTTTAAGAGATTAAACGTTTTGAATAAACGGATCTACGAAAAAAGGAAAAACTCCCAGGTTGCGACAAGTGGCGCATATGCAGCACGCCACTTGTCGCAACCTGGGAAAGTCAGAGTGATCTCCGCAAGGAGTACTCCTTAAATAGTGATTTCGGTATGCGCCATGTACCAAATGACCTACATTCGGCGCTTAAGCCGCCCAATAGTATTTGGCGATATAATAATACAACTAAACAGCCCAAAACACTGAACAACTGGCAGTACATGCTAGGACAACTAACACATGACATCAGCTTACATCAAGTGAATGAGACCATACTATAACTCTTTTTTTTTGTGGATGACCATACTATAACTTAGCTAGATGAGTTCTAGGCACTTCTTTTTTGTTCCTAAACAACAAAAGTGTGCGAGAGCTGGGATTCAAACCGGGACGAGCGAGTTTGATATTAGGGAGGATATTATTTGCGTATTAATTTTTGACTAGCATTGTAATTTACATTTGATATGACATTAACTACGCGCAGATATTAGGTAGGATATTATTTAAGTTTTAATTATGTGATTAGCATTGTAGCAATTTAGATTTGATATGACATTAACTACACGCAGATATTAGGTAGGATATTATTTATGTGTTAATTATGTGATTACCATTATAATTTATATATGATATGATATCAACTGCACACTATTTGTTGGATCTGCCTCTTTGGGTCTTTTTATATTGGTATAGGAGTAGATTTATTACATGTTATTTCTTATGTTATTATGTTTTCTTTTTTCTATCCCTTTTCTCTTTCCTTTTAAAAATTCATGAAACATTCTTTCTTCATGATTTTTTCTTCAAAATCGATGAATTTTTTCCAAAGTCTATTATTTTTTTAAAAAATTGAGGCATTGTTTTTCAAAATCGGTGAACTTTTTACATATTCGATAAACTTTTTTCAAAATCGATGAATTTTTTTCAATATTGATGAAAATTTTCAAATTTGATGAACTTATTTTCAAATTCAATTATCTTTTTAAAAATTGGTGAACTTTTTCGAATTTTGATGAACTTTTTCTGAATTGATGATCTTTTTTTCAAATTCATGAACTTTTTGTTCAAAATCTGTGAAGTTTTCTGAATTCATGATTTTTTTTAAAAAAATTATGAATTGTTTTCATTTTCCTACTCAAATGTGATAGGACTACGTGGGTCGGCCCACCAGTGCCGACACGTGGACGCCAGGGAGCTTCGCTGGCGCCTGAAGCACCGAATAGAAGCTCCCCGCGGCGGAGCTTGCAATAAATAGTTGTGCGGACTAGGTGGACTAAGACGAAAAAACTGCTGTTTTTTTTAAGAAATGGGCAGCTCCTTCCGATTCATATCATACTTGTTCATTAAAGATAATGGACCTGATCATATCAGGACACTTATTAAACCAACATGAACCAGAGTCATGTTCTGCTGATTTGGCAAGAACATGAGTAGCCTCATTAAAAGTATGAACAACATGTCTAAAAGTACAGGATGCAAATTTTGTGGCTTTACTCTTGATATCATAAACAATAGCACCAGTAAGGGATTTGTCCATGCTTTGTTGTTGGACTTTCTTAATCACCAAAAGCCACCTGAAGCGTTTGGACTCGTGTGTTTTTCAACAAGAATGAGTGCTTGGCCTATAGCATAGGCTTCAACAACCTCAGGAAAGTGTACATAATTAATAAAGCCACGACAAGCAGCTCGCACCGGTCCCTTATAATCACGCATTACCATTTCGAATCAAGCATGTTCAGATTTCGTGAAAATTGCAGCGTTCACACTTATCATGACTAGCCCTTCCGGCGGCGGATACAATTTCTGAATTGATGTCGATGTCTCACGCCTGTTGGAACCTGCTAATATGTTGTTGTTCAGCAAGATAAAATAAATATAAGCCTTGATCTTTTCAGCAATATGAGGGGGATAAGAGATTGTCTCACCATTGCGACATGAGTAACTGTTCTCGCATATATGCGATACGGCCACCACAAAAATCATGTAGTTGGACTAGAAGCTTCAGAAATCCAGTCCATTAATCATTGCCTGATATGAACAATTTTTTAACTTTAGGAAAATACCATAATATTTTTTTAAATGTTTTTATATTTCTTAACATATTGGCAATGGAAAAAACAATATTCCACATTTTTTCTTTATTACAGAAATGACTGCCATATTTTGCTGGGATTGATTGCATTTTAAGTTGAATACCTATAGGTATTTGTGCTTGCCGGACAACCTCAAGTATGAATCCACGATCACCTATTTATACTAAATATTTTTACATCTTTACATG
Source organism: Triticum dicoccoides (assembly GCF_002162155.2). Lineage (NCBI taxonomy): Eukaryota > Viridiplantae > Streptophyta > Magnoliopsida > Poales > Poaceae > Triticum > Triticum dicoccoides. Next base: position 734,841,243 of record NC_041386.1, on the reverse strand, counting down.
TCATTATCACAAAAAAAATTCAAGACACTGATTATCAAAAAAATTTAACTAGTATTATAATACATTCGACAACTTCTACCTCATACTGGCTCTGTTACTATTTCAAAAGCTCACCATTAGTACTGTGCAACAGAAATTACTATCATTATAAATGCAACATTGGTAATATTTCATGCTTTTAAAGTTGGGGTCGGAGTATTTTGTTGAATTAAATCCAATAATATAAATCTAAACAAATCACAAAAGAGAGAAAAAGAACATGCATCTATCAATGGATCAATTTGCTCCATTTATTTGGAGACAACAAAGCGAACCATACATCGGATCTAGTTAGAGTTTGCCATTTATATGTATTATGTTGCAATTATATGTTTTTGTGCCTATTATATATTTAAATATCTTGATGGAGGATTCTACGTTGCACGAGTCTAGGAAATTTAAGTATTAATTAGCCTTTCAATTAGCTAGGTTATCTTCCCTTACATACTATTGATCCGAGATGGTAAGTGATGTCTCACGGCGTCTGGTTGCATTCAAGTTTACTTTATACGACATCTGAATAATGTAATATCTAAGTCCACAACACATTTGCCACGTAACAATGTTATTATGTTTATATAACAGATGATGTATCGGCTATATGATTGAACAAAACTGGTCTTCTCGCAAACAGAGTTATTTACAAGAAAAATACACATAGGTATGCAGCAACCATATCATTAGTTCGGATTTTCTATAGATGCTACGAAAAGTCATAAGTTCAGGTAGTCCGATTGAATCTGATGCATTACACTGTAGGTTGTGTCAATTAATTAGGACCGGAGGGAGTAGTAGCAAAAAAGGGCGGTATATCCAACCCCCTTGACAAGGAGTAGTACAAGGAAGAAAAATGTATGGTCCTGGTGAAATCTTAAGACAAGAATAAAAAGGGGGGAAATGTGTGTAGAGAGAAAGCTTTTCTCAAATTTGTCTGCACATATTCGGATTCACACCCCTACTTACCTGCACTAATCTAAATCTGATGTATATATATTCTCCTCTTCTTCTGTCTTGATTTATGGGTTTTGCTCCGGAGACCAAATCCATTCGAGTCCAGACTGAAATTAAACCAAAGCTCAAACCAGGAACTAATCCCCTTGCATGAGGATCGTCATTTGATAATCTCTCCTAGCGAACGGCCTGTCTATAATGGCCATAATCCTGATGATCAACGAACGAATGCTCCTTATGATCTCCCTGGATGAAAAAATTAATCATGCATCAGGATGCTTCATGTGTCGTATTCTGATTATCTTGTGAGTGGAGATTCAGGAATGCTAGGATTCAGGCTGTGTTTGATCTTTTTCTCTTTTGAAAGGGAGGCTGCATTTGATCTAGTATACCATGTTTGCTAACTTAACCTTTACCCCTTGGTGTTAATTGGTAGGACGCATGTTAACATCTTAAACCTCTGTACGTCACTGGGATAGGACGACAATTGATACAACTTTTTAACCCTGAAAGTGGATCACACCTTAGATTGAAACAAACACCTTCAGATTAGCATCACACCTCTACTGGACATTGTGGGCACTCATTCAGGTAAACACCATTGAGCTACTTTTAGCACACGGATTTGAGTGCCATTTAACTGTCATAAAAAATATGTATTCTAATCTAATTGCAGGCATGGGTATCCCGAATAAATTTTGATTACCTTGGACATTTCTTCCTACGGTACGGTGAATACAAGAAACAGCGAGAGTTCTGCTTCTCCATGGCGCAAAGATTCCTCTGTTCACTGAGAATGAAAGGAAAAGAAGGATGTCAATGTGAGAAATACAAGAAGGCAATAAAAACAAAGATCACAACATCCTGTACCCTGAAGCAAAGTAATCTCCCTTCTAAAACATACTAATAGCTACCAGATAGAAAATAAATTCTTGCATGCAGCTATAATTGGCAAGAAATTTCACTTTTAATAAGGTGGGTGAGTAGATCACTACACATGTTGGCTGTAAGATGTATATGTACGACTTAACAGACTTATAACGAGCTATATCTTAAATTATACAATATACAGTGCCATTAGAGCATCTCCAGCCGTTGGCCCCCCAGGGGGCGCCTAAAATCGCCGCCTGGGGGTGACCCGGCGCAAAAAGTGGGCCTGGGGGCGAGTTGGCCCCCAGCGCCGTCCCCAGGGCCGGCCCCAGGCGTGGGGAAAAAATTTAGACAAACTTGGGCTGAAAAACGCCAATTTTCGGCAAACTTGGGCTTTTATATTCGCAAACTTGGGCTAAAACACGCCATTACATATAAAACATAGTCAAAAAAAACTTGCTGAAGCCCGAGAAGTCACCGCTGTCGCCGCCATCGTCGGCCTTCTCCTCCTTGACTCGGGCGCCCCTGCTGGAGCCTTCCCCGGCTGGTGGCGGTGGCGGCGGCGCGTCGTCGTCGTCGTCGCTGCCATCGATGATGACGATGCCGCCTTCGTCGCGGCCTCGGCAGCGCTGCGCGAAGCGCTGCACGGCGGCACGCTGGCGCTCCCTCGCCATCTTCAAGGAGTCTTGGCTTGCCCATTCAAGGGCCGCATCGTCGTCGAGCTCGACCTCGCCGTGCTCCGTCTTCATCGGCGCCAGCAGCCCCGGCTCCGTCTTCACCGGCGCGAGACCCGGCTCCGTCTTCGGCTTGACGAAGCGCAGGGGAGGAGCCGACGAGGAGGCGCGCCGGCCGCCCTCGCTGATGACGATGCTGGCGCTGTGTGTACGCCGGCCGAGCAGCGTCTCCGCGGCGGGCTCGGCCTTGACGCCGAGCAGCGATGGAGTGCCGGAGGATTGGGAGGAAGAACGCGACGAGGAAGAAGAGGAGGAGGAGCCGAACCTCCTTGGCGCCCATTGCCCATCACGTCGGCGGTGCGCAGGGGCGGCCGTCCTCACCGGGGGGTACACCAACGGTGGGTTGTTGCCTTCCTCGAGGTGCGTCAGCACGCCGTCGAGGGTGCGGCCGGGGACGCCCCACCAGAGGTGGCGCCCCTCGCTGTTCTTCAGGCCGCCGACCACCGGCGCCCCGTTGGTGGACGCCAGCCGCTGCCGCTGGCGGCTCTCGAAGTACGCCGCCCAAGCCGCGGTGTTGTCGGCGGCGTACTGGGGGAGGGAGAGCTCGACGTCGGTGAGGGAGGCGCGCGCGATCTCGACCTCGTCGGCGAAGTACGATGGCTTGGTGACGGCGTCGGGCAACGGAGAATGGGCACTCCCCCATTGCTGGGCCTCCAGCCCGTCGGCCCGGCGCGCATGTCCGGCGGCGTCGGGATGTTCGCCTGGAACAGGAGCCAGAACTCCTGTTCGCGGAGCGAACGGCGGCCGAAGCCGTTGGCCGCCGCCTCGTCTCCGGGGAAACGCTCGGCTATCGGGGAAAGGAGTGGCTGGGGAGAAGAGATCGGCGGGAGAGGAAGGGCTGGGGCGGGGAGAAGAGCTCGGCGGCGGTGCTCGGGAGAGGTGGAGAGGTAGCACTCAACGCAGGCGAGCGAGACCATATATAGCCATGCCGCGTCCGTGTGTACGCGTCCGAGGGAGGGGAGGCGTCGGCGCGCCGCCCCGTGACGCGCCGCCCATGAGGAATCAATGGCAAAGCTGACCGGCGGCAGCCTTGCCATTGATTCCCCGCGGGAAACCGAGGCGTCGGGAGAAGACGAGGCGGGCGGTGTCACTGACGCGGCTGGCCCACGGCGCTTTCACGCCAAAAACGATTCGCCCGGTGCCCCCGAGCGCGCCGGGCTTGGGTTGGGTCCGCCGGCGCCAATTTCGCCCGAGCCGGCGAAAAATGGGCCCCTGGGGGCGCGACTGGGCTGATTTTTTGGCGCCGGCGGCCGAAAAATCGCCTGGGGGGCCTTGTTGGCGGCGCGGCTGGAGATGCTCTTAGAAAGCATCACACATCATGGATTAAGCTCTACCAATACGAAATACCTTGAACTGTTTGCTTCATATCTAAAACTCCGCAGCGCATATATGAACACATAACTGAACATGTGCAGTTGTAAATGAAAAAACAATGAATGGTATCTGCTTCTAAAAATACAAAATTTAACAATCAAATATGTTTATTTATAGAAGATTTATTCTGAGCTACCTTCTAGGCAGTGCATTCAAAAATCAAGAACTGTCCCCACTAAATTTTGAATAACATAGGTTTAATTTTTCTCATCAAGTTCAATCAATAGGCATGGAATCCACAATGTAAATTCTAGAAATAGTTATACGACAACCAGTAAGCTAATAGATTTAACTGGATGGAACAACAAAATCTGAAAAATGAGAAGATATATATTTATCTGTCAGACGATTATTGTGGAAACTGTTAGCACCACTCCCGTCAGCTCTAGCTTCTCTTCTAACTGATGCGCTTAGTTAGCAGCTATTTCTGATTGGAGATGGAAGAATACTGCTCTCCTACAATCGGCAGAACCGTAAGTAATGATGCGGCATTTTCCACTTTGAAGAACAATCCATATTGCAAGTGATAATATGAAGAAGAGACATCTTCTAATGCCAACAAGAAATGACCATGCTGGAAAAGCAAGTTGTTTGCAAATCTAATTGGATGAATAAACTGGAAGGACAAATGTACTTAAAATAAAGAAGTTTTGATCGAGTTCATTAATAAACAACATGCACCAAACCACTTGTTAGAATAAGGATGCTAGAGAGATTACTTGAAATCCATACAAGCGAGAAATTAGAATTATGTGGTGCAGAAGAATAACTTTGGGCTGTCAAAATTGAAGAACAATGATTGTGTCTATCTATACACAATTTTCCTCTGCTCAAGCAATCAAGCAAGAATCAAACAACACAATATACAGCAATTTGATTGCACACAGTTCAAACTGGACGGATACGTGCACATTAGCAAACACCGCCAAGTTGTGTCCAAACCATTTGCAATCAAAAGATGAGATGTGCAGGGAAGGGGGTGGAGCTCACCACACCATGCCAGGGGGTAGGAGGAGGGAGTAGGAAGCCGCAACAGCAATGAGGGAGGGCTCGTCCTCGTCCACCTGAAGCAGTAGGAGCAGCAGTTAGTCCAGATCCGAGCAACCTGCACAGAAAACAAAGGAAAAGGAAGGAAAGGAATCACAAAGAGGGGCATGAAGAAACCGACAAGACAAGGGAAGGAGGGGCGCGCACCATGGTCGCAGGTCGCCGGAGATGGCCTGTAGCCGCACGCGTCCTTTCCTTGGAGGTTGAGGCGTCGCACCTCCACGGGTAGCTAGGGTTTCGGGCGTCTCAGTCCATGGCTGAAGGGAGGGTCGGACCTCCATGGACGACCTCGAGGGACGGCGGCCCGCCGGTGCAGCTGCGGATCTGGGCGCTACCTCCCCTTGCCGTCAGATCCCTTCCATTCCCTTCCCTCCCTTGGGAGATGGAGAGAAGGTGAGGGGGAGGAGGAGGCCTCCGGCGGTGTCGCCATGGCCGGGCAGGGCTCCTCCCGCCTTCCTGCTAGGTCGCCGTGGCATCGGGTGTGCTAGGGTTTCGCCTGAGCTGCTAGAGACACGGGTTGACGGAGAGGGCGGGGTAGAGGGAGGTCGTCGGCGTGGATATCCATACAACACGAAGAATATGAAGATATATATACAACAGGAAATAGATTAGATTATAACAAGTAGGTACAAGGGTGAATCTGTATATATGCATTGAGAAAGGTTTTTTTTGCGGGTGATTGAGAAAGGTTTTTACTCTGCTCATTTTTAGTTTCCTTTTGTTCTTGCTAAGACTTTATCAATACCATTTATTTCATCTTTTATACTACCACGAGCAGTTTGGGGCTAACTCTTCTTTAGAGTTCGATAGATACAAGAAGACCCCACCCTACGCAACGGAACAACTCGTGGTCGGTTAACTTGATCAACGCCAGACGTAAACCCACCAGAAAGATCCTCCATTACGCAAGTGACAGCATCAACAGTAGCCGTTTGTACTAAAATAGAAAAAGGAGTCAACATAACAAATACCAAAATTATATAATCTAAAAAGATACCAAGCAGCAAACCTGAGGTGCCAATATAAAGAGCAGCAGGTTGACCAACAACTGGACCAGCAAATGGAGCCGAAGACTCTCCTAAAAAAAGGGGGGAACCATGAGTGCAGGCTCGTTTTGAAAAAATAAAATGAATTTGCACAGCGTGTTTTTTTCTCGAATTTATGATTTCTTTTGTACATGGTCACACGTGGTGTATAGATAAAGACAGAAACCTATTCCTAAAACGAGCCGTCTTGTTGTTGGGCTGATTTTTTTTCCGTACAGTCTATCACAAAAATTTCAAATGATTCTTCACACGTGCATGCGAAAAATGTACTCCCTCCCTTCAGAATTACTTGTCGCAGAAATGGATGTATCTAGACATATTTTAGTTCTAGATACATTCATTTTCGAGACAAGTAATTCCGAACGGAGGGAGTATAAGTTTTCACGGATGTTCTTTCGATTTTTTTGGAACCTTGAATATAGCTTTGCTAATTTTTTTTAAATACCGAGCTCGCCAGAGCTCGGGCGCTATTGACAATTTCCGAAGAATCATACATTGTATGCAAAAAACAAAGAAAAAGGAACTGCATGGGGCATGCACGTAGTCACAACTAACAAAGGCAAGACGCAATAATGCATGGGACATGCATGTAGCCCCGCCGGCAGCCCCGGCATGCACCATGAACATATATTTCCCTCTTTGATAAAAGATGGCAAACAATTTAACATATTTTATCTGCAACAATTTTTCATAGAAAATAAAACGTATAGATAAGCAGTACCAGAGAACTCAGCCGAAGAGCTGGGCAAGGAAACATCAGAGTCCACACCACGGGAAGAACCAAGACCACATAAAGAATCGGCTACAATAGGGGAAGAAACAAATAACTAATTACATAAAATAAATAAATGAAAGGCTGAGACAACCCAATCCGAACCAAGCAAGGCAAGAACCCACGCATACTCACCAACAGCGCCATCAACAGGACGCTTTCCCAGTCGGATCCCTTTGCGCCGCCGACGCAAATCAGCAGCAGATGAACTCTGACGTCGAACCCCTACACGGAACATCCAGGCAAATACCTTAATTACTTGACGTGACTAACCAGAAGATGCAGAGCCAACGACATGATGAACAGCAGGACGGCCTCACGTAATAAATCATCATCGGACAGACGACCACCCACAGAAGGCCCCCACATGAACGCACCACGGCCTCGCCGATCATTACGCCCAATAACTATCCCACGGATCCCACAAGGACGACCCGGACGACGGAGACGCAGATCGGGACGCCCAATAACTGCGCCGCGAATTCCAGGAGGACGACCCTGACGGCGGAGGCCACTTTGGCAAGGCCTACCACGATCCATCTATGTGAATGGAGACCACGACGTGCAAGGCTGGGAGAAGCAACACGGTCGAACACCAATTTATAGAGTGGCCAGAGTACGAACGACACGAACTAAACAGCGACATCCAGAAAATACGGCAACAGCGGCACCGCCCGAGAATTGTGGAAACTGCACACGTGCCAACCTAGGAGTATCAATCTGAACAAATTGACAACGTGCCGGCACGGTAAAATAACACATACACAACCAAACCGACATGCACACATGCAGCACGGCATCAGGAAACGTCCACATAAGCAACCGGCGACACGTGCGGAAGACATGCATGCTACCCCACATATCATACACTGCCCCAACGATCCATCAGTACATGCATATAGTCAACAAATCACCCTGGCGAACCGCGTGCATGCAGGCAAGAATACAGCGGTGTTCAACCGACAGGACCCACGTTTGACCAGGAATTAAATCGCAGAACAACGTAGCGTGCACCCCAGAAGTTTACACATCCAGGTCCCAACGAAATAGCACGTGTCATCACCCTATTTACCAGTTCAAACTGCCAAAAAAATTCAAACAACCCAGAAAATTTAAACGTGTCTAGATTTAGTATATGTAGTATTTGACTAGATTGCCCTATTTAATCTCGTATGTCAACTCTAAAGTCTGAACTCCAATGATATGGTGGTCGCATACCTACCAAGACATGCCAATTTTTGTTCTTGTATACAATAGAACCCGTCAACTAATATATGTTTCACTGACAGATGTATAAAGTAGAATATAACCAAACGTCCAGGAAACGTCACTAAACATCCTCCCGGTTCAAGAATAGAAGCGAAGATGACGAAACTAATAAATAGGCTAATATTGAAATTGGTGACAAAATAATCACAACATATTTCTTATACTCATGCATTGTGTAGGATCCTCCATCAAGATATTTATAGATAAAACATGTACAAACGCACTATAATATATATATAGAAACGCCAGGCACACTGCGCGTGCAGGCCATCCAAACTAGATCCAACTTATGTCCTGCTTCTCTTATCTGGAAACAAATGGAATAAAATACTCCATTGATGAATGCGTCCTATTTTTTTGTTTGGGTTCTTTAGATTTAGATCGATATAATTTATTTCAACAAAACAATATGGAAAATACTTTTTGAAAATAATAATATAATTTTAATAATGGAAGTTTGTGTTGTTTGCTACCAATGTCTAAATTTTGAAGGATTGTCATGTGAACATGTATTAAATATTATGTAAATTATAGTTAAATTTTGATAATGAGATGTAAAAAACTAAAAATGTTTAGTATAAGAGTCCCCCTTCGTTACCCCCCATTAAACACATAAAAGCCCCGCTTGGATTGTTGGTCTTCATCGACTATGTCAGAACCAGCGAGCAACTAGCCGATGCTCTGACGAAAGCACTCGGGCGCCTCGCCTTTCAGGAGCTAAGGAGGAGGATCGGCATGGTTGAAATAATACGCCAACGCCAAGATTAGGGGGGGGGGGGTTATTTGTTAGCTAATCTAGTCGTTGTGCTTAGGCTAGTTTCTTTATTTCCATTTGAAATAAACTTGCTGCATGAGCCGCGTTCTGTGCGTGCCATGCAAATAGCTAGCGCGGGCCGGCTGGACGTGGTCACCGCGATCGGCCCGGTAGAATTGCAGGTGGCTTAGGAGGCACGATCAGTGCTCGTGGGATGGCGCGAGCACGGCGGATCGTGGCGCATAGTTAGGATCGCCACCTGCCCCTCTTTCCTTGTAACAAATAAATAGCGATGGAAAAAACGAGAAAAGTCGCAAGTTCTGCACGCGACGCAAAAACATTCGTCTCCTCTCCTCTGTGATCGTGAGTTGCGAGAGCCTAGATTCCTAACAATATTCATGGCTAAGCTGCCATACGAAAAAATTAGGATGCTATCATCCTATAATTTGCCATGCTGAAAGACTGTATCATGTATAAATCATGATTGGGATTACAGATTAAAACAAGCACACACCGTGGAAGTGATGAGATATTATGGTATATTCACTAGTAGAAAAAGGGCCTAATGTGAAGCTCATTACTCCCGGTTTGTAATTTAACCGTGCCGGTTTCAACAGCTAGGTGGGCGGCGCTCATTAGTACCGGTTCGTGACGAACCTTTACTACCGGTTCGTGCCACGAACCGGTACTAAAGAGGTGGTGGCCTTTAGTACGGGTTGGTGGCTCCCTTTAGTACCGGTTGGGGTGCGATGTCACCCACAGTGCACAATATTTAGTCCCACCTCGCTAGTTGAGAGGAGCTCGCACCAGTTTATAAGCCCCGCCACGGCTACCATGTTGAGCTCCTGTCTAAGTAGGTCTTTGTGGACCTTGAAGGAAATATGCCCTAGAGGCAATAATAAAGTTATTATTTATTTCCTTATATCATGATAAATGTTTATTATTCATGCTAGAATTGTATTAACCGGAAACATAATACATGTGTGAATACATAGACAAACAGATTGTCACTAGTATGCCTCTACTTGACTAGCTCGTTGATCAAAGATGGTTATGTTTCCTAGCCATAGACACGAGTTGTCATTTGATTAAATGGGATCACATCATTAGGAGAATGATGTGATTCACATGACCCATTCTGTTAGCTTAGCACACGATCGTTTAGTATGCTGCTATTGCTTTCTTCATGACTTATACATGTTCCTATGACTATGAGATTATGCAACTCCTGTTTACTGGAGGAACACTTTGTGTTCTACCAAACGTCGCAATGTAACTGAGTGATTATAAAGGAGCTCTGCAGGTGTCTCTGAAGCTACTTGTTGGGTTGGCGTATTTTGAGATTAGGATTTGTCACTCCGATTGTCGGAGAGGTATTTTTGGGCCCTCTCGGTAATGCACATCACTTAAGCCTTGCAAGCATTGCAACTAATGAGTTGGTTGCAGGATGATGTATTACAGTACGAGTAAAGATACTTGACGGTAACGAGATTGAACTAGGTATGGAGATACCGACGATCGAATCTCGGGCAAGTAACATACCGATGACAAAGGGAACAACGTATGTTGTTATGCGGTCTGACCGATAAAGATCTTCGTAGGATATGTGGGAGCCAATATGAGCATCCAGGTTCCGCTATTGTTTATTGACCGGAGACGTGTCTCGGTCATGTCTACATAGCTCTCGAACCCGTAGGGTCCGCACGCTTAACGTTACTATGACAGTTATATTATGAGTTTATATGTTTTGATGTACCGAAGGTTGTTCGAAGTCCCAGATGTGATCGCGGACATGACGAGGAGTCTCGAAATGGTCGAGACATGAAGATTGATATATTGGATGCCTATGTTTGGATATCGGAAGTGTTCCGGGTGAAATCGAGATTTTACTGGAGTACCGGGAGGTTAGCGGAACCCCCCGGGAACTTAATGGGCCTTAGTTGGCCTTGGTGGAAGAGAGGAGAGGAGGCCAGGGCAGGGCCGCTCGCCCCTCCCCCCAGTCCGAATAGGACAACGAGAGGGGGGCGGCGCCCCCCCTTTCCTTCCTCCCCTCCACCTCTTCCCCCTCTCTCTCCTAGTCCAACATGGAAAAGGGGGGGAGTCCTACTCCCGGTAGGAGTAGGACTCCTCCGGCGCGCTTCTCCCCTTGGCCGGCCGCACCCCTCCTTTGCTCCTTTATATACGGGGGCAGTGGGGCACCTCTAGACACACAAGTTGATCAGTTGATCTCTCCCAACCGTGTGCGGTGCCCCCCTCCACCATAGTCCACCTCGATAATACTGTAGCGGTGCTTAGGCGAAGCCCTGCGTCGGTAGAACATCAACATCGTCACCACGCCGTCGTGCTGATGAAACTCTCCCTCAACACTCGGCTGGATCGGAGTTCGAGGGACGTCATCGGGCTAAACGTGTGCCGAACTCGGAGGTGACGTACGTTCGGTACTTGATCGGTCGGATCGTGAAGACGTACGACTACATCAACCACGTTGTGCTAATGCTTCCGCTTTCGGTCTACGAGGGTACGTGGACAACACTTTCCCCTCTCGTTGCTATGCATCACCATGATCTTGCGTGTGCGTAGAATTTTTTTTGAAATTACTACGTTCCCCAACAGTGGTATCAGAGCCTGGTTTTATGCGTAGATGTCATATGCACGAGTAGAACACAAGTGAGTTGTGGGCGATATAAGTCATACTGCTTACCAGGATGTCATACTTTGGTTCGGTGGTATTGTGAGATGAAGCGGCTCGGACCGACATTACACGTACGCTTACACGAGACTGTTTTCACCGTTGCGAGCACTCGTTACTTACAGGTGACCTGCGGGTGTCTGTCTCTCTCACTTTAGTTGAACCGAGTATGTCTACGCCCGGTCCTTGCGAAGGTTAAAACATCACCAACTTGACAAACTATCGTTGTGGTTTTGATGCGTAGGTAAGAATGGTTCTTGCTAAGCCCGTAGGAGCCACGTAAAACTTGCAACAACAAAGTAGAGGACGTCTAACTTGTTTTTGTAGGGCATGTTGTGATGTGATATGGTCAAGATGTGACGCTATATTTTATTGTATGAGATGATCATGTTTTGTAACTAAGTTATCGGCAACTGCCAGGATCCATATGGTTGTCGCTTTATTGTATGCACTGCAATCTCCCTGTAATGCTTTACTTTATCACTAAGCGGTAGTGATAGTCGTAGAAGCATAAGATTGGCGAGACGACAACGATGCTACGATGGAGATCAAGGTGTCGCGCCGGTGACGATGGTGATCATGACGGTGCTTCGAAGATGGAGATCACAAGCGCAAGATGATGATGGCCATATCATATCACTTATATAGATTGCATGTGATGTTTATCTTTTATGCATCTTATCTTGCTTTGATTGACGGTAGCATTATAAGATGATCCCTCACTAAATTATCAAAGTATAAGTGTTCTCCCTGAGTATGCACCGTTGCAAAAGTTCTTCGTGCTGAGACACCATGTGATGATCGGGTGTGATAGGCTCTACGTTCAAATACAACGTGTGCAAAACAGTTGCACATGCAGAATACTCAGGTTAAACTTGACGAGCCTAGCATATAACAGATATGGCCTAGGAACACGGAGACCGAAAGGTTGAGCGTGAATCATATAGTAGATATGATCAACATAGTGATGTTCACCATTGAAACTACTCCATCTCACGTGATCATCGGACATGGTTTAGTTGATTTGGATCATGTGATCACTTAGAGGATTAGAGGGATGTCTATCTAAGTGGGAGTTCTTAAGTAATATGATTAATTGAACTTAAATTTATCATGAACTTAGTACCTGATAGTATCTTTCTTGTCTATGTTTGATTGTAGATAGATGGCCCATGCTGTTGTTCCGTTGAATTTTAATGCATTCCTTGAGAAAGCAAAGTTGAAAGATGATGGTAGCAATTACACGGACTGGGTCCGTAACTTGAGGATTATCCTCATTGCTGCACAGAAGAATTACGTCCTGGAAGCACCGCTGGGTGCCATGCCTGCTGCAGGAGCAACACCAGATGTTATGAACGTCTGGCAGAGCAAAGCTGATGACTACTCGATAGTTCAGTGTGCCATGCTTTACGGCTTAGAACCGGGACTTCAACGATCTTTTGAACGTCATGGAGCATATGAGATGTTCCAGGAGTTGAAGTTAATATTTCAAGCAAATGCCCGGATTGAGAGATATGAAGTCTCCAATAAGTTCTATAGCTGTAAGATGGAGGAGAATAGTTCTGTCAGTGAGCATATACTCAAGATGTCTGGGTATAATAATCACTTGATTCAACTGGGAGTTAATCTTCCGGATGATAGCGTCATTGACAGAATTCTCCAATCACTGCCACCAAGCTACAAAAGCTTCATGATGAACTATAACATGCAAGGGGTGGAAAAGACGATTCCCGATCTCTTCGCAATGCTAAAGGCTGCGGAGGTAGAAATCAAGAAGGAGCATCAAGTGTTGATGGTCAACAAGACCACTAGTTTCAAGAAAAAGGGCAAAGGGAAGAAGAAGGGGAACTTTAAGAAGAACAGCAAGCAAGTTGCTGCTCAAGAGAAGAAACCCAAGTCTGGACCTAAGCCTGAAACTGAGTGCTTCTACTGCAAGCAGACTGGTCACTGGAAGGGAACTGCCCCAAGTATTTGGCAGATAAGAAGGATGGCAAGGTGAACAAAGGTATATGTGATATACATGTTATTGATGTGTACCTTACTAATGCTCGCAGTAGCACCTAGGTATTTGATAGTGGTTCTGTTGCTAATATTTGCAACTCGAAACAGGGGCTACGGATTAAGCGGAGATTGGCTAAGGACGAGGTGACGATGCGCGTGGGAAATGGTTCCAAAGTCGATGTGATCGCGGTCGGCACGCTACCTCTACATCTACCTTCGGGATTAATATTAGACCTAATAATTGTTATTTGGTGCCAGCGTTGAGCATGAACATTATATCTGGATCTTATTTGATGTGAGACGGTTATTCATTTAAATCAGAGAATAATGGTTGTTCTATTTATATGAGTAATATCTTTTATGGTCATGCACCCTTGAAGAGTGGTCTATTTTTATTGAATCTCGATAGTAGTGATACACATATTCATAATGTTGAAGCCAAAGGATGCAGAGTTTATAATGGAAGTGCAACTTATTTGTGGCACTGCCGTTTAGGTCATATCGGTGTAAAGCGCATGAAGAAACTCTATACCGATGGACTTTTGGAATCACTTGATTATGAATCACATGGTACTTGCGAACCGTGCCTCATGGGCAAGATGACTAAAACACCGTTCTCCAGAACTATGGAGAGAGCAACAGATTTGTTGGAAATCATACATACAGATGTATGTGGTCCGATGAATGTTGAGGCTCGTGGCGGATATCGTTATTTTCTCACCTTCACAGATGATTTAAGTAGATATTGGTATATCTACTTAATGAAACATAAGTCTGAAACTTTTGAAAAGTTCAAAGAATTTGAGAGTGAAGTTGAAAATCATCGTAACAAGAAAATAAAGTTTCTACGATCTGATCGTGGAGGAGAATATTTGAGTTATGAGTTTGATCTACATTTGAAACAATGCGGAATAGTTTCGCAACTCACGCCACCCGGAACACCACAGCGTAATGGTGTGTCCGAACGTCGTAATCGTACTTTACTTGATATGATGCGATCTATGATGTCTCTTACTGATTTATCACTATCGTTATGGGGTTATGCTTGAGAGACGGATGCATTCACGTTAAATAGGACACCATCAAAATCCGTTGAGACGACGTCTTATGAACTATGGTTTGGCCAGAAACCAAAGTAGTCGTTTCTTAAAGTTTGGGGCTGCGATGCTTATGTGAAAAAGCCTCAACCTGATAAGCTCGAACCCAAATCAGAGAAAATGTGTCTTCATAGGATACCCAAAGGAGACTGTTGGGTACACCTTCTATCACAAATCCGAAGGCAAGACTTTGGTTGCTAAATTCGGAGTTTTTCTAGAGCAGGAGTTTCTCTCGAAAGAAGTGAGTGGGAGGAAAGTAGAACTTGATGAGGTAACCGTACCTACTCCCTTATTGGAAAGTAGTTATTCACAGAAACCGGTTTCTGCGACACCTACACCAATTAGTGAGGAAGTTAATGATGATGATCATGAAACTTCAGATCAAGTTGTTACTGAACCTCGTAGGTCAACCAGAGTAAGATCCGCACCAGAGTGGTACAGTAATCCTGTTCTCGAAGTTATGTTACTAGACCATGACGAACCTATGAACTATGAAGAAGCGATGGTGAGCCCAGATTCCGCAACATGGCTTGAGGCCATGAAATCTGAGATGGGATCCATGTATGAGAACAAAGTGTGGACTTTGGTTGACTTGCCCGATGATCGGCAAGCAATTGAGAATAAATGGATCTTCAAGAAGAAGACTGACGCTGACGGTAATGTTATTGTCTGTAAAGCTCGACTTGTCGTGAAAGCTTTTCGACAGGTTCAAGGGATTGACTACGATGAGACCTTCTCGCCCGTAGCGATGCTTAAGTCTGTCCGAATCAAGTTAGCAATTGCCGCATTCTATGATTATGAAATTTGGCAAATGGATGTCAAAACTGCATTCCTGAATGGATTTCTGGAAGAAGAGTTGTATATGATGCAACCCGAAGGTTTTATCGATCCAAAGGAAGCTAACAAGGTGTGCAAGCTCCAACGATCCATTTATGGACTGGTGCAAGCCTCTCGGAGTTGGAATAAATGCTTTGATAGTGTGATCAAAGCATTTGGTTTTGTACAGACTTTTGAAGAAGCCTGTATTTACAAGAAAGTGAGTGGGAGCTCTGTAGAATTTATGATATTATATGTGGATGGCATATTACTGATTGGAAATGATATAGAATTTATGGATAGCACAAAGGGATACTTGAATAAGAGTTTTTCAGTGAAAGACCTCGGTGAAGCTGCTTACATATTGGGCATCAAGATGTATAGAGATAGATCAAGACGCTTAATTGGACTTTCACAAAGCACATACCTTGACAAAGTTTTGAAGAAGTTCAAAATGGATCAAGCAAAGAAAGGGTTCTTGCCTGTGTTACAAGGTGTGAAGTTAAGTAAGATTCAATGGTCGACCAGTGAAGAAGATAGAGAGAAGATGAAATATGTTCCCTATGCTTCAGCCATAGGCTCTATTATGTATGCAATGCTGTGTACCAGACCTGATGTGTGCCTTGCTATAAGTCTAGCAGGGAGGTACCAAAGTAATCGAGGAGTGGATCACTGAACAGCGGTCAAGAACATCCTGAAATACCTGAAAAGGACTAAGGATATGTTTCTCGTTTATGGAGGTGACAAAGAGCTCATCGTAAATGGTTACGTTGATGCAAGCTTTGACACTGATCCGGACGATTCTAAATCGCAAACCGAATAAGTGTTTACATTGAACGATGGAGCTGTCAGTTGGTGCAGGTCTAAACAAAGCGTCGTGGCGGGATCTACGTGTGAAGTGGAGTACATAGCTGCTTCGAAAGCAGCAAATGAAGGAGTCTGGATGAAGGAGTTCATATCCGATCTAGGTGTCATACCTAGTGCATCGGGTCCAATGAAAATCTTTTGTGACAATACTGGTGCAATTGCCTTGGCGAAGGAATCCAGATTACACAAGAGAACCAAGCACATCAAGAGACGCTTCAATTCCATCCGGGATCTAGTAAAGGTGGGAGACATAGAAATTTGCAAGATACATACGGATCTGAATGTTGCATACCTGTTGACTAAGCCTCTTCCACGAGCAAAACATGATCAGCACCAAGGCTCCATGGGTGTTAGAATCATTACTGTGTAATCTAGATTATTGACTCTAGTGCAAGTGGGAGACTGAAGGAAATATGCCCTAGAGGAAATAATAAAGTTATTATTTATTTCCTTATATCATGATAAATGTTTATTATTCATGCTAGAATTGTATTAACCGGAAACATAATACATGTGTGAATACATAGACAAACAGATTGTCACTAGTATGCCTCTACTTGACTAGCTCGTTGATCAAAGATGGTTATGTTTCCTAGCCATAGACATGAGTTGTCATTTGATTAAATGGGATCACATCATTAGGAGAATGATGTGATTGACATGACCCATTCCGTTAGCTTAGCACACGATCGTTTAGTATGTTGCTATTGCTTTCTTCATGACTTATACATGTTCCTATGACTATGAGATTATGCAACTCCCATTTACCGGAAGAACACTTTGTGTGCTACCAAACGTCACAACGTAACTGGGTGATTATAAAGGAGCTCTACAGGTGTCTCCGAAGGTACTTGTTGGGTTGGCGTATTTCGAGATTAGGATTTGTCACTCCGATTGTCGGAGAGGTATCTCTGGGCCCTCTCGGTAACGAGATTGAACTAGGTATTGGATACCGACGATCGAATCTCGGGCAACTAACATACCGATGACAAATTGAACAACGTATCTTGTTATGCGGTCTAACCGATAAAGATCTTCGTAGGATATGTGGGAGCCAATATGAGCATCCAGATTCCGCTATTGGTTATTGACTGGAGACGTGTCTCGGTCATGTCTACATAGTTCTCGAACCCGTAGGGCCCGCACGCTTAACGTTACGATGACAGTTATATTTTGAGTTTATATGTTTTGATGTACCGAAGGATGTTCGAAGTCCCGGATGTGATCAGGACAAGACGAGGAGTCTCGAAATGGTCGAGACATGAAGATTGATATATTGGAAGCCTATGTTTGGATATCGGAAGTGTTCCGGGTGAAATCGGGATTTTACCGGAGTACCGGGAGGTTACCGGAACCCCTCGGGAACTTAATGGGCCTTAGTGGGCCTTGGTGGAAGAGAGGAGAGGAGGGCAGGGCAGGGCCGCACGCCCCTCCCCCCCAGTCCGAATAGGACAAGGAGAGGGGGGCGGCGCCCCCTCTTTCCTTCCTCCCCTCCACCTCTTCCTCCTCTCTCTCCTAGTCCAACATGGAAAAGGGGGGAAGTCCTACTCCCGGTAGGAGTAGGACTCCTCCGGCGCGCCTCTCCCCTTGGCCGGCCGCACCCCCCTTTGCTCCTTTATATATGGGAGCAGGGGGGCACCTCTAGACACACAAGTTGATCAGTTGATCTCTTCCAACCGTGTGCGGTGCCCCCCTGCACCATAGTCCACCTCGATAATACTGTAGCGGTGCTTAGGCGAAGCCCTGCGTCGGTAGAACATCAACATTTTGTCACCACGCCGTCGTGCTGACGAAACTCTCCCTCAACACTCGGCTGGATCGGAGTTCGAGGGACGTCATCGGGCTGAACGTGTGCTGAACTCGGAGGTGCCGTTCGTTCGATACTTGATCGGTCGGATCGTAAAGACGTACGACTACATGAACCGCGTTGTGCTTCCACTTTCGGTCTACGAGGGTACGTGGACAACACTCTCCCCTCTCATTGCTATGCATCACCATGATCTTGCGTGTGCGTAGGAAATTTTTTCAAATTACTACGTTCCCCAATAGACCTATTACAAGTCTTCTGCCCTGTGGGGCCTACTGGGCCGTACGGACCTGCATCCTGTCCCATGTAGAGGTTGGGTTTCTAGTCGTATGCAGGCCGTGTCGGCCCAGTAGGCGGGCTGTTTTTGCTTTATTTCAAAAATAAATACAAAAAAATCCTTTAGTACTGGTTGGTGTTACGAACTGGTACTAAAGGTCTCCCCGCCCCCGGCGCGGGCTCGTGCCACGTGGTGGCCCTTTAGTGTCGGTTCGTGTTGAACCAGTACTAAATGGGGAGGGGGGGGGGCTTTAGTCCCCACACTTCAGTGCCGGTTGCAGAACCGGCACTAAAGGGTCTTACGAACCGGTGCTAAATCCTGGTTCTGCACTAGTGATTCTGGAGTACATGATACAATCACGAACGAAATGCTTCATGTCATTTCGGTGCTTAAGTAAAAGTGATAGATGCGGCCAAGACTGGAGAATCATAATATGATTGGTGTAGTGTGTACGGTGAAATTTTGTTCCCTACTGTAGACTATAGCTATCTAAGATCAAATCAACCTAATTAATAAGCTGAGATAGCCAAGAAAATGTGGTTATCACATACAGTATAATTCAGTAGCCAGCTCGAAAAGGAGGTAGTACTTTTTGTAACTTTCCAAAATCTGGAAAAACTAAAACAATCAAACAAGTATTGCTAATCCAGATTGCTCTAATGAGAATGCCTTTCAAATTCAAGCAGTAAGATAATACATTTAGATATTCACTTGTACATTTCAGATCATCTGCACTATATTGAACTGTTCTTTTTTTTGCATCCTGTATATTTTGTTCCTCCTTGATAAAAGCTGCAAGTCTGCAGATCTTGCTACATGCATACACCTACTCTGAGTTATTCGTTCGACTATAAACACTTGTCTTAGTTGTAAGCTGAAACAAAAACAAAATAGAGTGTTGGTGATGGATTCCTTAACATTTCAGAGTACACATGGAAAGAGTGCCATAAAGAAGAACAAATAGGATTTTGGAAAAAAAAACCAAATAGGCAACCTCTACATGTTTTCGAAATCACAGGAGAAGTTTATGCCGGTGATTATAAACACCATAACACATATGGTTCTACATGTTCTATCAACTTATCTTGTCTGGTCCTTTCTGAAATGAACAGGTAAATGAACTGGAGCTGAATTCCCAGGCTTACAACCCCAACCCGAATAACCACTTATTAAGTGCTCCCCAATAACACTTCTCTGGTTATTGGGCTTGGAAGCTCCAGCAGTTCCCCAATAACTTTTTATTTTCGGGAAAACAACCCTTTTCTTCTGTCTGCAAAGGAAAATATTTAACTTATATTTTTATCTAAACCAAACTAATGGCCACATTTCTTATTTTATTTACCGTCATTGCATTGTAATGCCACATTTCTTATTTTATTTTTATTTTTGAGAAAACACATAGTTTTTTTTCGCTAAAGAGCAAAATGATAGTAGTTACACCTAGCCTTTGAAATGACACAATATCAAGAACTAATCAACAATGAGGATGCACACAACTAAAGAAAAAAAAGGAAGGAATAATAAAAAAGCCAACACAAACAAGGACACACAACAAACAAGTATCAACACATATTATTTATACTAAATGACCCCTATGAGAAACTTATTCCAAAATTTGACCCTTAGTACATATGCCGATTCATTTGGAGTTTTTAAAACACTTAGTAATGACAGTCGAGTTGGTGTCATCTAATCCTCACCCGTAGTCAATGTAACGTGTCAAATATTCACTCATGCCAAACGAAATGGTGTGTATCCATTCTCAGCCATCCACTCGGTTAACATGGAAAGGTAGGGGTGTAGACATGAATTCAAGGACTAACATGCAAAAGAACCGAAGAGATAAGGTTAAATCATTATCCGTAGCCTACCTTTCAAACGCTAGCCTATATAGCGCGGCTCCAAAACTTAGCATTATTTTCGCTTGGCAAGCTCCACAAATAACACATTGCTCATTGGCGGCACCCCATAGCCCTAAAGGATATTTGCTTCTCTTTGGTCAATTATAAAACACTTGCTTCTCTTTGCCGCAATACAGAGTTATTCTTACTATATTATCCTCTGTTTTTCTTAGTTATTCAGAGAGCACCATAGGAGTTCAAGATTACATGTCTACAAGTAATTGTCAGAATCAGCCTCTGAAGTTTGCTTGTTTTGCATTTAGTATTTGTTGAAGTACAAGAGGTGTTGACTAAAACGATTATTCAATAATTGTGTCATATGGAGTTAAGATTTCTATTGACCTATCCCTGTGTACAACTTCAAATTATAGATTTTGGCACTCCAATTTTAAAAGTCAAGCACTTGCCAATTATATGTGATGTTTCAAGCGGAAGTGAGATTAGTAAACAATTTTCTGCCAAAGAAAAACACATGCCTTGGAAATTAAGCGATGCTGTATCAGAATTATTGCAGATCTTTGGGTATGGTTCCTAAAGAGTAAAATCACAATAGATTTCTAAATTCAGATAACGACATGCAACCGTGTGGTGTTAAATTAATTAGTTTTTGGTTTCATAAAAGCGACCAAAAATGCATGCCTCACAATAATAGAAAACCTAAAATCCAAAATAAATGAAAACATTGGTATTCACATTTCTATATTGAAGTCCAACTGTGGGGGGCGGGGACGGGGGGAGGGGGGTCATAGACTTGATAAAATATATATTCTTGACACTCCTCATCCCCCTTGATAACGGTGGCGGATTCACACGAACACGGGGAGGGGGCATGGGATCAGGGCGCAGAGTAGGGCGGTTCGCGGGGGCGCCTCCTTAGCGGTCTGTGGGGGAGTGTGGTGTGAAGGAGAGACTGTGCCATGGCGAAGGGGAGGTGGGCGTCATCTGATTTTGAAGAAGAGGGCTCCAGCGAGAAATGTCCCACTACACCGGGAAACCGAGCGGGAAGGGGAGGGTCCGGTAGGAAAAGGGAAGGGTGCGTCATGGCATGGGGTGAGATTTGTGTTCGGGCCGCGCGTTGGAGATTACATAGTGTATGGTCCAAACAACACCATATTTTTTCACACGTATAGGTTGAATTTTGGGGAGCCCAGACTGTGGAAACGGTTGGATTTTGCGGAGCCCACTGGGCGCAAGTTTGATGTCCGAACACCCTTGGACGTATGAGAAAAAATTAGCTTCAACCTTCGAGACGATCTTAATTATTTTTTTGATTCATGTATATGAATTGTAGCCCGTAGCAACGCATGGGCACTCTGCTAGTATTCTTATGGGTCTCATACTGTCATGCTGAATTTAGTTGGGATTGGGATGCACCCAATTTTCTCTCCTTATGTAATAAAGCGCCACAAGGCAATTTTTTATTAAAAAAAGAGTTGTCCTATTTAGCGACCTATGCGTGGGCGAGCACACAAACTCGCGCCGCTCCCTCCACCCACGCATGATTTGGGCCAGCCTATGTGCGGGCGCTGCTTTTTTTCCTTTCATTTTTTTTGCTTCATGTTGTTTAGGATTTCAAAAAACCGAATTTAAAAAATCATCAAGAAACTAAAAATTCTCTCAGATTCACAAGATGTTCGTGAGTTAAAAAATGTTCGTGCATTCAAAAATTGTTTGTGATTTCTAAATATCGGTGAATTAGAAAACAAATCCTGAAGCAAAAATAAAATGCTCGTGTATTGGAAAAATGTTCATGAATTTCAAAAAAATGAGATTTTTAAAAAATGTATGTGTATTAAAAACATGAATTCAAAAAATGATTATGAATTTCAAAATAAAGTCCTCACGTTTCAAAAACCGTTCATGATTTTTAAAAACCATTCTCATGAATTCGGGGAAATTCACGGTATTGAAAATATGTTCACTAGCATCAAACAATGTTCGCATGTTTAAAAAGTGTTCACGAGTATCAAAATCTTGTCCCTGAATTCCAAGAAAATGTTCATGAGTTAAAAAAACATAAATTTGAAAAACAATTGTCAGTCCCAAAACATGTTCACGAGTTTAATTTTCATGAATTTAAAAATGATTTTCAAAGTTGTAAAAAATCAAAACTTTTGGAAAATGTTCACGAATTTTAAAATTGTGTGCAATTTTCATAAAAATACAGTAATTGGAAAAATGTTTGGCATTTAAAAAAATTCAAAATGTGAAAAATAGAAAAAAGAGAAGAAAAAATGTAAAAGAAGGAATAAAAAGAAGAAGAAACTACAGAAAAATGAAAAACCTGTTCAGGTAAGGTTTAAAACCGATGGGGGGGGGGGGTCAGTTGAGAAGCCTCGGAGAAGGTGATCTTGGCGGTTGACCCAATTGGCTCCAGGTTGGAGATGGTGGACATCGTTGTCGGCAGGCTGGCATCACCCCCGCCTCTTGAGATGGAGGCCATGTAGGAGCACTTCCGCCTCTCTATGGTGGAGGAGCACTTCGAGGGGGATGTGCAGCTCGAGGCTGTGTGGTAGGACGCTGTAGCCCTCGTCGAGCTATACGATGACCCGTCTCTCATTGGTGAAGCATGCGCCATCCTTGAGTCCATCAAGGATGAGCGGGTGGTGCCGACGGACCAATGTAGGATCTTCATTCTTGACCGAGAGTCGGAAGAGACCTTTGCAGGCGAGGACGAGGACAAGGACAACAATGAGGAGATGCCTCGTGCCGCCAATGACCGCGAGGCCGGTGGTTCCGACCAGGGGGGTGATCCCGATCCCCTCAGACAAGGAGTAGATAGATTAGTATATGTACTCCCTCCTTTCGGAAATACTTGTCGGATTGTCGGAGAAATGGATGTGCTCGTCTGTAGTTCTATGTTGCATTGTTGCGTGCTTTTGCACAATTTCGAAGGTTAAATAAAATACTAAAATAGTGAGTCACACCTATAGGGGGCAAGAAGAAAAAAAGAGCCCAAACGGACACCTCCAACCGGACTGGGCTTTTTTGTTTCAGTCCGGCTGGAGAAGAAAAGCTCCGTCCTTGTAAACGAGCGGAGAACATCGTACCTCGTTGGAGGCGACGGTTGCGTGTTAATATAGGCAGGCGCATCTCCCTGATAAGCATACAAGTTGTTGAGAGTACCTCTTGGGAAACAAGGAAGATCTAGAGAGATAGAGAGATAAGAAGTTATAACAATATGGCTCTATCTATCTAGCCCGACCTGGTTCGGCCGGTGCGCCCTATGGCCCTACCATAACATGTTTAACAACCCCCATAATCACAACTTGGACAAGTTGAGATTATGCTTAAATTCCTCAAAACTTCTTGTATGTCGTGGTTCTAAGTCTGACAGTAGAATGGGGGGTAAGAATGGAGAGGCAAGATCCTAGCTATGGAGTAGTTGTATACGCAAGAGATTTACGAGTTCAGGCCCTTCTCAGAGGAAATAACAGCCCTACGTCTCGGAGCCCGGAGGCGGTCGACTGGATTATATGCGTATGTGTTACAGGGGTGCGAACCCTTCTGCCTGTGGAGGGGGGTGGCTTATATAGAGTACGCCAGGACCCCAGCCAGCCCACGTAGCGGAGGGTTTAAGGTACGTTAAGACCAGACGTTACTGGTAACGCCTTACATAAAGTGTCATCATGGCCATAAAGACTACTTAATTACAGACCGTTTGGATACAGAGTGGCTCTAGAACTCCTAGTCGAGTGAGTCTTCATGGTCGAGTGTATCTTATTCTGTCGAGTGGAATCCTCCCAGGTCTACTGGAAGGCAGCTTCTTTCACGAGTGTCCTAGGGGTGGGTACCTTTAGGCAGGCCTATGACCCTACCCTAGGTACATGACTTCATCATTAGCCCCCGAATGGATCGAGGTTCGAGTGAGGAAGGAGTTGATAATCTTTCCGACCTGTTTTCGTGTTGCGAGTGTGTCTTCTTTGGACCAACGACTTTTTAGTAATGGCGTCAACTTCTCTTTCAATCGCCTTGATCCATTCTTCACATTTGTCAACTTCTCTTTGTGAACTTGAGGATCTCTGAGCGACGGATCGGAGGAGACCCGCTGTCTGACAGGTTGCTCTGCAGTTAGCGGATTTTGCGGGAGCTGAATTTTGGGAAGCGTGCGAAGCGGAGAAAACCGCGGCACTCGGATGGGATAAGGCGATGACGCCTCGATCTTCGCGCCGCCTTTTTCGCCACGTATCGCTCGCGCGCCTGTTGCAGGATTTGACTGGATTGCCTGGGCCTACCAGTCAGCCACTCGGAAGTGGCCTCATATAAGGCGCCGGACAGGGGCATTTTGAACAGTGCAACCTTAATCTCCCTCTCCCTCCGCCCCCAAATCTTTCTGCTGCGCCCGTAGCCTGATCTGCGCCGCCGTTCCGCACCAGCTTCGCCGGCGACAATGGTGAAGGAGAAGACCGCAGCCTTGGAGTGGGCAAAGAAGGCGACGACAAAGGCGAAGGGGAGAGCGTCCAGTCGGGGCGGATCTTCGTCGCGGTCCAAGCTGCCGCACGGCTGGGTTCAAGGAGATTGGATCCGCTCGACCATCACCGAGAAAGACCTCACCGATCTGGCCAACGAGGGATTGATCCCCCACGGGTCGGCGAGGCTCCCGGGGACGGAGTGGCAGCCGCAACCCCAAGAGGGTGAGTGTGTTCTCTTAGCCACTCATGTAGATCGTGGATTTTCTCTGCCACCAAATCTTTTCTTCCGAGGGTTTCTGAACTTCTTTGGAGCACAACTCCATCATTTCACTCCCAACTCCATTGCCTATCTTGCTGCTTTCGTTTCGCTGTGTGAGAACTTCTTGGGCTGTCGGCCGCACTGGGGGCTCTTCAAGCACATATTTACTTGCCGCTCTCAGACGGTGAAGAAAGTGAACCCGGACGACGAGAGAACTCAAGTAATCCAGATGTGTGGGGGACTCGGAGTCCAGATGAGGGGTAAGAGCGCCTTTCCGGCTATGACTCTCCCCGACTCGGTTAGAGGGTGGCAGTCGTCCTGGTTCTTCTGCCAAGACCAGCCGACGCCGGGGCAGTCGACTGGACTCCCTCCTTTCTCCATGAGTCGAGTGAACAAGCCATCCTCTCTGAAGGTGTTACCAGAGGAGAAGGCCCAAGTAAAATTGTTGATGGAACGTGTAGTCCAGCTCATTCGCGATGGGGTGACCGGCATGGATCTCCTGGAAGTTTTCCTCCGACGGTGAATTCAGCCACTTCAATACCGAGGCCACCCAATGTGGATGTACTCTGGTACCGATGATACTACCCGGGTTCATCCAGAGGAGGTCGATGACGCCATGCTAGAGAGGTGGATGACTGCCATCACAGGAAACAAGGACAATCCTCGCGGAGCCAGGAGGATTCCCCCACTCGACCAGTCCTACCAACCAGACGAGGTATAATCACCTTTCTCTGACTAAGATGTTGAATTCATTCTGCTTTGTTGCAAATTTGTCGACTGACCTCTGCCTTGTTACGTCGTCTTCTAGGTCACCCTTGAGATGTACTCGATGCACAACGGGGCGCAGGAACCAGTCGAAGAAGAAGAAGGAAGCGGAGGTGAAAGCCAGGAGGAGTGGGAGTCCAACGGCGAGGAGGATGAGGGAGATGAAAACTCTGATGAAGAGGAGGAGGAGGAGGAAGAGGAGGAAGACGTCGACCCTCCCTGCTTGGAAAGAAGGTCCAAGCTGACGCATGATCCGGTGGCCGAGCGCGGTAAAGCTGTTGCCCCCACTGGGCAGCCGACGAAACGACCTCGGACAACTTCCTCTGCGCCGACTGAGAAACCGCCAAAGCAACCTCGAGCCACGTCATCGAAGTCGGCGAAGGCCCTGCCCAAGATGCAAATGGTCATTCCCACCATCTCTGGGTACTCAGCAGAACTTGTGTTTCCCTGTTCAACATGAGTGTACTTTCGGTCGACTCGTTGACTGATCAACCGATTTTTGAAATCTGTAGCGCTGCTACCTCCGAGACCTCAGCCAAGCAGGAAGATCAGGAAATGGAAGATGCTGCCACCTCCAACCTTGGTACGATCTCTGCATTTCACTTTTGGTCGATTGGATTTCCATGTTTACTTTTGAACCTTTCTTGCAGTCCCACCTCATGTCATTGATCTCCCCGATGATGACGAGGAAACGCCGTTGAGGAAGAGGAAGAACAAGAGGGTGCCTGTCGAGAAAGCTGCTCAAGTTGTAACGATACCTGAGACGCTGGTTCCCGAGGGGGGCAACACCGCTCGGGCTTCTGTGTCTTTTGCTGTACCGCTGACAAGTGCCCGACCCACTTCGTCGACTGCTGATCCACCATCTCTTTTTGCTACACACCACGTCCCGGAAGACCAAGTGAGTGCTGCTAAGGAGGCTATACGCCAGGCAGGGATCATGATGGAGCAAGTGAAGGGAGTCCGAGAGGCCAGTCAGGCGGCCTATGATGCTAGTTCAGCTCTCTAGAGCAATGTCCAAGTAAGTCGATCGTTGCTTGCTCTTGTTAGGACATGCTACCTAAAACAGCTTGCTCTGTTAGGATATGCTACCTGAAACTGCTTCTTTCTGAAGATTTCCATTATCTGTACACCCACTGGGTGGGTGTGTCGATTGAGGTTTTGTGCGGGCACGCTGAGTGCACCCAGTGGATGTAGTCCCCGAGACTATGGTGGACTGCGTGCAGTCGACTATAGTCTTTATACTTTGAACTTCTTCACTTAGCCTGGTCGGACCAAGTCAAATGGAACCGAAAAACCGGTGGGGGCACGCTGAGTGCACCCACTGGGTGTAGTCCCCGAGACTATGGTGGACTGTGGGCAGTCGACTATAGTCTAAAGAACTGTTTTTTAATGCGGCTGACCGCTGACAATTAGCCATGGCATTAGGATCATCACCTCCGCCTCTTTTGGTCGACTGATCGAACAAAATTGGTAAAACCAGTGGGGGCGCGCTGAGTGCACCCACTGGGTGTAGTCCCCGAGACTACTGTCGAATGTTTTGATTCGGCTGTAGTCTTAGAAATCCCGGATTTTTCATTAGTCACTCGGAAGTGATCTGTCGTTGATGTCTTTTGTCGATTGACTCTTTGCAGAAGTCTTGCGAGCTCGTTGCTCGTTGTACTGAATTAGAGAGAAAACAGAACCAGCTCGACCTCGACTTGAAGCTTGCCCAGGAAAACTTGCAAAAGGCGAAGGACGAAGCGAAAGGTATGGCTGGTGAGGACTTGACGACTGTCTTTGCTTTTCTGTCTATTCTCAACTCTGTTCTCATTATTACTTTGCAGACAAACTGGAGGAGGCTCTGAAGAAGAAAGACCTTGACCTTGCAGAGGCACAGAAGGCGGCTTTGGAGAAAACGAAGCTCGCTGAAGAGAAACTTGCCTCAGTTGGCAAGCTTGAAGATGAAAATGCCAAGCTGAAGGCTGCTCTTGATGCGGCCAACAAGGAAGCAAGTCGACTGGAGAATGACAAGATTGCTTTGTCTGACAAGGTTGGCCAACTGGCGGGGAAGCGAAATGACCTGGAGGTTTATCTTGGGGGGCTCACCAAGAAACTATTCCTCATGCTTGAAGGTAATCTCTTTTATCTGACTGACTTGCCATCATCGACTCATCATACAATTGTAATTTTGGACTGTGCTTTCAGAATTCCGTCAAAACTTTGAAGAAGAAACCAGTCGAGTGGAAACCAGTCTGGACCCCATCAACTCTCCCGTGAAGGACGAAGCTGTTATGAATGTTCTCCGACTGGAGTCTCGCCTCGCTAGCGTGGTGGACTACCTTGCTCGACTGAAAGTTGCAGTGTTGCAGATCGACTCTACACTCTGGCCAGAGCAGACACTTCAGAACGACCTTGAATCCTAGATGACTCGACTGAAAGAAGTTCCAAGTCCAGTGCACGAATGGAAAAAGTCTTCTGCCAGGTGTGGTGCTGATGTTGCTCTGTCTCTGGTTCGTGTCCACTTCAAGGAAGCGCAAGAGGAGAAGCTGGCATCCCTCAAAGTTGCCAACACCAGGAAGCACGACTTCCAATCCTTCATGGAAATGTTCATCGCTGCTGCTACCCGTATCGCTGACGGAATCGACCTTGACCAGTTCGTTGCCTCTTCCAGTCCTCCACCGGAGGAGTAAAAAACTTCTGTGTCCCACTTTAAACTTGCCTCGGAATGCCGAGTGGTTTATGTAACCGATAAACTTTACAGGCTTAACGCCTGAGCGCTTTCGAATCTGTAGGACATTTATCCGAACTTGATCTATCATCGAACACGCTTTATTTGCTTTTGAGAAAACTTTGCTCTTCATTCGGAATATACTTCGTTGTTTAAGCAGTATCCTTGAGGTGACAATCCAGTCGACTTGTTCTTCACCTATCTTGCAGGTAAAGGCGGAGCACGGACTGTAACTGATCTCATCGTCCTTGCGGATCAAGATGGACCGCATGTTGTACTTGTGGCGCAGCTCTGAAGGAGAAGGTAACAGTCGACCTGCACCTCGTCGTCCTTGCAGATTGGGCTGGACAGCACTGGGCTGCAGCCAAGTCCCCGAGTGGGAGGTTTGTTCTCCACTCGGTAAGATTTTTATCACTTAGGCGAGCACTGGGCTGCAGCTAAGTCCCCGAGTGAGAGGGTTGCTCTCCACTCGGAAGGATTTTTATCACTTAGGCGAGCACTGGGCTGCAGCTAAGCCCCCCAGTGGGAGGTTTGCTCTCCACTCGGTAGGATTTTTATCACTTAGGCGAGCACTGGGCTGCAGCTAAGCCCCCGAGTGGGAGGGTTGCTCTCCACTCGGTAGGATTTTTATCACTTAGGCGAGCACTGGGCTGCAGCTAAGCCCCCGAGTGGGAGGTTTGCTCTCCACTCGGTAGGATTTTTATCACTTATGCGAGCACTGGGCTGCAGCTAAGCCCCCGAGTGGGAGGGTTGCTCTCCACTCGGAAGGATTTTTATCACTTAGGCGAGCACTGGGCTGCAGCTAAGCCCCCGAGTGGGAGGTTTGCTCTCCACTCGGTAGGATTTTTCGGATGAAGCTCTGAAGGAGAAGGTGACAGTTGACCTGCACCCCGTCGTCCTTGCGGAGCGCTCATTATATTGAATATTTAGGGGAGTCATTGGGCTGCTACTAAGCCCCCGAGCGGGAGGCCGGCTCTCCGCTCGGTAGGATTTTTAAATACTTAGGCGAGCACTTGGACTGCAACTAAGCCTCCGAGTGGGAAGCTGGCTCTTCATTCAAATACTTAGGCGAGTACTTGGACTGCAGCTAAGCCTCCGAGTGGGAGGCTGGCTCTCCACTCGGCAGGATTTCAAATAGTTAGGCGAGTACTTGGACTACAGCTAAGCCCCCGAGTGGGAGGCTGGCTCTCCACTCGGCAAGATTTCAAATACTTAGGCAAGTACTTGGACTGCAGCTAAGCCCTCGAGTGGGAGGCTGGCTCTCCACTCAGCAGGATTTCAAATACTTAGGTGAAGCGGATTCGCAGCTAAGCCCCCGAGTGGGAGGCTGGCTCTCCACCCGGCAGGATTTCAAATACTTAGGCGAAGCGGATTCGCAGCTAAGCCCCCGAGTGGGAGGCTGGCTCGCCACTCGGTCAGGATTTTTTTTTACAAACTTAGGAGAAACGGATTCGCAGCTAAGCCACCCACTGGGGGGAATTTTTAACAAAAAGTAATAACAATCTCTGGGAAAATTATAACATTCTTAGATAAACGAACTACAAAGGTACTTTATTACATCTCAACCGAGTGAGTATTTAAGTATAAAAGGGGCGGAGCAGCTCCGCATTCCAAGCTCGAGGTTCGTCGATCCGGCGATCAACGTTGTAGAGATGATATGCTCCATTGTGGAGAACTCTGGTGACGATGAAGGGACCCTCCCAAGTAGGAGCGAGTTTGTGAGGTTTCTGTTGATCCACTCGGAGGACCAAGTCTCCTTCCTGGAAGGCTCGACTCTTCACATTTCTGGCATGGAACCGACGCAAGTCTTGCTGGTAGATAGTCGAACGGATCAGGGCCATCTCCCTTTCCTCCTCCAGGAGGTCGACTGCATCTTGCCGGGCTTGTTCCGCTTCTGCTTCAGAGTATAATTCGACTCGAGGCGCATTGTGAAGCAGGTCACTCGGCAGAACCGCTTCGGCTCCATAGACCAAAAAGAATGGAGTTCTCCCAGTCGACCGGCTAGGTGTGGTCCTCAATCCCCAAAGAACTGATGGTAGTTCGTCGACCCAAGCTCCTGCTGCATGCTTGAGGTCACGCATCAGCCGAGGTTCCAGTCCTTTGAGAATGAGACCATTCGCTCTTTCTGCTTGCCCATTCGACTGGGGGTGAGCAACTGAAGCATAGTCGACTCATGTGCCTTGGAGGCGCAGAAGGCTTTGAACTTGTCGTTATCAAAGTTTGACCCATTGTCCGTGATGATGCTATGCGCAACTCCATATCTGAATATCAATTCTCTGACGAAACTGATAGCAGTGCACGCATCAAGGTTCTTGATGGGCTTGGCTTCGATCCATTTGGTGAACTTGTCGACTGCTACTAGCAAGTGGGTGAAGCCGCTTCTGCCAGTTCTCAGCGGTCCAATCATGTCCAACCCCCAGACAGCGAAGGGCCAGACGAGTGGAATGGTCTTCAAGGCTAAGGCGGGCTTGTGCGACATGTTGGAATAAAACTGACACCCTTCACACTTGTCGACTATCTCTTTTGCCATTTCATTTGCCTTCGGCCAGTAAAATCCCGCTCGGTATGCTTTAGCCACAATGGTCCGAGAGGACGCATGGTGACCACAGGTTCCCGAGTGGATATCTTCAAGAATTATCTGACCCTCTTATGGCGTGATGCACTTCTGGCCGACTCCAGTCGCGCTTTCTCTGTATAGCTGTCCCTTGATCACTGTAAAGGCCTTGGATCGACGGACGATCTGTCGAGCCTCTTCTTCATCTTCTGGGAGTTCTTTCCTCGGAATATATGCAATGTACGACACTGTCCAGTCGGGAGTGATGACCACAACTTCCATAATTAGGTCGACCACGGCTGGGACCTCAACTTCAGTCGGATCATCGGCACTCTTTGACTGCGGGGCTTCTTCTATGAAAGGATCCTCCTGCACTGACGGTGCACGAATATGCTCCAAAAACCCATCACTGGGAATGGCTTCCCTCTTGGACCCTATTTTCGCCCAATCATCCGCAGCTTGATTTTTCAGTCGGGGTATATGATGAAGCTCTAACCCCTCGAATTTCTTTTCCAGCTTTCTCACTGCATTACAGTAACCTGTCATGGCTGGGCTTCTGACATCCCACTCCTTCATCACTTGAGTAACAACCAGATCTGAGTCGCCGTAGACCATAAGGCGATGGACGCCGAGTGAAATGGCCATACGCAAACCATACAGGAGTGCTTCATATTCTGCTTCATTGTTGGAAGAATCAAAGTGAATCTGAAGAACATACTTGAGCTTATCTCCTCGGGGGGAAACCAATACTACCCCCGCACCAGAACCATTCAGCATCTTGGAACCATCGAAAAACATAGTCCAGTGCTCCGAGTGAACTTGAGTCGGAAGCTGCTGTTCGGTCCACTCGGCGAGGAAGTCTGCTATTGCTTGGGACTTGATGGCTTTCTTTGCCTCAAACTTGAGATCAAGGGGAAGGAGTTCAATCGCCCATTTAGCCACTCGACCAGTTGCATCTTTGTTATGAAAAATCTCTGACAATGGGGCGTCGCTGAGGACTGTAATGGAATGATCAGAGAAATAATGAGCAACCTTCTTTGTGGTCATATAAATCCCATAAACAAGCTTCTGATAATGAGGGTATCTTTGCTTTGATGGGGTCAGCACTTTGGAAGATAATAAACTGGGCGTTGAACTTTGATGGCTTTTCCTTCTTCTTCCCACTCGACCGTAAGTACGGTACTGACGACTTGTCCAGTGGCTGCAATGTAAAGCAACAAAGGCTCTTTGCTGATAGGAGCAGCAAGCACCGGCTGGGTGGAGAGCAGAGCTTTTAGCTCTGCAAACGCTGCATCAGCTTCTGGAATCCACTCGAACTTGTCTGTCTTCTTCATCAGTCGGTAAAGAGGCAATGCCTTTTACCGACTCGAGAGATGAATCGACTTAAAGCGGCCAAGCATCCAGTAAGCTTCTGGACATCGTGCACACGCACAAGGCGTTTCATTCGGAGTATAGTGCCAACTTTTTCAGGGTTTGCATCGATTCCTCATTCAGAAACAAGAAAACCGAGTAACTTTCCGCCAGGAACTCGAAATGTGCACTTTGATGGATTAAGCTTGATATCATACCTCCTAAGATTGGCAAATGTTTCAGCAAGGTCAGTCAGCAGGTCGGAACCTTTACATGACTTGACCACTATATCATCCATGTATGCTTCCACGTTTCGACTGATTTGAGTGAGCAACACTTCTGAATCATCCTCATGAACGTGGTACGAGAACTTGTATAGAGAAGGATTTCTCGCGGCGCAGCAGTTCTTCCATACCAACTTAGCTGCCCGGTGCTGCTATTGGCATAACAACCGGTACACCATAGGTTGACCCAGCCCAGTCCTCTCGTACTAGGGCTGGCTCCTCGCAGTTCTCCCGGCATTCTTGAGATCGAATGGCATGGTGACATAACAGAAGCACCCGGACAGGGTGATGAAAGCTGTTTTGATCTCATCGGGTCCATACAGACGGATCTGATGGTACCCGGAATAGGCGTCTAAAAAAGACAACCTCTCACATCCCGCAGTTGAGTCGACTATTTGGTCGATGCGGGGAAGATGGAAATGATCTTTCGGGCAGGCCCGACTGATATGCTTGAAATCGATGCACATGCGCAACGACTTGTCCTTCTTGGGGACCATGACGACATTGGCGAGCCACTCGGAGTGGTAGATCTCTCTGATGAACTCTGCTGCTAAGAGCCGAGCCACCTCGAAGTGGTAGATCTCCAATGGCCTTTCTCTTCTGGACGGCGCACCGTCGAAGATGTTCTTTAACTGGTTTGACTTTTGGGTCGACTCGTAGGCGGTGCTCAGCCAGCCCCCTGGGAACACCTGGCATGTCAGCAGGCTTCCATGCAAAGATGTCCCAGTTCTCACGGAGGAACTGGATGAGCGCTTCTTCCTATTTAGAGTCGGGTGTTGTGGAGATGTTGGTCGGAGCAGCATTAGGATCAGTCGGGTGGATGTGAACCTGTTTCGTCTCACCGAACGACTGAAACGCTGATTCTGTGGCGGGCTTCTTGGCTCGCAACAAATCACTCGGGTCTGCAGTCTTCTGATATTCTTGCAGCTCTATCTCTGCCATCTGAGCATCAGCAATCTTGGAGCCCTTCTGGAAGCACTCCTCTGCCTTCTTCCGATTACCCATGACAGTGATCACGCCTCTGGGACCGGGCATCTTCAGTTTAAGGTATACGTAACATGGTCGGGCCATGAAATGTGCGTACGCCGGCCTTCCCAGTATGGCGTGATAAGCACTCTGGAAATCTACGACCTCAAAGGTCAACTTTTCCTTCCGGAAATTCTTCGAGTCACCAAAAACTACATCAAGAGCGATTTGGCCGAGTGACTCAGCCTTCTTTCCAGGAATGACTCCATGGAAGCTCATGTTACTGGTGCTGAGTCTGGACATCGGAATGCCCATCCCTTTCAGCGTCTCTGCATATAATATGTTCAAACCACTGCCGCCATCCATTAGAACTTTGGTCAGTCGAGTGCCTTCGACTACTGGGTAGACCACCAACGCTTGCCTCCCAGGGGTGGCAATGTGCGTCGGGTGATCGAACTGGTCGAATGTGATGGCAGTCTGGGACCATTTCAAATAATTGGGCGTCGCCGGAGCGACCATGTTCACTTCCCGATTGATAACCTTCAATCGACTTTTGCTTTCGACATCAGCTAAAATCATCAGGGTGGAATTGACCTGGGGATATCCATCATCGCTGTCATCCTTGTCCTCAACTTTGTCTGTCTCCTTTTCCTTATCCTTGGGCTGTTTCCCTTGGAACTGCTGAATCAAAAGCCGACACTGTCGAGTGGTATGTTTTGGGTAAATGAGTTTACCCTCTTCATCTTTTTTCGTGTGAATGTGACACGGCAAATCCAACACGTCATTTCCATCCTGGTCTTTCACCTTCTTGGGGTTCCAAGGACCCTTGGGTTTCCCCTTGAACTTTCCTGGGGTCACAGCCAAGGCCTCTCTAGGAGCAGCTGGCTCGGCTTTGCGCTTCTGCTTCCGACTGGAGTTTCCTCCGCCGGCTTCATTAGCGGCTGATTTGTACTTACCACCTCCGGAGCCGATCCTCCTCCTCGCCGTTTGCATATTTGGTGGCAATCTCCATCATCTGACTCAGGGTCATATCGCCAGTTCGACCGAACTTCAAACTCAACTCTCTGTTCTTGACACCTTCTTTGAAGGCACAGACTGCCTGGTGATCAGATACATTCTCGACTGTGTGGTGCAAAGTGATCCACCTCTGGATATAATCCCGCAAAGTTTCATTCGACTTTTGCACACACGACTGCAACTCTGTCAACCCTGCTGGTCGCTTGCAAGTCCCATCAAATGTCCTGACAAACACTCGGGCAAGATCTTCCCAAGTGTAAATACTGCTGGGTGCTAACTGATTCAACCATGCTCTGGCTGAGCCCTCCAACATAAGAGGCAAATGCTTCATGGCTACCTCATCGTTGCCGCCGCCAATCTGAACAGCCACTCGGTAATCCTCAAGCCAAGTGTCAGGGTTGGATTCACCGGTGAACTTACTAACTCCAGTCGCCAACCTGAAGTTGGGAGGAATCACTGTGGCTCTGATAGCCCTGCTGAAACACTCTGGCCCTGAGACATGAATTCTGCTGCTGGAGGGAACATCTCTATCATGGCCTTCTCGGTGAGCTCTGTTCCTGTCAACCAGACCTTGGACGATAATGGATCTCGCATCAAACCCTGGTTCCCTGGGGTCGACTGGAACTCTTCGCCCAGCACTGTGCTGGCGTTTGTCGTCCTGCTGCCGAGGAGCGTATGATCCACCCCTTGGGGGAGGAGTGGCCACTCGACGTCGATCATTGCGATCGAATCGATGCTCATATTGCTCACGGCTCTTGTACTAATCATCACGCCGGCCCCCACGTTCCTCACGCCTCGGGGGCGATCTCGGACTATGAGCCGACTGGACTGAATTCGCAGTGACGGATCTGCTGTGAATCCTGTTCCGCGACTATGATACGACTGAGTTTTGATCCCCTGCCGCCCGGAGCAAATCTCTGATCTGCAACAAACCTCTACCCGCCTCCGACTAGGAAGGCTGGATTGACTCTGCTATGCGGGCTGCAGCTGCTAAATTCTGGATCGGAGTTCGATATACCTAAGTTGGTGGCTGGAAGAGCTAGCGTCGACTGGATTCTCGAACCCGCGGTCGCGCGCGCTCGTCGAGTACTCGCTGGAGGTTCTCTAGTCGAGTGCGCTCAGCCAGGTTGGCCAAGCGCGCATCCTCCAAGTCACGAGCCTCGGGGGTTTCTCCAATGATAGGAGTGTGAAGCGCATCCATGTTCCGGCGGCAAAGCTCCTCCCTCTGCAGCGAGGTGAGGGGCTCGGGCAGATACTCTTCGTGTTCTTGCGCCGGATCGCCCCGGGCGCCAACTCCTTCGTCGGTGCGGGGGAATCCGGGGGGACTACATGGTCCGTTGACCATCAGAACCTCTGCCGCTGGATCACTGCTATCGCACTTGGACGCAGTCTCTGCGGAGCCAGTCGACAGATTGAACAGGTCGTAGAGTGATTCGTCGGGCTCGATCACCGCGACTTGGGGGGTGGCCGACTGGCAGGCCACTACATGCCTCACCCACCGCTGAAGCCTCGACCGACCGGAACGCTTGCGCCGGCGGGAAACTGGGAGCGAGGATGACATAGGAGCCGACCAATACTGGGTCGACGGTTGTCGCAGGAGGACAGCGCGAACACACACGCGAAAGTGTGTCGCCCCGCGGACGGGGAGCGCGTCCACGTCGAGTGGAGCCTCCTGAAGCCAAGCAGAGTCATCGGCGACGAACGTGAGCGCACCGAGACGGATCTCGCGGCCCTCGACCAAAAATCCACGTGAAACCATGACGAAGGAGATCGAAAGAATCGCAACTTCTCCAACAAATCGCTAGAACATCGGCCCCACGGTGGGCGCCAACTGTCGTGGTTCTAAGTCTGACAGTAGAATGGGGGGTAAGAATGGAGAGGCAAGATCCTAGCTATGGAGTAGTTGTATACGCAAGAGATTTACGAGTTCAGGCCCTTCTCAGAGGAAGTAACAGCCCTACGTCTCGGAGCCCGGACGCGGTCGACTAGATTATATGCGTATGTGTTACAGGGGTGCGAACCCTTCTGCCTGTGGAGGGGGGTGGCTTATATAGAATACGCCAGGACCCCAGCCAGCCCACGTAGCGGAGGGTTTAAGGTACGTTAAGACCAGGCGTTACTGGTAACGCCTTACATAAAGTGTCATCATGGCCATAAAGACTACTTAATTACAGACCGTTTGGATACAGAGTGGCTCTAGAACTCCTGGTCGAGTGAGTCTTCATGGTCGAGTGTATCTTATTCTGTCGAGTGGAATCCTCCCAGGTCGACTGGAAGGCAGCTTCTTTCACGAGTGTCCTAGGGGTGGGTACCTTTAGGCAGGCCTATGACCCTACCCTAGGTACATGACTTCATCAGGTAAGGACTTGGTAAACCCATCAGCAACTTGATCTTGGGAATGAATAAACCGAATGCCCAATTTCTTGGCAGCAACTCTTTCTCTAACAAAGTGAAAGTCTATTTTGATATGTTTAGTTCGTGCATGAAAAACTGGATTAGTAGAAAGGTATGTAGCACCAAGATTATCACACCATAAGCATGGAGCTTGCTTACAATGTATGCCAAGCTCCTTGAGTAGAGACTGAACCCAAATAATTTCAACAGTAGCATTTGCTAGTGCCTTATATTCTGCTTCTTTGCTAGATCTGGACACATTAGCTTGCTTCTTAGCACACCAAGAAATCAGATTTGGACCAAAGAACAGTGCAAATCCACCAGTTGATCGTCTATCATCTAGAAAGCCTGCTCAATCAGAGTCAGAGAATGCACTGATAAGAGTTGATGGTGACTTGCTGAAAGTTAGTCCAATGCTCAAAGTATTTTTAACATATCTAAGTATTCGTTTTGCAGCTGTCAAGTGTACTGTAGTGGGTGCATGAAGAAACTGACACACTTTGTTCACAGCAAAGGAAATATCAGGCCTAGTCAAGGTTAAATATTGTAATGCACCAACGATACTTCTGTACCTGGTGCTATCCTCTTGGTTCAAGAGTTCTCCCTTTGACAAGGACAATTTTTCTGAGCTGGACAAAGGTGTTGATGCTGGCTTGCAACCCTTCAACCCTGCTTTAGCTACAAGATCAGTTGCTTTGAATGATTCATGGTGGAAAAAGGCCATGGAGGAAGAGTGCATGGCGCTTCACAAAAATAAAACCTGGCATTTAGTCCCTGCGCATCAAGGCAAAGGTAAAAATATGATCGATTGTAAATGGGTTTTCAGAGTAAAGAAGAAGTTTGATGGAACCATTGATCGCTATAAAGCCAGTCTAGTTGCAAAAGGCTTTAAGCAAAGTTATGGCTTAGACTATGAGGATACATTTAGTCCTGTTGTAAAGGCTACTACTATCCGCCTTGTGTTTGTATATTGCCATGTCCAAGGGATGGAGTCTCCGACAGCTAGATGTATAGAACGCGTTTCTCCATGGTGTTCTGGAAGAGGAAGTGCTCATGAAACAACCTCCTGGGTTTGAGGACAGAAATAAACCCCTTCATATTTGCAAGCTTGATAAGGCCTTGTATGGATTAAAACAAGCCCCTAGAGCATGGTACTAGGTAGGAAGTGCGGCTTACGGCACCCGACAGCGGTGCTGTCGGGTATAGTCATATCCAACCCGATAATACAGTCATTGAAGCATTACAAATATAAAAAATAGTATAATATAGTTGTGTTTATCAATCTAATATATATTAATTTTATATCAGAATCATTGCATCGATACATACACATTCAGCACATAGCAATTGGTTCGGGAAACAACAAAAGGCTTCAGTCCAAAATCAAGCTATACATAGACCAAAAGGCTTTAGTCCAAAAGCAAGCCAAGACTATCCATTGTAATATAACAAATACAATAACCAAGTCATCGCATGTGTTGATCAAGCAAGATGCAATGCGAGATAATAAAACTTCTTAGTTAGGTTATAGCCTAATACTTGATAGCTCGACCGGGTTGTCTCCTTGATTAAATCGTTACATGTCACGACCTTTGCGCTTTCGTGCCTCTCCGAAGAAAGTCACAGAATACCTCATGTTCGCGCCCTTGACTCTGCCTTCTCAAACAGAAAGAAATGATAGAAGCACTTGCCGTGGCTAGTTACCGTGAAGGAAGAATGGTGTTGCGGGGTGACCAGTCCGTCGCAGCCGCTTGCCTGGTATGACTCATGAGATAGGATACATGAATTAAGCCACAATCAACATCACTGTTTTGTTTTCAAATTCAGGGGCAGCAAGCAACACAATATTATTTCTCTCCGTGATGGACATGTTCTCATGTTCTATCTATTAGTATAGTTATCCAAGGAAATCCTAGGAATAACAGATGGACATGGATAATTTAATAAACAACAATGAACAATGAATTTATGAACAAAGTGGAGCAGTATTACTAAGCAATAAATTTCTTGAAAAACCAAAGTGAAGGTACTGAGAGAGAACTCTAACATCACAGTAAGCCAAAACTGCTTGAACTGAACATATTTAATTAACTAAAAAAATGTAAAGGCAGGTCTGATCCTACTACTATCCAATTGAGGAACTGACACTATTTCCCTAGTCCCCACAGCAAATACAACACCCACATCCAATTCTGGAAGATTCATTTTAATTATTTTTCATGCTTTATCCCTTAAATATACTAAAAAGATGAGAACTGGAGAAGTCCCTGCTCCATCAGTCAGGATCTCAAGTTCTTTTTGTTGCTGTCGGGATCCTAAGTTAGGTAGTAGTACTTCTGTACCATCCAATTGGCTCGCTTAGCTTGAATAATCAATATTTCTATAAAGGTTCTGCTATATACTGCTCGACTAAAATATCGAACGGTGGTGTTCATACAGGTTTTGTTTTTCGTTCATAAATTGTTAAGAAAGAAAGTGACATATGTGGCTAATCATATCCTTGGTATTTTTTTAAATCACCTGGGAGACATATATCAAATTTGATTTATACTTACTATTTTCATAGATCAACGTGGATGTGAAACCATCTTCTTCAAGCTCTGAAAGCTGTCTCCTGCACGGCTCCTTCCTCGTCATCACTTTGCGGGTGCCCTCCATTCTTTTCATCACCAGCTTCATTTTTCAACCTCATCCCCTCTTCCCAAATATGAAGAAAAATGCCCGCAATGCTAGCGCAACCTGCGCAGAATCAACTGAAATGTATGAGCAAGATACAACACACCCAAGTTTTAGTAAGCTAAGAATGAAATAATGTATTTTTTGTCAAGCTAGCAAAAATAGTAAATCATTCCAGCTAGTGTTTTTATTTCCATTCATGAGTAGTTGACACCAAGTTATCTTTTCTCTTTCTTGGTGTGAGACTGCACCTACATATTCAATTTTCTATCGTGCTCATGTAGGAATCTGAGTATGTAGGTAACTAACACCAAGACTATCTTTTCTCTTTCTTTGTTTGAGACTGCACCTACATATGGGCCGCTGCCTTAATGTTTGGTCAAGTGATGTACACACTAATTTTTTTTTGCTGAAGCCACTACCGAAGCTCACTATTCGATAATATGAACAGAAAGAATCATATAGTTCAAATTATGTTTCGACTGGATTAGGAAGTAGAGGAATATATCATATTGAGGGAATGTAAAAGCATTACTTGCACGATGGAAGCGATGAAGAAATACTTGCTAGTGTTTGCAAAACCAGTTCAACTTCGCTGCCATCTATTTTCACTTATCCAGAGACAGAATCAAGCACCCAGAGTTGTTCTGCATCAAAGGAAATAAATGACATAGTGATACAGGTATCCCCTTGACCCAGTACTTCGACGAAAAGCATACAGATGTGGATAGTAATCTGACATTGAAAAAATTCATAGAAATTAAGCAGGTAAAGAATAATATGGGAAACCAAACATAATCTTTTACTTGTGTTTTCTATAAAAATGGCTAAAAATTCATAGCAATTAACAGTGAGGGATACACTAATGAGGGAACTCTTAAAATGAATAAATCACCTCACATAATTTTTACTTGTGTGTTTCTATAATAAACAATCTGTACTTATTAGTTAAAGGCCTTCACAATATAGTCCATTTCATGTTGAGCTCCTACCCCTTCCCATCTACACTGATGATAGCAGAAATATTTAAAATTAGCAAAAAAATCAAAACTAATAAGTTTTGTCTAGGACAGAAAGGATTGATAGCACAAATATTTTAAACCGGCAAATTTAACTCATTATATAATGCGCAGACCTGAGCTAGGGACTAAAATGAATATATTTTCATAAAAGGGTTATTATCACCTACACTGTACAGAGGAAGAACTAATTAAGGACATATATTTTGGCCCCTAACATTAAAAAATCAAGGAATGCACATCAAGTATATTCTGATTTACATGGAATATTATAAAACATATAAGTCGTAACAAATTATAGCAAGAACACAATCTGTAGTTACGCATCAAGATGGTATAGCTTGCAACAAACTCCCAAATAACTGGTTTATGGAAAAAGATTAAACGACACCAGGTTTACATCATCAAGTTATATGAACTAATGATCAGGGGGAAATGGCATGCATTTCAAATAAATAAATTCAATTTCCACCGTTGTCTTGATAGAATTTGAGCAAATCATAGTGTAAGAATTATAAAAGCAAGATGAACTGATCAATCAACGGAACAGGACATACCTTGTTTACCGGTGGCGCCATGGACCCAAAAGCTTGTGCGCTTGTCGCCGGAGTAGCAGAGAAAAGCTTCCTCCGTGTGAGTGAATCCATCACACGTTGAGACACCATGCCGTCGTGAAAAT
This sequence comes from Triticum dicoccoides, assembly GCF_002162155.2. Classification (NCBI taxonomy): domain Eukaryota; kingdom Viridiplantae; phylum Streptophyta; class Magnoliopsida; order Poales; family Poaceae; genus Triticum; species Triticum dicoccoides. The sequence goes on along the minus strand of NC_041386.1, from coordinate 734,799,850 downwards.
AAGATGACAACGCTGCATCAAATTGATAGATACACATCAGATCAGCAAGATGGGTACGATGGCGAAAGAAGAGAAAAGAAAGGAGCCAACTACCAACACGGTACACCAGCAAGAATACAGGAAAGCTATAAATGAGTCAGTAGAATACAAAGAATGTAGGATAACATACATTCTTTCTTCTTGCAAGAACCCTTCACTTTGCGAACATGATGTTCAGTTGCCTTCATCTCTTCTTCAGTTTCTATGTGCTCGAGAAAAAGCAAGGTGGCAAGCTTCATTGAAGCATTCAGGTTAACAATAAACCCGGTCATCGTGTAATATTGAAAGAATAAATGGCAGATTCATGTGCCTTAGGAGTTATGTGCAAGAGAATAATTTAGTACCTTAATCAGACTTGACAAACACTGAAATCACTCGGGATAAACACCTGCTGGTCCCTCACATGCTCTTCTTGGTCATTATCTTGTTTTATGCGCAAGATTCCTTGGGCCTAAAAATGCAAAACTTAAATCAGAAAATTGATTCAGGCATTACAGGTATACATAAGGACCAAAGTATGGTGTCTAACCTTGCCGCCTCCCGAAGCACACAACCTGTCCTGCATAAGCAGTTGAAATAAAAACTCTTAGGCTTAGTCACCATTAAATATTAGATTCAGGAATCCAGTTAATTCATGTGCATACTGTATAGATTCATATATGATGCATAGTGAATAACACTGACTACCATCGGTATTGCCGCTAGAGTTTAGTCAGACTCCTATCAGATAGTTAACCTGAAAATAATGTTCTTCTTTTTCAGGCTTTCCCACACACACACATCCAATTCTGGATGATTCATTTTAATTATTTTTCGTGCTTTATCCGTTATATATACTAAAAAGAGGAAAACTGGAGAAGTCATTTCTCCAGCAGTCAGGATCTCAAGTTCTTTTATTTGTCGCAGCCGGGATCTTAGGTTAGGCAGTACTTCCGTACCATCCAATTGGCTCGCTCGGCTTGAATAATCCATACGTATTCATACAAAGGTTTTTCTATATACTGTTCGGCTAAAAATACTGAATGGTTTTGTTCATACAGGTTTTTTTTCGTTCATACATGGTTAAGAAAAAAAGTGACATATGTGGCTAATCATATCCTTGGTATTTGACCAACATAAAACAATAGAAAGACATAAGTAAGCAGAGACATTATTCAAGATGTAAACTCATGCCTGGAAAAGCTACTGTTGCAATTATGGAAAATAAAAACAATATTTGTGGCATCATAAAACTGGAGTGGACTTATGTTCACCTGTGTCAAACATTTAAAAGAAATAAAACATCACTGCATGCCAATGAACACCACTGCTTGATAAACTAACATATTAGCAGTACAATACTACAATTCAGTACATTTTGTGGTTTCTGACAGAAATGGGAATTAAAATAAATCAAAAGAGAGATTAATCTATCACGTGAGAAAACCCCCTGTATTTATAGCTTTCAGGTATGAAGTATCAAATAGGACAACTATGAACCGAAGATACACATCAATACTTCTCTAGGTTATCTCACCATAAAGCAATAGAATTGCAAGAATATCTCCCTTTTAAGTGCTTAGTTGTTTAGCTTCAACAAACTGATGAAGATTATGACCCTTCATGAGAAGTACAATACCTCTGATGCACAATCAACCCTAGCCATCAATATTCTCCCAGGATGTGCAGCATCCGGATCATTGAAAAGTCTCAC
>NC_041386.1:734797579-734798042 GCF_002162155.2 Triticum dicoccoides | reverse complement strand
GCCTTCTCATAATGGGGCTGCACACAAGGAAGAAATCAAGATTAGCAAGAGTGGCTTTTCAACATTATGAGAAGATTCTCAAGATTAGCAAACATAACCAAGTAAAAAAAAAGTAAAACTAATTAGTCCACTTCCATGCATGGACCAAACAATCCCCTGACCATACATGCACCCACCATTGAAGCCATTCATTTTCCAGGGCTAATAAACAAGCAGTTGTACAGTTCAAAGTAGAGACTCAAACATGTAGTATAAGCCAATCTAATAAGCCGTCAGGCATACATTCAAAGCAAAAAAGTAAACACATATAAACAATCACCCATTTCCAATCCTCTAGTGCTTACTCTCATTCTAAAGTCAAATTAATTCGGATTGGAATCTCAGGCTGTCCTTCTCTTCTCCTTTCGTTCCAAGAGCAGCAAATGAATCTCTACTCCTAATGTCTCAGTTGGTAGTCCGCGTT
>NC_041386.1:734794105-734796152 GCF_002162155.2 Triticum dicoccoides | reverse complement strand
CATGTTGTCTGTCTTTCACTTATTTGACCCCTGTTTTGGCTTACAGGTTCAACACGACCACTTGGTGGATACTTCCATAATAGATATCGCCACCGTGGATTTAGTAGTGAATGCTCTTCATTATATTTTCCCTAAATTTGACTACAGGTAAAACCAGTCAATGGGTGCAACCGTTCTTTGTCTATTACCTTGTTGTCTCTCTCCCTCTTTTTAACATACCACCTCGAAAGCTTTTAGACTTATGCTAATTTTTAGAATTAGTTATGATAGAGAGAAGGACTCCGATCTCCATGCTTTGACTGATGGAGTCTTACCAAAAAATGGCAGGTGGTAGTGCGATATTGTCGTGAATTTTTCTCTCTTCTTTTAATTAGCTTTAATATGAAATAACGCCATGCTTCTATGAAGGCAAGTATGTTGACTGGGTTGATGTGGAGCTAGAGAAACTTGAGAGGACACAGGAGGTGTTATTATGAAGTGTGCTAAATTGTGTTTTTGAGGAAGACAATCATCTTATCCTAAAACAGAAAGACTAAGCTCAATTCCATGCTTGAAGCCTTGTGTACAGAATGCTCTAATTCATACTGGACTGCTATTCCTGACATGTCAATGGTTCCGGGGTATTATTTGAGCTGATATGGAGGGACTACTTCAGATTTCATCCACCAAAATATGGGAACTCCATTTTCTTACTAGGTAAATAAAATATAAAATTGTATCATTCTGAACTTTTGCCTTTCATGTATATTACCGAAAGGATGCACACATGTTTTCTTCTTCTGTGATCTCCTGTGATCATTAATTCTGAAAGAAATCTGTTGTGATCATTAATTCTGAAAGAAATCTAAATAATTGCTAGAGTGAGGAGGAAAAAGGAAGAAAATTCTGATCATTTTGGTCATGGTCTTGGAGGATGATTGCTGGTGCAGTGCTCACTCGGTGCTCTAATTTAGCTTATTCGAGCTGTAGGTCTAGATTAATTTTTATCTTAATTGGATATCAAACGATTAATCAAACAGAGTTGGGGTTCATCCAGGCTACATAGGTCTGATTGTATTAGTGTCAGTTCCTTGAAGTCAAAGTACTACTATGATCGAAGAGAAATACTTTTAAAATGATCGCCGAAGTGATAGAAGACAAAATACAAATTAAATCTTAACGTGTACATGTTTTATTTGCTCCCATGTTCACTTTTGTCGAGTTACAAACTGGACCTTTGTGGTGTGCGTCTATACGTCCTCTCCAAAAGATTGGTTAACTTTAAGTTACTATACAATCAGACCTCTACCGCATCGTGTATTTGTTTTACTTCAGAGATGTGCTCCCATCGTTGTTGGCTGTCGAATTTGTGTTGCAGTTCATACCCACCACGTTCGTGTCTTCACAACTTCGTCCTCCAGCACAAACGCCAGAATGGAGCAAAAGTTGTGATTTGCCAGGTCGGTGAACTGATCCAGCTCGCGGCTATGGGCCGGGTGCTGTGTCCGCACAGGAGAACTGATACAGCTCGCTGCCAGGGTGCCATCCCTCTTCTTCTGTGCCATAAAGCCCCTCGATTGAATCTCTGAATCAGCAAATCAAAATTGCCGACCCAGCCAATCTCGTCGGAACATCGTCTAGCTTGCCGTGCTCCACTAACTGTAAGTTTGTGTCACTTTACATGGCACTTATCTCTTCTGGCTCACAGACACCTTCAATGGACCTTTGCCACTACTAACAGTCTGTATTGTACACTCCAGGACCAAGGCGATCGACATTTTCTTGGCTGGTCGATGGTGATTGCTCCCATGTCTGTTTTTTTGTTCTTTACAGAATTTGGTTCTATAATATCATCATTTAGTGAATTTTACCTACCTACACAAACATGATATGACCTGCTATTGCATGTTCTCTAAGGTAATGTATAAATTTGTTGCTTAGTTAGGAAGAGGCTAAATCGTGTTGGATTTGCAGCGAGAGGAAGCTTGTCAACATGATGAACAGGGTAGTTTTTACTGAGGGCAGCTCGGCAAGGAAGAGACCGGATGTTTGTCATTGACCTACTTTG
>NC_041386.1:734786946-734793870 GCF_002162155.2 Triticum dicoccoides | reverse complement strand
GGGAAAGCAACTCATGTTCCTTGATTAGACCTTATGTTATATCTAATTACTGGAAATAAAATGTTGTTCAGACGAAGGCTAAAACTACAGTGGCAGACATGCTTCCAAGATCTCGTGAAGATCATTCTGCTGATGATGGTACTCTAACAGAAGAAGAACAGTGGGAAAGAGAGCAAGCCAGCCTTGTTCTGTTATTGAGAGGGGGAAGTTGAAATCTTACCAGATAAAAGACGTTAAGTGGCTAATATCACAGTGGCGAAATGAGCTTAATGGGATACTGCGTGATCAAATGGGCCTTTGAAAAACAATTCAGACAATTGCATTTCTTGGTCATCCTAAAGGGAATGGTCTGTATGGTCCATACATGGTTATTGCTCTTCCTTCCACCCTGTCAAACTGGTTGAACGACTCAATGAGGTAAAGCATCCAGAGTTGTCCTTCACTGTGCTTAGTTTGTTTGCTATCTTATGTGGAATACTTAATTTCAGGATTGCTCCTTCTCTAAATGGTTTGATTTATCATGGAGATAAAGTGGCTCGGACAGAGCTAGCGAGAAACTACATGCCCAAAACTGTTGGTCCTGGTTTTCTGATAATAATCACTTCATATGAGATGGCTATGTTTGATGCAAAGTTTCTTGCTAATTATAAGTGGAAGTCACATGATCTGAATTATTGCCCTTATATATTTCTCTCTCTTCCCCATGTATGTACGTCTTGGCCAGATTCTTTTTTCCAGGGACATCTTTAAAAAAATACAAAGTGCAAATTATTGAGGGAGTTGGGGCACGTTCCAATGGATAAAATGCTCCTTTGACTAGGAGTTGGGGCAGAGTTGTGGTCGCTACTGAATTTCATTTTGCCTGATATATTCTCATCCCATGACGAATTTGAGTCATGGTATGATTCATTTCCTTTTGATGGGCATTTTCTATATGTGCCATTTTTGTTCATTAGTTTTAGTATCCTTGAATTACTTTGTTTCCCAATAACTGATTGCTGTCTCATGCCTTTTGTTTGCCTTTTACAGTTTTATTGTTGTAATTATATATAAATTATCTTGATTGTTGTAATTAACATTTGTTTAGTTTTCAAACAATTTAGCTTTCAAAAGGTTTAGCTTTCTCACTTCCTGTATGTTCAGCGCCTGGGCTTGTGGTGTATGTTATGTTTGTCTGTTCCTGTTCGTACCTTCGTGATGACTGGTTCGGTGCGTCGTGCATGTGGGTCCTATGTGCAGCCATCGCGAGAGCACGACCCAAATAAGGAGCCTTTTCACAAGTCACAGCCCAACATCAAAGAGAACTCTTTCTCTTTCAGCGATTTATTGCAATTGTCATCCATTGATCGAGTGTACACAGGTATGTATATTATAGTATAGTTTGTCAGAAATAAAGGAGGGGTGGACACCCTGCCTCGCCCTACCGGGAGCTCCATGGATGCTATCGCGAATATCCTTGTCCTGTAGTATAGCTTTAGTATTTCTCCCACTTTTTCTGCGACATGTGTAAACGTAGTTACATTGAGAAAACGAGAGATATTTTGTTGGGATTTTTTTGAAATATATTTGTTACCTAGGTATCCAAATTATTGCTGGATGCATGTTCATGTGAGAAAATGTGGACGGCTACAGAAGAATCGTAAACTTTGTCATATAAAGTTGGAAGTGTTGAACTGCTCAAACTTTCTACTTTGCAAGCAAATAAAGTGATGCAAGGTATTCAAATGTCTATTGTTTATGAGAATTTATGTTGGGCTCAACATTAAATTAGTGCTTAATTGTTGCTTGGTGATTACTGTTCCATTGTTTCAAAAAGATGTCTACTGTTGGACTCTTTCATAGTTTATGTTTAAAAAATCAATTGTATACATATATCTACCTCAATTGATGCATTACGAAACTTGTCTCATTAATTCCTTGTCCCATTATTTTGCTCAGACTGGCTTGCCCCTAATTTTATAGATCCTGCCAAATTTCTAAATCTTACTTCACGTGGAGCTGGTAGAATTCCTAAATCTTCCCCACCATGTTAATGTGTGCTAGATTCATCCATTTTAGGGACAAGCTTTTTCGGACGGAGGGATTACTAACCAACAGCATGTGTCTACACTCTTTAGCAGTTAACAGAGTGATTAGTGCCAGCCTATGTGAGTTCAATCGATCTATCTTTTACTGGCATTACCCATTGTGTAAATTGGGATTATTCGCACCAGCCTTCATACACTCCTAAAACATGGTGGGGAAGACAAGCAAATAGATATCACGATGGTTGCTGCCTAGAGAGAAGTGAACAGAAGAGAAGACACAACATGCAGCGGAAGACAATCAGATATATCACTTGTTGCTTTACATCTTTTGTTTGAGACTTGCTACCAGATTGCTCTTGCAACCAAAGGAGGAAGTCCAGAACCTTAGAGGTTTTCCCGTGAGTGCTTGATTACATAGATAGGCTCTTTCTGATGACACCGAGGCTACGACAATGAGTAGGCATACTCTTTTCAAAATGAGTAGGCATCTTTCCTTTCTGAATAATGACAAAATTAAATTGTTTACTTGTTAAGCTTTCCCTTGAACGACTTACTATTGTTATGCACTTATATTAAATGATTTTTTTCCATTTTGTAGTATCCTACAATGGTTTACAGATGGTGTAGCTCCTTGCACTAAGTTGACCGAGCAGCGATCTAGAGATCTCAATACAGATCGATGACACCTCCTCGAGATCCACTTATCTGCAGCCCCCAACCCTGGTATAGTATGAAAAACCTACAAATAAATCAGAAGAATAGGTAATTATCAGATGCTTATGTTTGTTGGTGTAGTAGTCCTTTTAAGTCCAATCATAGAAGTGTTGCTTGATGCTTGCCTTTAGACGAGTGACTTTGCATGCTAATAAATTAATGGATAGGTCTAATTAATTTTTTTGAGTGCATAATGTTTTGCGAGACCCTTAATTTCATAGTGCAGTTGTGTCTTACCTTCTATGCGGGCCTATAGGTATGTGCTTTATCACTTTTCTGTTTCTTATAAAATGTCCTTGTTTTGTTTCTTATGTTTAGGTTTAGATTTTTTTTTCTTCAACTTGTAGGCTCACTCGGGTTTTCTTTCAATCTAATATTTTCATGCGGAATATTCAAGAGATATCCAAGAGAAATACAACTGCATCCGGCCTCAGAACATACATTGAATAAATTTGTGTTGTTGTGTTTTGAATGATGACTATACCTGCAGTAGAAATGTATCAGGAATGATATGCATTATGGTTGTATTATGGACGTGGATATGCTTGCCATATTAGCTATATATTTTTCATATATTTTTGTGTTTGTTCTTGGGGGTGGGTTGTGGCAGTTTCATAAAGGTCCAATTTGATTGTTTTTATGATGATCTCAAGATATTTCACACCATACAGATTAACTATCGATAGTTTTAGTTAATGATTTCTGTTATTTATCTCCCAACTGTTATCCGTCCACACATTTGCATGCAAATACAAGTAAAAAACGGTTTTTGACTTTCTATTTCTTGATCAATTAACATTGGAAAGTTAGCACTATGGGGCCTTAGCACGACAACTTCCCGACTGTCTACTACAACAAGGTTTGCCCGGCTCTGGTGATGGAGGGGCAATGACGGCAGCGCGCCTTCGGCTCGCTCAAGTGCTTGTAGTCGTCGCTAGGCGGTCCACGGACATGGTTGTAATTTTTATTACCTTTGTTGTTCTTTATACTGCCATGATTGAAGATGAATAGATTGGAAGTTTCTTACAAAAAAAAACTGCAAAATTTAGCATGCTGATGATGGAAGAAACTTTTAATCAAGGAATTATTTGTAAGAAAAAACTCAAAATTTTATTCCATTCTCTTGAGTGCATTCCTCATTATTTAATCATCGATATCCGTATGCTAGCTTCATGTTTCAGTCATAATTCCTTTCTCTTCGAGGGAATTTATGACCAGGTGCGCTCATATACTTCTATCTTCTAAACATGTTTTCATATGAATGAGCTGAAGTCATTTCCTAGAAACTATGGTGCTTTTACTTTTTATTTTTCTGATTATTTTTCACAAGTTATCAAAATGCATTATTTTACCGACCATCACAAGTTAACGAAATGCATTATTTTACCGTTTAAATGATGCTAATTGCCTAGGGTCGATAGTGTAGAAAAATAGAATAATTTTCTACTTATTTATCTTGTTACGGTAGTTTTTGTATATAAGAAACTACAAAGATATAACCAAACCAACTTTCTTTATCAAAATTCATCTAATAGAGGACGCTATTGTGTGACAACATTGAGACACAACGTGGAGCATTGCAACTTTCACAATGATATTGGAGGCAAGGGAATATTTTAACTCGTTGTTAAAAATATGAAAGGGAAAAAAGAGACGACATCACATATTATGACCATGGTATGTGTATTGTAGATCTTTAGAAATGCATGGCCAATATGTTATTATGTCTTGACTTGTCCTTATGATTGAGTGCTTGTCAGGAAATTGCTACGGGACATAGCTCGGCAAGCAATGATTTTTATTATGTTGTTGTCATCAGATGGTACCTCGGTGAGTAAGTTGATGATAGCCTTCTAATCATGGGTGTCAAGTCCAATCAAATCTGGTTGAGGGCCATCTTATTGTGCTCAGATATGGAAAGAATCCGCAGCTGCTCCGTTGCCACTTGCTGCCGGCACTTGATGCAGAGGGGTGAATGAAAGGAGAATGTGAATAATGAAGAGTGCACGGCAAAGTAGTGGACCGTACCTTTTTTTTATCACAATGAGGGAGTTAACCCACACTAGATCCACGATCTGCTGAATGCCGGTTGTCTGGTTCGAGCTGATAGATTGTTACCATGGAGAGCGAGGCGGTGTGGGGAACCTCGTGGATGACCCTGTCTATGCTTCATAACCAAAACATAATCTTCTTTTGGTTATTTCATTTTCTCTGGGATTTGTCCTCTTATGCTTCTCTTATTGCCTCAATAAAGTTTGGTGTTGTGGCAACTCGCGGACACATACCTCGACAACAGTCTTTTTTATTTTAAAAGAGGCAAAAGGATCACATGATATATATCATTTCATATAACTTGGCAGCAAAACACACTGTGGTGGTCACCCTCAGCTACGACGATGTGCATTCCTTGGCACCGGGAATTGGGCTGGGACGTCGTGGAGAGGAGAGAAGGGGGCGGGCGACACAGTGGAGGGAAGGAGAGATGGTGGTGAGAGGAAGGTGCGGGCTGAATGACATGGCGTCGAGGGAAGGCGGCAGCAAAAAGCCGTGGTGGGGAGAGATGGCGGCGTCGACGCCGTGACGTGGAGAGCAAGTCGGGGGAATGAGATGTGCATGTGCCGTGCGGTGAGGGTCAGAGAGTGAACTGTTTTGTTTATTATAAGATGAGAAGAGAATGAGCTGCCGTTTGTGTTTTTTAGGGGAAAATAATTGTTTGCCGTGAGAGAAATATCACTTGCTCATAGCGAGCAGCTGACAAATGAATATATATTGTGTATGGGCTTATCTGAATTTTTTTTAAATATGTGTTTATATATTCCCTTCTATAGATTGGAAATAAGAACTATGGCTTCGGATGATGCTTTGAAAGTGTCAACTCACAAAGCTTTATGATGGGCAGACTGAAAACTCATTGAAGTCTTACACAATTGGAAGAGATATGTACAAATAATGGTTCTTCTATAATACCTGTTGGATATGACAATATATAAGATGAATTTTCATATATGCTTATTTTTGAAAGTATGAGAGAGATGGAGACGTATTATGTCAACATTCAAAAGGAATCCTTTGACAAAGTTGCCGACGTGGTGTTGTTCGAAGGGGCCTAAAATTCACCGAGTTATATACAATAATACACATATATATGTGCAATCAGAATAAAGAATTAAAAGACCCGTGGCAACGCACGGGCATTGTACTAGTCTAATTATAAGAGTTAACAACAGGCATTGCAGACTTGAAGTAAACAATGAGGATAAACATAGCAGCTGCTGCTGCAGAGCACAGGTGGTGGAGAGAGATATCATATCCCTGTGGAACATTGCTGCTTCTGGAAGAATTCTCCAGGATCAGATATGTTTCCTGGGAGGAAGAAAAATGGTGCCCCTGGCAGGATTCTTCTGAAGCAAGCGAGCACGTGGCAGGAGCTCCAGATCTCACCACCACCTCGACCATGCCTTATCAAGAAAAAAGGATACGGGCAAAGTTGCACCGATCTACTTGTACGTACTTCAGCGGCTTTCGTAGATTCTTTCGTGAGTAGTAATATGCTTGCAAAGCTACTGTGAAAAAACCGAATGCCGAGCTACTACAATTGTTTGGAAAAATTATGCTTGTAAGATGCCTATGTGTCGTGACATGTAAAGAACCCTTGATGGTTAGTTTATAGTAAATGAATTTATATGTAATATCAGTATTACCCATATGCCTACACATAACATGCTACAATTGCCAAACAGGGCCACATTAAACAAATTGCTTATAGAGAGTATTTTGCAAGTAACCAAAAAAAACTTGTGTAAATATGCAGTCTGACTACAAATGTACTACAACTATGTATCACATCTACTCTTTAGTCTTATGATGAGTATCATCAATTAAATCTCATGATACCTTTTGCAACTAACGAAGTAAATTGGTGAAGATTAAAATAATATAAAATACATATGACAGCCCCATTGGCATTCCTCATGAACTGTTTACATAGCTGATACAATGCAACATGGCTGATACAAAACATACAGAAGTTAGCATGCATACCAACATTGCAGTATCTTATGGCACTAGCAGAAGGAGGCTCACCTCAGCAAGATGCCCTCGTCAGGTAGAGCAGCGACACGAGCGGCTCCGCTTGGCCGGCGGGAAGGAGAAGGGCCAGGTCGGGGCATATGGGCGACGGATC
>NC_041386.1:734774056-734785625 GCF_002162155.2 Triticum dicoccoides | reverse complement strand
GCCGCGGGGGAGGGGCGAGTGCGGGAGGGAGGCAGCGGCTAGGGTTCTAGCACGGGAGCTGCTGCTTTTATATGCTTATGTGGTGAAATGACAAAAATGCCCTGGTGGGGGCATGGATATTACAATCTGTTGCAATTGGAATTTTATCCGACGGCCGAGGTAGACCGGGTAAATATCCAACGACCCACAACGATTTTGACCGAGATCCGACGGCCTGTGTCGCGAGGAGATTTCGATCCGACGGTCCAGAATCCAAACGAACGGGAGAGCTCCATTTTGCTTCAGACTCTAACAAGGGGATTCTAGGTTGAGAGCTCAAAACTTCAGGCACTTGGTTTTGCTCCTTCCAAGTCTGACACCTCATTATTTATTTATAATAAGTCAAATACATACATATTTGTACTTATATATGTTGATGATATCATAGTCACAAGTTCATCAGATGAGGCTATCACAGGATTGTTAAAAGATTTAAATTCTGAATTTGCTCTCAAGGATCTGGGAGACCTACATTATTTTCTTGGCACTGAAGTAAAATGACAAGTTTGGCTGATTTCTTCATCATTTTCTGCACCAATTTTTTCTGCTTCATCACAAAACTCATCACCACCATTAGTAGGAGAATTAGTCAGTAATTGATCATTAGTAGTAAAAGCATCTCCATTATCAAAACTGGTGAGATGAGATGGTAGAAGACAGATTTCCTTTTGAAGGAGAGCGCCGGCGTTTGGGTGGAGATGTGCAAAATGGAAAACAGTCTCGTCGAACACGACATCACGGGAGATGTAGACACGACCCGTGGATACATCAAGGCATTTTACACCTTTATGTTGTGGACTGTAGCCGATGAAGACACACTGTTTTGACCGAAATAGGAGCTTGCAATTATTGTAGGGACGATGATTTGGCCAGCACGTACAGCCAAACACTCGGAGTGATTTGCAATCGGGCTTGGTGTGAAGGAGGCGTTCTACCGGAGTTTCATTGTTGACAACTCTACTGGGTAGGATATTAATAAGATGAACTGTGGTAAGAAAGGCTTCATCCCAGAATTTTAATGGCATAGAGGCAGCTGCAAAAAGAGCTAGACCTTCTTCGACGATACGCCTATGCTTACGCCCGGCGGATCCGTTCTGTTGGTGAGCATGGGGACATGATATGTGGTGAGATATGCCAATCTGTTGGAAGAAGGAATTGAGGTTTCTGTATTCCCCTCCCCAATCAGATTGTATAGCTAGAATTTTGCAGTTTAACTTTCTTTCTACAAGTGCTTGGAAGTTGTGAAAAACTTGAAACACATCAGATCTCTTTTTGAGGAGATAGATCCATGTGTACTTACTGAAATCATCGATGAAACTCACATGATAAGTGTGGCGCCCAACTGAAGTAGGCGCAAGACCCCAAACATCAGAAAAAATGAGTTCAAGAGGTTTGGTGGAAACACTTGTAGATATAGGATAAGCTAACTAGTGACTTTTAGCACATTGGCATGAGTCACAAATGGTTTCACAACTACGCTCACCAACAAATGGGAGCTTATTCTTTCTAAGCAATTTATCAATCAAAGGAAATGACATGCCCTAATCAATCGTGCCATCGTGTTAAAGACACTTTGGTGACACCATAGGCTTGTTTATTCAATCTCCTAAGCTCCGGAATCAACGGGTAGAGCCCTCGAACGCATCTACCTCCATAGATGATTTTCCTCCTGACCTGATCCTTGATCAAAATGAAAAACAGATGAAATTCAAGGAATACATGATTATCGATGGCAATGCGATGAACGTAAAGGAGATTTTTCGATGCACTAGGGACATGCAAGATTTATCTGAGACGAATATTTTTGTAGGGAGTTTTTATTACTGAATGACCAACATGACTAATGCTCATACCTTCTCCATTGGCGGTATGGACTTGGTCTTGCCCGCGATACTTCTCGCGCATGGTCACCTTCTCCAACTCCCCTGTGATGTGATTTGTCGCGCCGCTGTCCACGTACCAGTTCGTGTCGACGCCGTAGGAGTCATATTCTGCCCCCGCAACCTTCTCATCTTGGGAAGATTCTTCATCTTCCTCATAGCGGTACCAGCAGTCCCGCGCGGTGTGGCCTGCCTTGCCACAGATTTGGCAGTGCGGGACGTCAGGAGCAGCGCGGGGGCGGCCTCCGCGACAAACCTTGTTGCTGTTGTTGTAGGGCCGACCGCCGCCGCCATTTCTGCCGCGTGGAGGAGGGCTACCGTCGCCGCCTGATGACTTGCCCTTGGTGCGCTGCGGCCCATGGTAGCGGGATGAGCCGCCGCCGCCGCCGCGTCCGCCGCCACCGCGGCCGCGAGAGGCCGCGTTTGCAGAGGATTTGAAGCCTCCATCGGATCCCGCCGCGCTGTAGAGGGCGAGACGCTGATCGAAGTTGCTCATCTGGGCGTAGAGGTCGTCGAGGTTGATGGGCTTGGTGCGGGCGTTGTTGGAGGAGACAAGAGGCTGGTACTCCATGTCGAGGCCGGAGGTGATGTAGGGGATGAGCTCATCATCATCGATGGGCTTGCCAGCAGCTGTGAGCTCATCTGCAAGGGACCTCATGTGGGCGAAGTAGGTGGCCACCGACTGCATCCCCTTCTGCGCCGTGGAGAGCGCGACTCTGATGTTGTTGACGCGCGCCCTGGACTACAACGAGAACATGTGGGCAAGGGCTGCCCAGAGCTCGTGTGGCGTGGCTATGGATGTGACCTGCACGAGGACTTCCGTGGTGAGGTTATTGAGCAAGTATCCAAGTACCTGCTACCCTTCTCTGAACCAGATCGGATAGAGAGGGTTGGGTGTTTTCTCCTCCTTCCCGTCCTTGTCCTTCGTGGTGAGGAACTTGGCGGGCTCCGGCATAGTCCCGTCGACGTAGCCGATGTAACCAGCACCTCTCAGCTGCGGCGTCACCTGCGCACGCCACAGAACGTAGTTGGTGCGGGTGAGCTTCTCGGCGACCTGCCCGATGGAGGCGGCCTGAACGGAGTTTGAGAAGGACGACATAGCTGGTGATTGGTTTTGCTAGATGTGGTGGATAGAGGAGGCTCTGATTACCATGTAAACGAGCGGAGAACGTCGTACCTCGTTGGAGGCGACGATTGCATGTTAATATAGGCAGGGGCATCTCCCTCATAAGCATACAAGTCGTTGAGATTACATCTTGAGAAACAAGGAAGATCTAGAGAGATAGATAGATAAGAAGTTACAACAATACGGCTCTATCTATCTAGCCCGACCTGGTTCGGCCGGTGCGCCCTATGGGCCTACCATAACATGTTTAACAGTCCTCCGGTCTGTGTCGCTCTCAGAAGCTCGTCGCCGCCGGCTGCATCCCCGCCGCCCATCACCGCCATAAACCAAGCCAAGGTACTTCCTTTCCCGACTCATCACGGCGGGGTCACCACCACCGGCTTCTACCCGGGAATCTCCATTTTCCTCGACCGATCCATGACTCCCTCTCTCCATCTGCAGATCTGACCCCTGCTCCTGCCTAGGCCCTTCCGCTCCAATCCATGGAGAAGGCGGAGATGGAGAGGAGCCTCGAGAAGAAGACCAAGTCGGAGCAGGACAGCCATCCGGGGGTGACGGTGGAGGCGGCCAACCTGCTCACCGACGACCTCATCCTAGAGATCCTCTCCCGCCTCCCGGTCAGGTCCCTCCACCGCTTCAAGTGCGTCCCCATGCCCTTGCGCCACCTCATCGCCGACCCGTCCAACCGCAAAAAGCTGCCCCAGACCCTCGTCGGCTTCCTCTACATGACCATCAGCAACAAACCGGATAACCCAGGTGGACGCCTGCAGTGGCCTCCTTCTCTACCGTGGCTTGAAGAAGAAGATGGCGAGTTGGGATTGGGATGATTTCCGTTTTGCAGTGTGCGATCCCACCACTGGGAGGTGGGTGGAGCCGCCTCCTCAGGCCGGCGCCGGCGCCGGCAAACAGATGTAGCCACACTGCAGGTCTGGCCTTTGATCCAGCAGTCTCATCCCATTTCCACGTTTTTCATTTCGACGAGACAAGACATACTCGTCGAGCATGACAGCAGTGAGCATCTACTCGTCGCGCACAGGAGCCTGGAGTTGCAGGGATAGTGGGATGGCTGAGGAAGTGGGCCTGTTAAGCTCTGTTAAATGTGTCTTTGTTGGCGGTATGATGTACGTGATTGGCAACCTGGAGGAGTTTGTGCTGTGGTGGTGGACACGGAGGGGAACGTGTGGAAGACTATTCGGCTGCAGTATGGGTCGAGATTTGGTACGATTGGATCATTGCAGGGTTGCTTACACTATGCTATTGCTTCCGTCGATGATAACAATAAGATCCTGGATTCTGAGATATCACTCTGGTACCTCAAGGATCGCGATAGTAAAGAATTGGTCCTGAAGCACACTGCCAGCATTGATAAGCTTATGAGTATAACGGCGCTGGAGTACAGGGTTGTTGAGATTCATCCAGATTGCGACACCATTTTTCTGGTTTCGCGCCCAGGCGATACCTTGGTAGCGTATGATATGCAACATCAGAGATTTGGTTGTATCCTTAATCTTGCGAAAGACAATATACAACAATTTCTACCCTATGTTCCTATATTCTCAGAGCCATTAGCAGACACAGATGGGCAGTAGTCTTTTTTACCTTCAGACCACCCTTGTGCTTCCTCGAAGAAATGGCTCTTCAGTGGGCCGAAGAATTTGTCTGTGTACTTTGAAATCTATTTGAATCATACTGCTCAGTTTGCTGGTGCTCACAATCCTGCTTGCTTGATTTCCAGCTCAGAACAATGCCTGGTAAACCTACAGATTATGCATCATGTCATTCTGAAAGAACGCTATTACCCTTGTTCTTATTTGCCCAGCACTGGATGTTGTTTCAGACATGTTCTTGGGCTAAATTTTACTGTAATCGGCCCTCTTTTCCATAGTAGTCAGTTATTGTGCTAATCCTAAATCTTAATGCAGATGTCAACCTGCTAGTGTACTAAATGATTCAATCAGGCTGGTTACTGTTGCGATGTCTAGTTGACCTTATTCATTCAGTATTTTGGTAGGGTACTGCATTTGAGCAAGGCCTGTTTATTTGTGTCTCATGTATCTAATGAATTCAGTAGATCTCAAAATTAAATAAAATTGCAAGCTTTGATGAAAAGTTCCCATTCTGGGTGTATGCGCATTTTGTACATATCATATGAGCTTGTGCAATGGAATGTTCATCCCTTACTTAGAGAGGAAGAACCACATACTCTTGTATTATCTCCATTTCTGCTATAATTTCAGGGGCAGTAGCAGCGTAGAAGAAGCAGATCTGACTATTTCTGCGGTTTTGGTCCAAGTTTCTCTTTCTGAAGCTGCTCCTCTCTTGTCAAGGTACGGGCGTACTAGTAACAAATAGCAGCATTTACTATATTCCTTTCGTTGTGTTTTCTAATTAAGTTGCAGTAATGGATAATAGTCCACAAGCACTAAGATAACATCTTGGGTGTCCATTTGGTGGTGGCAAGAAATCAATAGCTGATGGATTAGGTTGATTCAATTTGCTGCAGTGCATTAATCGCGAGTCTTCCTGAATGTGTGATACTCCTGTTCATGGTATGTTGCTTTTAGCTAGGAATCATTCATTTGAGCAATTCATGGTTGTGTATTCCAATATTTTCACATCATAAATGTATATACTATTCAATATCACTGACTAGAGTAATATCCGTCACCCTATACATACCATACCTCTTGGCTAGAGCCATATATGCAAGAGGGGCCCTGAACCAGATTTAATGATTTTTGCATGTGGAATGCGTTGGGTGTAGGATTAATTGTTTGAACTGTCTGGGGAATGCTGGAAAAAGAAACATGGTAGTCTTGTGATAGTATTAAAATCACTTCACTCTGAAATGAATTAACACAATAATACATACAGTAATATCCATCACTGATGCGTACCATCTCTCCCGGCTAGTGTCATAAGCCAGAGGGGTCCTGGACCAGCTATGATCTTTTTTGCATGCGGAATGCGTGGGGTGTACGACTAATATCTTGTCCCAGATCCCATGGTTCGCTCTATTGTTCTAGTGGCATTTGATGATGTTTATATACTGAAAAAAGTAAGTGATGCGTGGCTTTTCAGATGGTTTTTTCAGGCCTAGAAGATGATCAGCTAAAATTCAGCAGTGGTTGGAGTACTTTTACAGGCAACAACCATGGCCATGATTTGCCATTGGCTGTGCCTTTCGACGGTTCTTTTGTTTCGGTTGATAGCAAATGCCTCTCCAAAGCACTATATGGGCGCTCCTATTTGTAAACTAAATCTGAAGGGTACCATCGTTTGAGATCTGAATGCGCTTCCCTATTGACTAGTTAACTATGCACTTCCCTGTTGAAGCATTCGGTTTATGGCTATTAGCCTGCTGCGGCTACTACTAGTACGGCCGCCACCACCAGTCCACCACCACCACCACCACCTGGTACCACTGTTGGGCTGTTCCTGGCATGCCTGAACTATTTGACCCTCCTGAACTCTTAATTTCCATCTGCCGAGCTGGCTAAGTGTGCTCCAGGGGACAAATATACTGATGCAAGAAGCATGAAGGCTTGGCAGACCGAAATACTGCTCGAACTTATCATCCTCTATATTTGTTTTTATATTGTTTTCTGCCACCCTCTTTGCTGACTGAATGTTGATGCTTTTGCAATGTGGCAGGGGTCTTTCTGCTGATGCTTTTGCAGCACTGATTTGCTGACCGAATTGCCATACATCTTTCTGAAGTTTTGCTACATATGCGATGTTGTATTTGCAATCTTGACTGCTGGATGTCCATGGGTCTTTCTGAAGTTCTGCTACTGTCCGTATTTGCTGTGTGCACGTGCAGATATTATTAGACCATATGTCTTAAACATGGTTGCTTATTCCTTGTGTCAATTCAATTGGGGCTATTAAAGTGCGTTGTTTTGCAGGCTTTTGACGGCTCCAGCGGAAGTACATGCTTGTTTACTGCCTGTAACTTGAAGAAGGGAGTGATCGGAGAAGCAATGATTCATGTCGATATATGGTGAGCTAAAGCTGCCTGACAACTTGTAGTGCTCTTAAATTTCAGACAGGCAACCCAGAGAAAGGAACAAGGCAAGGTAGGTGCCCAGTGAGAGTACCGAGGGCGCAGGGCTGCTGTTGAGGGTGTGCATCACCAGGGCAATGTCTCCTTGCCGCAACCAGCTCTTCCGGCGAGGTCACCCAGAGTTCCAGACTCTGTGTACTGCAGGACGGTCTTAAAAAATTGGGGAATGTTTGCCAACAAGATAAGCTGTAAAAAAATTCTGAGGGGAGGCTAACGTAGTAGCGCAATCTCTTGCCTGTAAAGGATAGAAGATCTGCACTGTTTATTTGGTTGGATTGCCCTCTTGATTTTATTATATCAATATTGGTAGACCATGTAACAACATATCACGGAATGAGCACTATGTTCATGCAAAATAAACTTCCGGATTTCCTTCGACAGAAGCAGATATATTTTGTTCTACACATTTATAATAACTACACATCTGGGCGCAGAGCAATAGGATCATCAGAAAACTGCTGTGGCTGATGAAAGACCTTGGTGTGGCTGATGTTATCTTGATCAAGCTACTGAGAGATAATGAGGGTGGGATTACACTTCTGCAATCCCATTATGTTGAGAAGTTGTTGAGTCGTTTTGGATATTCGGACTGCACACCATCTCAAACACCATATGATCCTAGCGTGTTGATTCGAAAGTCCAAAGGCATGGTTAAAGATCAATTGAGATACTCTCAAATAATTGGTTCACTGATGTACCTAACGAGCACAACGAGGCCTGACATCGCGTTTGCTGTGAGCAAACTGAGCCGGTTTGTTTCCAAACTGGTGATGTGCATTGGCATGCTGTTGAGAGCGTTATGCGCTATCTGAAAGGTACTATGAACTATGGACTTCACTATATCGGATACTCGTCGGTACTTGAAGGGTATAGTGATGTGAATTGGATCTCTGATGCTGATGAGATGAAGGCCACAACTGGGTATATGTTTACTCTTGGAGGTGATGCTGTTTCCTGAAAGTCTTGCAAGCAAACGATCTTAACGAGATCGACAATGGAAGCAGAGTTAACAGCATTAAACACACCTAGTGTTGAAGCAAGATGGCTTCGAGATCTTTTGATGGACTTGCCATTGGTTGATAAACCGGTTCCGGCTATCCTTATGAACTGTGACAATCAGACTGTCATCACCAAGGTGAAGAGTTCAAAGGACAACATGAAGTCTAACAAACACATAAGAATGAGATTAAAAGCTGTCAGAAAATTAAGAAACTCCGGAGTGATGGCGTTGGACTATGTCCATACGGCTAAGAATCTGGCAGATCCCTTTACGAATGGGCTATCACGTATTGTGATAGATAATGCATCGAGGGAGATGGGTATGAGACCCACATAGTTGCCATGGTGGTAACCCAACCTATGTGATAGGAGATCCCGTGAAGTAGGACCTGGGAAAACAAGCCAGTGGTGAACTGAGGAGAGTAACTATACTAATCCACTCCGTTGGAGATGCAATACTCTCAATATTGTATGGTAGGGTGACTACTGTCTTAATGTGTTCCAAAGCTTAAGTGAGCAAGATGCTATCCTACAGAGCGATCTTTGGAGGAATACACCTATGTGAGCCCGACTGCTGGTCACAGTCTATGAGATTGGGGTGATCTCTAGTAAGCTCATGAATAGGCCAGGAGTGTGACTTATATGCTCCACCCGAGGGGTCAGCCTTCGGCAGCCTAGTACTAGTAAGACATGTGGTGAAACTTCTTTACGCCAAACTGACAATTCAAGGCATGGTCCATTGTTCAGTTGTGAAGGAGTGTAGCTACTTGCTCTAGGTGAAGTTCAACCTTAACAGGCCTTCACTGAAACACTGGTATATCGAAACAGTAATTGAAACAGAGGACACAATGGGCCTTCGAGATCTGGTGGGGGATTGCTGAAATTTGAGATGGGCTCTAGGCCCATATAGAAATTTCTGAAAATTCTCTAAGGGCCCATGTGGGTTATATTGCACTAGGTGTAGTGGGAAGTTTAGTCTCACCCCGGAAGTGGAAGAGGAGTTGGACCTCCTTATAAGGGTTTCTCTTCTACATGCTATTGAAGCTTGAGAAGAAAAGAGGCCCTCGCGGACTCCTCCTCCACCGCCCGCCTCGCCACGCCACGCCTCGTCACGACGCGACGCGCCGCGGGTTGCGGGATTGAGCCGAGCCGAGCTCACACCTACGCGCTTATTTTTGCCAGTCACTAACGAAGAGTTTTCTGACAGCTGGGCCACGATCTGAGACGTCGGATCGTGGGCTGTCACGGACTCGGACGTGGGTCGAGCCCACGTCTCTCCACGCGGCTGCGTCTATATAAGTGTGCGGTGTCTCCTAACCCTAGCCGCCACGAACAGATCACATCTGCTCCACGCGCACGCCCACCGTCGTTCCCTTGCTGCTGCTGCCGCCGGTGACCCCATCCCCTCCGCCGCGTACACGGTCGACGGGAGAGCAGGTCACCGAAACCACGCCCTTATGGTTCCTGTACGGGGTGAGGGGCGAATAGGTTTTTGGGAAGCGATTACGCGACTGCTTGCTTCCGATCATCTACTTCCTCTACGTCCGCGTTGCCTTCATCATCACCATGTCCACCGACGCCGAACATGCCGCCGCCGAGAAAGTTGAAGCTGACAAGAAGGCCGCCGAGGACGCCGCTGCTGCCACCAACGCCGCGGCCTCTGCATGGCCTACTGGAGTTATAACTCGTTTGTCCCGCTCCTACTGTTTTCTGTTTTAGCCATGCTAGCGTTATACGTAGATCTTTCTGCAATTACCATAGTATGTGCTAGCTTGACTGAATATCAGTATGCGTTTATTTGTGTCAATGCCATGTTAGTGATTTACTCGTGGATTAATTTAATCGAGAAATTGCCTATTTACTCAACAATCCAAAAACCTATTATGTGTAGGAATTTTTCGGCAAGTGGCTTTGCCGCTGCACTGAAACCGGATAAGTTTACCAGTACGTATTTTAAGGGTTGGCAGACTAAGACCACTTTATGGCTCACGGCTATGAACGTGTTCTGGGTCACCGGTGTCTCCACGGGAACGATTGCTCCTGAACAGGAGAAGGCGTTCAAGGAGGCCACCGTTGTGTTTCTCGGAGCAGTCCTTAGCGTGATCGGAGATAAACTGGTCGACGCATATCTACATGTGCATGTCACCAAGGACTTGTGGGAGGCGCTCGAATCTAAGTTCGGGGCCGCCGATGCCGGGAGCGAGATGTATATTATAGAGCAGTTCCACAATTATTAGATGGTTGAAAACCGTCCTGTATTGGAGCAGGCTCATGAGATAATATGCATTGTTAAGGAGCTTGAGCTTCTTAAGTGCGAGTTACCGGGCAAGTTTGTCGCGGTCTGCATAATCGCTAAGCTTCCTAATTCCTGGAGGAACTTTGCCACCACTCTGAAACATCAGAGGCGTGAATTCTCTGTGGAGGATGTCATTGGCCATCTGAGTGTTGAGCAGAAGTCAAGGGCAAAAGACTCGCACGGAAAAGGGGCCGAAGGGACTTCTGTCGCCAACATGCTGAACCAGAAGAACTTCAACTCCCACAAGCCCAAGGGAAAGAACGGTGTCCAACATAATACCGACTTTAAGAAGAAGGGTAAGAAGACCTTCAAGAAGAACAAGAAGGATGAGGGCTGCTTTACTTGTGGTTCGGTTGAACATTGGGCCAACAAGTGCCCAAACAAGTACAAGAAGCCAGGACAGGACTCCAAGTCTGTCAACATGATTGTGGGCAACAATGAGAATGGTGAATCTGGGTACAGTAATTTAATTACTATTTTTTCAGTGTTTCAGCCTACCGATTGGTGGGTGGACACAGGTGCAGGTGTTCATGTGTGTGCTGACATTTCATTGTTCACTTCTTACCAGGTCACAGGCCACGGGTCCGTATTGATGGGGAATGGCGCGAGTGCTTCTGTTCACGGTGTTGGCACGGGCGATCTGAAGTTTACTTCGGGAAGGATTGTGCAGTTGAAGAATGTGCAAGATGTCCCCGCCATCAAGAAGAACCTCGTTAGTGGCTCCCTTCTATGTAGAGAAGGGTTTAAGTTGGTTTTCGAGTCTAATAAATTAGTTGTTACGAAATATGGAATCTTTGATGGAAAAGGTTATGAGAGCGGAGGGATGTTCCGCCTTTCCCTCGCAGATTTTTGTAATAAAGTCGTGAACCATATTCATTCGAATGTTAATGAATCTGAAGTTTGGCCTTCACGTCTTTGTCACATTAGTTTCGGTGTTATGACGCGGCTAGCCAAGTTGGATTTAATCCCGAGTTTCACTTTAGCCAAAGGTTCTAAGTGCCTTTCATGTGTGCAAGCTAAGCAACCTCGCAAGCCTCATAAGGCCGCGGAGGAGAGACACTTGGCACCATTAGAACTCATACATTCTGATCTTTGTGAGATGAATGGTGTGTTGACTAAAGGTGGAAAGAAATACTTCATGACATTGATAGATGATTCCACTA
>NC_041386.1:734578565-734666958 GCF_002162155.2 Triticum dicoccoides | reverse complement strand
TGTATCTAATGAATTCAGTAGATCTCAAAATTAAATAAAATTGCAAGCTTTGATGAAAAGTTCCCATTCTGGGTGTATGCGCATTTTGTACATATCATATGAGCTTGTGCAATGGAATGTTCATCCCTTACTTAGAGAGGAAGAACCACATACTCTTGTATTATCTCCATTTCTGCTATAATTTCAGGGGCAGTAGCAGCGTAGAAGAAGCAGATCTGACTATTTCTGCGGTTTTGGTCCAAGTTTCTCTTTCTGAAGCTGCTCCTCTCTTGTCAAGGTACGGGCGTACTAGTAACAAATAGCAGCATTTACTATATTCCTTTCGTTGTGTTTTCTAATTAAGTTGCAGTAATGGATAATAGTCCACAAGCACTAAGATAACATCTTGGGTGTCCATTTGGTGGTGGCAAGAAATCAATAGCTGATGGATTAGGTTGATTCAATTTGCTGCAGTGCATTAATCGCGAGTCTTCCTGAATGTGTGATACTCCTGTTCATGGTATGTTGCTTTTAGCTAGGAATCATTCATTTGAGCAATTCATGGTTGTGTATTCCAATATTTTCACATCATAAATGTATATACTATTCAATATCACTGACTAGAGTAATATCCGTCACCCTATACATACCATACCTCTTGGCTAGAGCCATATATGCAAGAGGGGCCCTGAACCAGATTTAATGATTTTTGCATGTGGAATGCGTTGGGTGTAGGATTAATTGTTTGAACTGTCTGGGGAATGCTGGAAAAAGAAACATGGTAGTCTTGTGATAGTATTAAAATCACTTCACTCTGAAATGAATTAACACAATAATACATACAGTAATATCCATCACTGATGCGTACCATCTCTCCCGGCTAGTGTCATAAGCCAGAGGGGTCCTGGACCAGCTATGATCTTTTTTGCATGCGGAATGCGTGGGGTGTACGACTAATATCTTGTCCCAGATCCCATGGTTCGCTCTATTGTTCTAGTGGCATTTGATGATGTTTATATACTGAAAAAAGTAAGTGATGCGTGGCTTTTCAGATGGTTTTTTCAGGCCTAGAAGATGATCAGCTAAAATTCAGCAGTGGTTGGAGTACTTTTACAGGCAACAACCATGGCCATGATTTGCCATTGGCTGTGCCTTTCGACGGTTCTTTTGTTTCGGTTGATAGCAAATGCCTCTCCAAAGCACTATATGGGCGCTCCTATTTGTAAACTAAATCTGAAGGGTACCATCGTTTGTGATCTGAATGCGCTTCCCTATTGACTAGTTAACTATGCACTTCCCTGTTGAAGCATTCGGTTTATGGCTATTAGCCTGCTGCGGCTACTACTAGTACGGCCGCCACCACCAGTCCACCACCACCACCACCACCTGGTACCACTGATGGGCTGTTCCTGGCATGCCTGAACTATTTGACCCTCCTGAACTCTTAATTTCCATCTGCCGAGCTGGCTAAGTGTGCTCCAGGGGACAAATATACTGATGCAAGAAGCATGAAGGCTTGGCAGACCGAAATACTGCTCGAACTTATCATCCTGTATATTTGTTTTTATATTGTTTTCTGCCACCCTCTTTGCTGACTGAATGTTGATGCTTTTGCAATGTGTCAGGGGTCTTTCTGCTGATGCTTTTGCAGCACTGATTTGCTGACCGAATTGCCATACATCTTTCTGAAGTTTTGCTACATATGCGATGTTGTATTTGCAATCTTGACTGCTGGATGTCCATGGGTCTTTCTGAAGTTCTGCTACTGTCCGTATTTGCTGTGTGCACGTGCAGATATTATTAGACCATATGTCTTAAACATGGTTGCTTATTCCTTGTGTCAATTCAATTGGGGCTATTAAAGTGCGTTGTTTTGCAGGCATTTGACGGCTCCACCGCAAGTACATGCTTGTTTACTGCCTGTAACTTGAAGAAGGGAGTGATCGGAGAAGCAATGATTCATGTCGATATATGGTGAGCTAAAGCTGCCTGACAACTTGTAGTGCTCTTAAATTTCAGACAAGCAACCCAGAGAAAGGAACAAGGCAAGGTAGGTGCCCAGTGAGAGTACCGAGGGCGCAGGGCTGCTGTTGAGGGTGTGCATCACCAGGGCAATGTCTCCTTGCCGCAACCAGCTCTTCCGGCGAGGTCACCCAGAGTTCCAGACTCTGTGTACTGCACGACGGTCTTAAAAAATTGGGGAATGTTTGCCAACAAGATAAGCTGTAAAAAAATTCTGAGGGGAGGCTAACGTAGTAGCGCAATCTCTTGCCTGTAAAGGATAGAAGATCTGCACTGTTTATTTGGTTGGATTGCCCTCTTGATTTTATTATATCAATATTGGTAGACCATGTAACAACATATCACGGAATGAGCACTATGTTCATGCAAAATAAACTTCCGGATTTCCTTCGACAGAAGCAGATATATTTTGTTCTACACATTTATAATAACTACACATCTGGGCGCAGAGCAATAGGATCATCAGAAAACTGTTGTGGCTGATGAAAGACCTTGGTGTGGCTGATGTTATCTTGATCAAGCTACTGAGAGATAATGAGGGTGGGATTACACTTCTGCAATCCCATTATGTTGAGAAGGTGTTGAGTCGTTTTGGATATTCGGACTGCACACCATCTCAAACACCATATGATCCTAGCGTGTTGATTCGAAAGTCCAAAGGCATGGTTAAAGATCAATTGAGATACTCTCAAATAATTGGTTCACTGATGTACCTAGCGAGCACAACGAGGCCTGACATCGCGTTTGCTGTGAGCAAACTGAGCCGGTTTGTTTCCAAACTGGTGATGTGCATTGGCATGCTGTTGAGAGAGTTATGCGCTATCTGAAAGGTACTATGAACTATGGACTTCACTATATCGGATACCCGTCGGTACTTGAAGGGTATAGTGATGTGAATTGGATCTCTGATGCTGATGAGATGAAGGCCACAACTGGGTATATGTTTACTCTTGGAGGTGATGCTGTTTCCTGAAAGTCTTGCAAGCAAACGATCTTAACGAGATCGACAATGGAAGCAGAGTTAACAGCATTAAACACACCTAGTGTTGAAGCAAGATGGCTTCGAGATCTTTTGATGGACTTGCCATTGGTTGATAAACCGGTTCCGGCTATCCTTATGAACTGTGACAATCAGACTGTCATCACCAAGGTGAAGAGTTCAAAGGACAACACGAAGTCTAACAAACACATAAGAATGAGATTAAAAGCTGTCAGAAAATTAAGAAACTCCGGAGTGATGGCGTTGGACTATGTCCATACGGCTAAGAATCTGGCAGATCCCTTTACGAAAGGGCTATCACGTATTGTGATAGATAATGCATCGAGGGAGATGGGTATGAGACCCACATAGTTGCCATGGTGGTAACCCAACCTATGTGATAGGAGATCCCGTGAAGTAGGACCTGGGAAAACAAGCCAGTGGTGAACTGAGGAGAGTAACTATACTAATCCACTCCGTTGGAGATGCAATACTCTCAATACTGTATGGTAGGGTGACTACTGTCTTAATGTGTTCCAAAGCTTAAGTGAGCAAGATGCTATCCTACAGAGCGATCTTTGGAGGAAT
Organism: Triticum dicoccoides; assembly: GCF_002162155.2. NCBI lineage: Eukaryota > Viridiplantae > Streptophyta > Magnoliopsida > Poales > Poaceae > Triticum > Triticum dicoccoides. Next base: position 734,663,390 of record NC_041386.1, on the reverse strand, counting down.
ACACCTATGTGAGCCCGACTGCTGGTCACAGTCTATGAGATTGGGGTGATCTCTAGTAAGCTCATGAATAGGCCAGGAGTGTGACTTATATGCTCCACCTGAGGGGTCAGCCTTCGGCAGCCTAGTACTAGTAAGACATGTGGTGAAACTTCTTTACGCCAAACTGACAATTCAAGGCATGGTCCATTGTTCAGTTGTGAAGGAGTGTAGCTACTTGCTCTAGGTGAAGTTCAACCTTAACAGGCCTTCACTGAAACACTGGTATATCGAAACAGTAATTGAAACAGAGGACACAATGGGCCTTCGAGATCTGGTGGGGGATTGCTGAAATTTGAGATGGGCTCTAGGCCCATATAGAAATTTCTGAAAATTCTCTAAGGGCCCATGTGGGTTATATTGCACTAGGTGTAGTGGGAAGTTTAGTCTCACCCCGGAAGTGGAAGAGGAGTTGGACCTCCTTATAGTGGGAAGTTTAGTCTCACCCCGGAAGTGGAAGAGGAGTTGGACCTCCTTATAAGGGTTTCTCTTCTACATGCTATTGAAGCTTGAGAAGAAAAGAGGCCCTCGCGGACTCCTCCTCCACCGCCCGCCTCGCCACGCCACGCCTCGTCACGACGCGACGCGCCGCGGGTTGCGGGATTGAGCCGAGCCGAGCTCACACCTACGCGCTTATTTTTGCCAGTCACTAACGAAGAGTTTTCTGACAGCTGGGCCACGATCTGAGACGTCGGATCGTGGGCTGTCACGGACTCGGACGTGGGTCGAGCCCACGTCTCTCCACGCGGCTGCGTCTATATAAGTGTGCGATGTCTCCTAACCCTAGCCGCCACGAACAGATCACATCTGCTCCACGCGCACGCCCACCGTCGTTCCCTTGCTGCTGCTGCCGCCGGTGACCCCATCCCCTCCGCCGCGTACACGGTCGACGGGAGAGCAGGTCACCGAAACCACGCCCTTATGGTTCCTGTACGGGGTGAGGGGCGAATAGATTTTTGGGAAGCGATTACGCGACTGCTTGCTTCCGATCGTCTACTTCCTCTACGTCCGCGTTGCCTTCATCATCACCATGTCCACCGACGCCGAACATGCCGCCGCCGAGAAAGTTGAAGCTGACAAGAAGGCCGCCGAGGACGCCGCTGCTGCCACCAACGCCGCGGCCTCTGCATGGCCTACTGGAGTTATAACTCGTTTATCCCGCTCCTACTGTTTTCTGTTTTAGCCATGCTAGCGTTATACGTAGATCTTTCTGCAATTACCATAGTATGTGCTAGCTTGACTGAATATCAGTATGCGTTTATTTGTGTCAATGCCATGTTAGTGATTTACTCGTGGATTAATTTAATCGAGAAATTGCCTATTTACTCAACAATCCAAAAACCTATTATGTGTAGGAATTTTTCGGCAAGTGGCTTTGCCGCTGCACTGAAACCGGATAAGTTTACCAGTACGTATTTTAAGGGTTGGCGGACTAAGACCACTTTATGGCTCACGGCTATGAACGTGTTCTGGGTCACCGGTGTCTCCACGGGAACGATTGCTCCTGAACAGGAGAAGGCGTTCAAGGAGGCCACCGTTGTGTTTCTCGGAGCAGTCCTTAGCGTGATCGGAGATAAACCGGTCGACGCATATCTACATGTGCATGTCGCCAAGGACTTGTGGGAGGCGCTCGAATCTAAGTTCGGGGCCGCCGATGCCGGGAGCGAGATGTATATTATAGAGCAGTTCCACAATTACAAGATGGTTGAAAACCGTCCTGTATTGGAGCAGGCTCATGAGATAATATGCATTGTTAAGGAGCTTGAGCTTCTTAAGTGCGAGTTACCGGGCAAGTTTGTCGCGGTCTGCATAATCGCTAAGCTTCCTAATTCCTGGAGGAACTTTGCCACCACTCTGAAACATCAGAGGCGTGAATTCTCTGTGGAGGATGTCATTGGCCATCTGAGTGTTGAGCAGAAGTCAAGGGCAAAAGACTCGCACGGAAAAGGGGCCGAAGGGACTTCTGTCGCCAACATGCTGAACCAGAAGAACTTCAACTCCAACAAGCCCAAGGGAAAGAACGGTGTCCAACATAATACCGACTTTAAGAAGAAGGGTAATAAGACCTTCAAGAAGAACAAGAAGGATGAGGGCTGCTTTACTTGTGGTTCGGTTGAACATTGGGCCAACAAGTGCCCAAACAAGTACAAGAAGCCAGGACAGGACTCCAAGTCTGTCAACATGATTGTGGGCAACAATGAGAATGGTGAATCTGGGTACGGTAATTTAATTACTATTTTTCAGTGTTTCAGCCTATCGATTGGTGGGTGGACACAGGTGCAGGTGTTCATGTGTGTGCTGACATTTCATTGTTCACTTCTTACCAGGTCACAGGCCACGGGTCCGTATTGATGGGGAATGGCGCGAGTGCTTCTGTTCACGGTGTTGGCACGGCCGATCTGAAGTTTACTTCGGGAAGGATCGTGCAGTTGAAGAATGTGCAACATGTCCCCGCCATCAAGAAGAACCTCGTTAGTGGCTCCCTTCTATGTAGAGAAGGGTTTAAGTTGGTTTTCGAGTCTAATAAATTAGTTGTTACGAAATATGGAATCTTTGATGGAAAAGGTTATGAGAGCGGAGGGATGTTCCGCCTTTCCCTCGCAGATTTTTGTAATAAAGTCGTGAACCATATTCATTCGAATGTTAATGAATCTGAAGTTTGGCCTTCACGTCTTTGTCACATTAGTTTCGGTGTTATGACGCGGCTAGCCAAGTTGGATTTAATCCCGAGTTTCACTTTAGCCAAAGGTTCTAAGTGCCTTTCATGTGTGCAAGCTAAGCAACCTCGCAAGCCTCATAAGGCCGCGGAGGAGAGACACTTGGCACCATTAGAACTCATACATTCTGATCTTTGTGAGATGAATGGTGTGTTGACTAAAGGTGGAAAGAAATACTTCATGACATTGATAGATGATTCCACTAGATATTGCTATATGTATCTGTTAAATACTAAAGATGAGGCTCTACACTACTTTAAAATCTATAAGACAGAAGTTGATTAAACGAGTTCGGTCAGATCGTGGTGGAGAGTACTTCTCGAGTGAGTTTGATTCTTTCTGTTCGTAACACGGCATTATTCATGAGAGGACGCCTCCCTATTCACCCCAGTCAAACGGGGTTGCCGAGCGGAAAAACCATACTCTAACTGATTTGGTTAACGCCATGTTAGATACATCGGGTTTATCCAAGGCATGGTGGGGGAGGCTATATTGACGGCATGTCATGTCCTGAATAAAGTTTAGACAAAGGATAATGAGATCACTCCCTATGATAAATGGGCAAAGAGAAGGACAACACTCTCGTACTTGCGTACTTGGGGTTGTTCACTAGTAGAAAACATGGCATTGTCCCGGTTCGTGAGGGCCTTTTGTCCCGGTTTAAGAACCGGGACAAAAAGGTCGGTATTAATGCCCTTCCCCTTTAGTCCCGATTCTTACACGAACCGGAACAGATGTGCCTCCACGTGGCAACTGCGGGCAGCCCAGGCAAGAGGGCCTTTGGTCCCGGTTGGTGACATGAACCGGGACCAAAAGGCCTCCACGCGTCAGCAGCTGGTTGGAGCTGAGGTTTTTCTTTTTTTAAAAAAGTGGCTGGTTTAGGGGTTTTGGGGGTTAATTTAGGTGTTATTAGCTAATAGAGAGAAGTGTCCTCTCTTATATCTTCGTCCTTGGTTTACCAACGCTACTGCTATGTTCATTTCACCCGCTGATATATAATAACTCATGCTCGCATCATACATCATCATATATAATAACAAGTCCTACTAATCATGCATCATCATACAACTTCTACTCGTTATTAATAACAAGTCATACGATCATCATCCTCATAGTCATCGAACCCAACCCTACATAATTGTTCTTAGCACATGATCAGCAGTATCAGGTAGGACCTAAACAACCTTAAGGTAATATAGCATAAAACAATATAGACCCTGACTCTCCATTATGAAGAATGGAGATCATCCTGTCTCTAATTCTTGTGCTTCGCTTCCTTTTGCTTCCAAGAAGCTCCTTACGACTGTCCATACATTTTTTCCATTCTTTGATTGTCATGTCTCCACTTCTTTTAGAAATCCGGTATGGACAGTTGAGATTCGTAGGACGACCTGGTTGTATGTTCAAAACATCAAGGCGACCGTGCGTATATACATCAGATGAGGCACACCATCATTCGGGATTTTCTGTTGAAAAACATAGTAATAACTTCTTAGTTAGCAATGATGTACTAGTTTTAGAAGTATGCAAAATCATGCACAGATGTCGTAATAGTAAAAAATCTTACCAGGGTATCTCCATGGTAGTTACCGTAGTTCAACCCGTGCACTAGTGGCACATATTGACCATAATGTTGAGGAGTTTGATTGTAGATATTGTAATTCTCAAGATCAGTACAAAATGCGATCAGATGATTTTTCTCCTTATAAGTTAATTCGGAGCCATCGGTGTAGTGGGTTTTGTCTACCATCTTCCGCACATTCTTTGAACAATGAATATAAGTTGTCAATGGAAATAAGTGGTCAACTATTTTGAAATAAACAATATAAATTACTTAATAACTATGTCTGAGAAGCTCACATGTGGGAAGAATTGGAAGTGTATCCACAAGGACCCAAATGTCCATATTGTCTTGCTCGATTGTAGGATCACCAAGATCCATGGTGACAAGCATGCCCTCATCAAAACAATACATTTTGCAAAGTGCTTCCCAATTTTTGCAACCAAAATGGGTTACACTCTCAGCATTGTACAGCTTTACTTCAAAACCCACACCATGATGGGTCCTTAGGTGAATTGTTTTGGTTTCCATACTTTCATGATCTTCAAAACCCATCCTCTCCAAGACATAGTGATACGTCTCCAATGTATCTATAATTTTTGATTGCTCCATGCTACTTTATCTACTGTTTCGGACTATATTGGGCTTTATTTTCCACTTTTATATTACTTTTGGGACTAACCTATTAACCGGAGGCCCAGCCCAGAATTGTTGTTTTTTGCCTATTTTAGTGTTTCGAAGAAACGGAATATCAAACGGAGTTCAAACGGAATGAAACCTTCGGGAACGTGATCTTCTCACCGAACGTGATCCAGGAGACTTGGAACCTACTCCGAGAAGTGCCAGAGGCGGTCAAGAGGGTCGAGGGCGCGCCCCCCTGGGCGCGCCCCCTGCCTCGTGGGCTCCCTGACGCTCCACCGACGTACACCTTCCTCCTATATATACCTATGTACCCCCAATAGATCAGATACGGAGCCAAAAACCTAATTCCACCGCCGTACCTTCCTGTATCCACGAGATCCCATCTTGGGGCCTGTTCCGGAGCTCTGCCGGAGGGGGCATCTACCACGGAGGGCTTCTACATGAACACCATAGCCCCTCCGATGAAGTGTTAGTAGTTTACTTCAGACCTTCGGGTCCATAGCTAGTAGCTAGATGTCTTCTTCTCTCTTTTTGGATCTCAATACAATGTTCTCCCCCTGTCTCGTGGAGATCTATTTGACGTAATCTTCTTTTTGCGGTGTGTTTGTTGAGACCGATGAATTGTGGGTTTATGATCCAGCTTATCTATGAATAATATTTGATTCTTCTCTAAATTCTTTTATGTATGATTGAGTTATCCTTGCAAGCCTCTTCGAATTATCCATTTGGTTTGGCCAACTAGATTGGTAGTTCTTGCAATGGGAGAAGTGCTTAGCTTTGGGTTCAATCTTGCGGTGTCCTTACCCAGTGACAGAAAGGGTTGCAAGGCACGTATTGTATTGTTGCCATCGAGGATAACAAGATGCGGTATGTATCATATTACATGAATTTATTCCTCTACATCATGTCATCTTGCTTAAGGCGTTACTCTGTTTTTAACTTAATACTCTAGATGCATGCTGGATAGCGGTCGATGTGTGGAGTAATAGTAGTAGATGCAGAATCGTTTCGATCCACTTGTCTCGGACGTGATGCCTATATACATGATCATACCTAGATAACCTCATAACTATGCTCAATTCTGTCAATTGGTCAACGGTAATTTGTTCACCCACCGTAGAATACTTATGCTCTTGAGAGAAGCCACTAGTGAAACCTATGGCCCCCGGGTCTATTCTCATCATATCAATCTCTATCACTTTATTTTTGCTTTGCTTTTACTTTTTACTTTGCATCTTTATACCAAAAATACCAAAATTATTATCTCTATCAGATCTCACTCTCGTAAGTGACCGTGAAGGGATTGACAACCCCTAATCGCGTTGGTTGCGAGTAGCTATCGTTTTGTGCAGGTACGAGAGACTTGCGCGTGGTCTCCTACTGGATTGATACCTTGGTTCTCAAAAACTGAGGGAAATACTTACGCTACTGTGCTGCATCATCCTCTCCTCTTTGGGGAAAACCAACGCAAGCTCAAGATGTAGCACATAGCGTCTTGCATAGCATGGGATAAGCTAGTCGAATTGAAAAAGATGAAAAATACACGTTAAAATAGTTGAAGTCGTGCTTAATTATGAAAAAAACTATTGTCGTCATTGCGTACCGTTTCAACATCGAAAGTATCCTCGAGCTTAAAGCTGAAGCGCCGATCTTCGTCCAGCTCAAGGAACCAGTCGCACATACCTCGGTCGTCGTGGCACCAGTCGCACTCCCCCGAGCGGTTTTCATCGTCCGAGTACGACATTTCCGGCCTATGTTCATAATTCAAATATTAAACTTGTACAATTAAAGTAGGAGTACTTTTCCAATATGAGCATTCAATAAGCAAAACCAAATCGTAAAATAAAGTAATATTCAAATTAGCATGCATTCAATTATAACCAAAATTACATCATATCTTGTGTCCGTACATCGTCGAATATTAATACTCCTCGAATACTATCATACATATAGCATCGCTAATACAGCTAGAACCGTAGCGCCCGACGGGTATCGTCGCCGGCAGTGGACACCCAAGGATAAGGAACCATCACAGGATCATAGCTCCAGTGAGATCCCTGAAGAACCTGCCAGGTATTGTCGAACCTGCCCTCCAACGCAACCATGTTGCGACGGACGTGCTCGTCCTCCTCACTGACATGGTGACGTACCACCTCCGCGGTGTCCGGAAGCCTCGGCACCGTCACTGGCCCACGCGACCGCTACCAAATAAGGATCGGGTCAACAACAGGCTGGCTCCTCACCAACCTACGTTCCCCGGAAGGTAGCACCTCCCAATACCAGCCCGGCGGAGCCCAGTCCCGGGCATGTAAGTGATGATGCGGTGCATGTTCATGCTAGATCTGCCATGGCTATCAACTTGCAAATTTCCCGGAGTTGTGCAGAAAAAGGAGAGTGGCATCAAAAGATATTGCTGGACTTAAGGCCGGCTATAGGCATATGGTTAAAACTTAAAATTGACTCAGTCAGTCTTCGACGAAGATCCCATTTTGGGGGGCAACAGGTGTCATTTTCAAATACAAGGAAGAAATCACCAGACTCTTTCGGTTGAGATGTGATATAATGATGGTCAATTCTGATTGGGATGAGGACATCCGGACTATACAGAGGATAACCAGCGCTGCAGCTATATAGGAGTGTTACTAGATGGGCAGGGAGTTTCTGAAGATAACTTAAGGAAGCTAATGCAGTAGCACATGGTCATGCTTGTGAAGGATAAAAGATCTTTAATGTGTCTGTTAGGTTGGGCTGTCCTCCTGCTTTTATTTTATCATCAACATTGGTAGGCCATATAATACTTGTGCACACTCTCTGGCTGCGTGGCCCATCTTGGATGAAACAACTTTGTATTACCATGTCTCTGAACATTGCAGAGTCATCAACCTTTGGGCAGGGAGCATCTCTGCCTTACTGATCATCATCGAGGCAGAAGCTCCTTTGAGAATTGAGAGAAGAATTGTCATGTTTTATTTTAGAGAAAATAATTGACATGTTACAGCAGATTAGGTACCCGTTATACAGTCCAACCCAATCAAGTCCAAGAGAGTTTCGAACTCAAAGAGCTGGTAGATTTTAGTATGCCCTTTAGACTTACAAAGGAGGGGGAAACGATGGTAATAGAAAGAAAACAACCAAAGCATAATCTGTTTTCTCGATTTTCGATGCATATTTAGGTTCATCCCTTTGTTTGTATTTTTGCTGTGATCTCTTCTTCTCTTCTTGTCCTTGCTGTGATCTCAACCACAGCCCGGTTCATTTCAAATTTGGCTTGAAAGTGCACCCCCTTTTTTCCATTCAAGGTGACTAACGAAACAGTTGAAGATACCCAGTGTTGCACACCATAGTTTTCTGATTGGGGCAGCATACAGTGGAAGAAGTCAAATACAGAGGTAAGCAGAGTGTTGTGAAGATCACGACATCCGTTGAAGGTTGCTTGGAGGACATGCAATTTCCTGAAACTGCATCGTTAACCCGGTTGAATGGCGCTTTCACAAACTGAAACTTTGCTTTTATGATTTGCATTGGATCTCGGTAGTTTTAACCAGTGAAGTGATCAATATCTGCAACAGTTTTAAATCTATAAAGAGCTGGCAATTCATTTGCCCTCAGTCTGAACATTTGCCACAACAAGCAGAGGACTGAATCCCAGCTACCAGTATCATACATAAATCTTGGTCTAGTGGTTTTAGTTTTTTTTTCCCTAGCTTTGTAGTTTTTTTCACTTCCTTGGATCCAAAGTTGAATTCTCACGACAAGACCTTTCCTGTGTGAAATGGCAGCAAAGATTTAACAACAGTAGTAGCTACAGAATGTAAGCTGGGAACAGTGCTCATCATATATGTCTATTTTGTTGCAGGCGGCAACAAAAAAGGCAGGCAGACAGACGGACATCTCTTTTCAGGGACTAGGAAGAGCATCGCACACTCACTCGAGGTACCACCCCACCGCCTTGAGATATATTACTACGCAGAAGATCATGTGTTCTCTGAAAAAAAAGCTTTTCGACTCTGCAACAGACTTCCAGATACTTTGGCACAGTTAACCTCAAGAGATGTATTCAGGAGGAGTAAGGAGTCTGCTTGACGTGTTTACGTCGTCTAAATAAAGCTGAGCTGAGAGTTTTACTCTGTTCATTGTTACTTAGTAGTTGTCTAGGCAGTGTAGCCAAATTTGCCTCCCCTGCATTTGTGTAGTGTACACTTGATCATCTTGAAATTACCAAAAAGGTTACCCGGCTTTATATTATATAAAGCAACCATCACCACGTACATCCGAGCGAACCGCTACAAACACACACCACCACGGCACACAACACACACACACAAAAGACAACATACAAAGGTGTCGGGCACCGGCACACCACTCAGACGACAACCAAGCAAACTAGAGATGAGCCAAGAAGAGCTACTTGGAGTCACCGAGGAGGGTTGAGAAGGACAATGACGAAGGACTCCAGGACGGTGCCTCCCAGCAGGGTATGACCACGATAGTCGTCACCGTCCGATCCGAAGATCAAGTTTTCACCCGGAGCCACATGAAGGAGTGGGAGCACCGCGACGGAGCCTTCAGGAAGGATACGACGTCCATGGCCGCCGCCGCCGCGGGCCAGTACCAGAACTGGGCAAGTGATGTACCCTTGGTGCTCACACCCCTCATACACACCCCCGCTCCGCCAACCACCCGCAGCCAAGCCCCCCACGAAGCCATGGCTGCCCGCACGCACCTGAGACGCACGTTCCGCCCTCAAACGCCACGCCTCCCGCCACCAGGGTCACCGCCCAACATCCAGGCACCCCCAAGACCATGCAAAGAGTCCAGCTTTGTACCAGAGGGATGCCCCCGTCCGACGTCCCGCAGCAAACGACCCACCTTGAACATCACCGAAGTTGAGACAACCAGCACACTGCTGGGGGAAGGGGGAGGTGGGGGAGCGGACACATCCGGACGAGCACACCCCTATGCCAGTGACGGGTGGCTCGAGCACATCGCCGCCGCCCATCCATCTAGCCAACCTCCCCACCGGACACACCCCTATGCCGCTCCATCTCAGCGGCCGTCGCAGAACCGCGCAAAGCCACCATGGCAGGCCTGGCCACCAGCGAGGATGGCCCCCAAGGATAGCCCCTGGCCGCCTAGAAAACTCACCGGGAAGACCATCTGCACTGCCGCTGTCGTCCAGCCGGCGGGACTTGTGGATCCCGACTAGCACGCCCACCAGCCATTGCCGATGCGCCTCCACCACCACCAGCCATGGCCACGGTAGGAGCGGACGCCTGCAGCCTGCGCCGTCTGGGCCCAGATCCGGTCGTCCGTCGCCACTGGAGCCGACCGCACACCACTGTTGGTGCAGCCCCTTCACGCCGCTGCCGGCTGGGCCCAGATCCGGTCGTCCGTCGCCACTGGAGCCGACCACACTCCACTGTTGGTGCAGCCCCTTCACGCCGCTGCCGGCTGCTGCCGCCGCGCCGACACGCCCCGAGCAAACGTTGTGCCCCACCTGACCCTGATGGGACCGAGCGGGGGAAGGAAAGCGCCCCGCCGCTGCCCGCCGGTATGTCAAGGTGGCGGCGAGGGGAGGAAGTTAGGAGGAGGGGATGCTCGAGGTGGTGTTAGCGTCGTGTGAGGGAGGGAGGGGAGGCGCGATCATTATCCGGAAATTCACTATCAGAGGATTTTTGTGGATGTAGGGCGGCACATTTTGCGGATCCACAGAAGGAATATAGCCTGTAAACAGTGAAGCGGTGTCAGTTCATGCTACTGAAACATGCAAAGTACAATCTTCTAGCGGTCGACAATCTTCAACGGTGTGGGTTGGCCCCTTGTGGTTCGGCTCAAAAGAAAGCTATCTTCAGTATTATGGAATCGTGTGCGTGCATGGACACCACAAAAAGCTAACTTCCCTATCCCAGCCGCTCAGCATCAGACTTCTGAGGTTAGGAAGAGGGCACCACAAAAAGCCTGAGCAAACTTGTTCATGGCGAGTTTGCACCAACCAGAATGTGTGTTTGAATTGACCCGGAAAGATATGAGAGTCTGGAGTGCAGACAGCGCGCTACTGGAATTTTCACGTACGCCGGGTATAATGCTCTTCGCCGAGTGCTAAAACACGGACACGCCGTACGCTGTATCTCTTTTAGTTTTTAGATCTTCTTTAGTCTTTTTCAGCAACCATGTCGGCTAAGTCACACAAAAAAATTTCGTGAGGACGAACAAGAGGTACGGGGATCAAATGAGCTCATGTTCATTGTTCCACAGGAAATCATTCCAATGGAAACATATAGGATAGGAAGCAAACAAATTCCGTGTTCATCATCCCAGTTATTCTAAACCATAGGGAACAAGCAAATCCAGTGTTTATCATCCCGAGTAGTACTACAAATCAGATGAAACAATATTACAAGCCAGGATAATTATGTGCGGGCCACTTATATCTCGTTACAAACACGCATAAGCGACTCTATCCAATTCAAGTCTAAAAAAATAAACAAGTATCTAATCCAAGTCTCGAAAAATAAAAATAAAAGTATAGCGTCCCCCGTAGCCGCCCTAAAACTAAGGTACCTTTCCTGACTCACCACGGCGAAGATCGCAACCACCGACTATATGGTCGATGATTTCCTAGCCAGATCGAGGATTTCCTCCCTCCTTTTGCAGATCGCTCCCTGCCTACTCCCTCCAAATTCTGCTCCATGGAGGCGGAGACGGAGAAGGAGAGGAGTCTCGAGAAGAAGACCAAGTCGGGGCTGTACAGGTGCAACTATCCAGGGGCGACGGCGGAGGCGGCCGCGCTGTTCACCGACGACCTCATCCTCGAGATCCTCTCCCGCCTCCCTGCTAGATCCCTCCACCGCTTCAAGTGCGTCTCCCTGCCCTGGCGCGACCTCATCGCTGACCCTGCCAACCGCAAGAAGTTGCCCCAGACCCTTGCCGGCTTCCTCTACACGTCCTTCTGCGGCAGCGGGTATCGCCACCACTTCGCCAGCGTCTCCGGCGGCCCAGCTCCGTTTGACCCTTCCCTTCCTTACCTGCAACTTAACAAGTACAAGGACATGGCCCAGATGGACACTTGCAATGGTCTCGTTCTCTACCGCGGCTGCACCAAGAAGGCGGCCCCTTGGGATTGGGCAGAGGATGATTGCCGTTTTGTGGTGTGCAATCCCGCCATTGGTAAGTGGCTCGAGCTGCCCCCTAAGCCTTCGGCGCCGGCAATCAGATATAGCCATACTGCAGCTCTGGCTTTTGATCCGGCAGTTTCGTCGCATTTCCACGTTCTTCATTTTGAGGAGGACTATCTGGCAAATTATATGACAGGAGTGAGCATCTACTCGTCGCGGACAGGAGCCTGGAGTCGCCGGGATAGTGGGATGGTTGAGAAAGCGGCGCCGTTCTTCAGGTGTAAATGTGTCTTTGTCGGCGGTATGATGTATGTGATTGGCGAGCTGGAGGACATCAGCACCGGCAACGAGTATGTGGTGGTGGGGGTGGACGTGGAGGGGAAAGAGTGGAAGACTATCCGTGTGCCGTACTGTTCGAGATTTTGTATGATTGGATTGTCGCAGGGATGCTTACACTATGCTGTAGCTACCTATGAAAGCCTAGTTCCTGAGATAACACTTTGGTGCCTCAAGGATTGTAACAGTAAAGAATTCGTCCTCAAGCATACCGCCAGCATGGATATGCTTCTGAGCATGACTAGGATGAAGTACAGGGTTGTTGGGATTCATCCAGATTGCGACACCATTTTCTTGTTTTCATATGGAGGTGCTACCTTGGCAACGTATGATATGCGACATCAAAAAGTTAGTTGTATTATTAATCTTGAGAACATGAACATAACACAACGATTTCTACCCTATGTTCATCTCTTCTCAGAGCCATTAGCAGATGCAGATGGGCAGTAGTTTCTTACTTTCAAAGTTCAGACAACCCTTGTGCAAGAATTGGCTCCTCTGTCGGCTGAAGTATTTGTCTATGTACATTGGAATCCGCTTGAATCATGCCACTCAATTGGCTGGTGCTCACACTCCTGCTTGCTTGATTTGCAGTTCAGAGCCAATGCCTGGTAAACCTACAGCTTAAGCATAATGTCATTTCCAAAGGACATTGTTACTCTTGTTCTTGTTTACCTAGCCCTTGCTGGCTGTTGTTCTGGACATGTATTAGTTCCACGGGGCTTAATTATATTGTAATCAGCCTTCTTTTCCATAACAGTCAGTTATTATGATTATCCTAAATCTTAGTGCAGATTGTCAATGTGGGTAGTTTATTGAAAGGTTCAATCATACTGGTTATGGTGTGATGTCTAGTCGACCTTTGAGCAGGTTCTTTTTATGTATTTTTGCTGTATTTAATGAATTCAGTAGAGCCTTGGATCTGTTAATCACAAAGAAATTGCATCAATGTCAACAAAATAAAATAATATTGCAAGCTTTGATGAAACATTTTCCTACTGGAGTGTGTTTGTTTGGTCCTTTTTTTTGTTATTTAAAGTGATAAACCAAAGGTTCGTATCATATAAGCTTGTGTGTCACATATGAAAATAGGATTTTGGCAAGGACATGGCATTTACTATGTTAGAAATGTAGTGACCATAACATATAGGTTTGTCTATTGGTTTAGACGCTTAGAGTTGTGTGCTCTTAGCAACCATATATTGATGCCCTGGTAATGCACTGTCAATGTGCTCGTGGCTGTACCATATATTGATGCCCTGGTAATGCACTGTCAATGTGCTCGTGGCTGTACGCATCGAAATTGTACCCGGCAAGCAAGAAAAATCGCCGTGTACATCGTCAGACTCCAAAAATTCTGTCAGAAATGAAAATCATAATGTCGATATCTTGCTGATATCTGCATGAACTTCCATGGAAACCTGCAAGGTTCTAAAAGTTATCTTTATGAAAAGTGAAAGAAACATCATGTTGTAGTGCTTCATGATTCAGTAAAGTGGCAAAAAAAAAAACAGCCTGAAGCAAAGGACACTGCAGACAGTATGAAGACAACAGGTAATGGACCGTTCATTACCAAACTGTGCTTGCAGCTTCGGAACCGCATACTCTTGTATATCTCCATTTGTGCTATAATTTGGGGTTGCAATAGAAGTGCAGCAGAAGCAGATTGGACTATTCCAGAGATTTTAACCAAGTTTCTATTTCTAAAGCTGCTTGACTCTTGTGAAGGTACATGTGGTATGTGTGTATTAATAAGCTAGCTTGCTTTCTTCGTGATCTAATTATTATGCCAAACATTTTATGTAACTAGTAGTACTAACTGTTAACCGTGTCCAAGCACAAACATAGCATGGTGTCTGTGTTGACAGTGGTAACTGGCAAGAAAAAATGTAGTTGATGCTTCGATTGATTAGGTTTGCTGCTCTGTATTGATCACGAGTCTTCCTGAATGTGTAGCACTCCTGATCAAGTTTGCTGCTCTGTATTACTGATTATGTAGTTGATGCTTCGATTGATTCAGTTTGCTGCTCTCATATAGCTCTTTCGTTTTGATGCTGCATGCGGCTTTCATACCCTTTCAGTGGATAGCCATGTCTTTTCCAAAGCACTATCTGGATGCTCTTGTTTGTAGACTACGCTGGAAAGTATTCCATCCTGCCGATGCTCTCTACAAAGTAATCTGATCCATGCAAGAATGGAAGGTCATTTGGCCCATGATGAAGCAGTTTGCAGTGTCACAAGCTTGGATGAAGCAGTTTGTAGTGTCTCAAGCTTTTGACCAAGGATCTAGTTGGCACTTCCTTCCGGAATTTTTGGAGTTTCGTTTTAGAGAAAAGAATTGTCATGTGACAAACAACAGATGAATTATCCGCAATCCAGTGGAAGAGAGTATAGAAGTAGAACACAAAGTAGATCTTAGTAAAGCCGTTCAGAATTACAAGGAAATTATCAGAGTAGAATCTACTTTTTAGATTTGCCTTGCATATTTGAAAAGTTCATCCCTCTGTCTGTACTTTGCTCTGATCTCTCGACCACGGCTGGGTTCAGTTCAAACATGGCCTAAAGACAGAAATAAATAGATGTGGTGAGTAAGAACAACATTTCCTTTTTCCATTCAACTTGGGCGACTGGCAAAACTGTTGAACAAGGCAGAGATACCCAGTGCTGCACACCATAGTTATCTGATTGGGTACGCATGCAGGTGAACAAGTCAAATAGACGAGAGTTATTAACGTTGACAGAGATAACCAGAGTGTTGTGGAGATCACGACGTCTATTGTAGGTTGCCATAGTAAGAAGAGGATTGCCCAGATAGTATCATACATAGTCTTGGTCTATTATACATGGGAACACTGCTCATCATATATGTCAAACTGGTCGCAGGCAGCAACAAGGCATGCAAGCAGACGGACAACTCTTTCTCAGGTGCCTGTGAATCACACCTAATTTTAGTTTTTTTTTTAAAAATGCAAAAGATTTGCGTTTCATTCTATTGAAAAGGAGTTCCGTACAATCCTCTTAGGAGGCGAGTTACAAGGCAAGTACACGAACATTAGTGAACATCCCGGGTTTGTGGTAGGACGACGTAGAGCACTAAAGCCCTGGCTCTGGCCCAAAGTGCGGCTCGTCCTTAATCGTGGCGATCAGGGAGGTGATCGAAGGGCGAGAACCCTCAAAGACGTAGCCATTGCAATGTTCCCAAATCATCCATGGCACAAGTAGGGCAGTGGAAGCAAGACCCTTGTGCATAGGCTTGGGGGTGTTCTGTCTTGCCGATCGCCACCAATCGTGGAGTGTGGCGTCATTGTTGGGCGGCAGACAGGAGAGGCACAACCATGAGAGGATCGCGTGCCACAGCTGTCGAGCGAAAGGGCATCCCAGGAGAAGGTGATGTAGCGTCTCCGGAGCCTGATCGCAAAGCGGAAAACATTGTGGGTGTGGTAGGTTGCGGCGCATGAGGTGGTCGGCTGTCTACCAGCGGCCAAGGTTGGCGAGCCAGTGGAAGAAATGCACTAGTGGCGGCGCCCAACACTTCCAAGTAGCCTCCAAGCTTGGCAATGGGTGGAGCCATGGGAAGGGGCAAGGTATCCGGTCTTGGCAGAGTACTCTCCATTCAAAGTCAACTTCAAGCGTAGGTTGTCCATCTCGTCGGTGGGAGTGGTTTGGGCAGTCAGGCGCGAAAGGAAGAGGTATTTTCTAATCTCCGGGATGCCAATCGTGCCATGGATGTCGGTAGTCCCTTGGTTTTCATGGAGGCCATTGGCGACTGTTGTGGAGTTGCAGCGTCGTTTGGGGATGCAAGAGTAAAGGACAGGCACGATCTCAGTGACGGCGCGGCGGTTCATCCACATATAATATTAGAAATGCTATAGAGCTCCCACTCACTTTCTTCTAAATACAGGCTTCTCCAAAAGTATGTACAAAACCATATGCTTTGATCACATCATCAAAGCGTATATTCCAACTCCGAGATGCTTGCACCAGTCCATAAATAGATCGCTGGAGCTTGTACACTTTGTTAGCACCTTTAGGATTGACAAAACCTTCTGGTTGCATTATATACAGGTCTTCTTTAAGAAATCCATTAAGGATTGCTGTTTTGACACCCATTTACCAGATTTCATAATCATAAAATGCGGCAATTGCTAACATGATTCGGACAGAGTTAAGCATCGCTACGGGTGAGAAAATCTCATCGTAGTCACCTCCTTGAACTTGTCAAAAACCCTTTGCAACAAGTCCGAGCTTTATAGACAGTAACATTACCGTCAGCGTCAGTATTCTTCTGAAAGATCCATTTATTCACTATGGGTCCCCAATCATCGGGCAGATCCACCAAAGTCCACACTTTGTTCTCATTCATGGATCCTATATCAGATTTCATGGCCTCAAGCCATTTATCGGAATCTGGGATCACCATAGCTTCTTCATAGTTCGTAGATTCGTCATGGTCAAGTTACATGACCTCGAGAATAGGATTACCGTACCACTCTGGTGCGGATCGTGCTCTGCCAGACGTACGAGGTTCTGTAGCAACTTGATCTGTAGTTTCATGATCTTTATCATTAGCTTCCTCTCTAGTTGGTGTAGGCATCACGGGAACAGATTTCTTGGATGAGCTACTTTCCAAATAGAGAGCAGGTACAATTACCTCATCAAATTCTACTTTCCTCCCACTCACTTCTTTTGAGAGAATCTCCTTCTCTAGAAAGGTTTCTTTCTTAGCAACAAAAATATTGCCTTCGGACTTCTGGTAGAAGGTGTACCCAATTATTTCCTTAGGGTATCCTATGAAGACACATTTCTCCGATTTGGGTTCGAGCTTATCGGGCTGAAGCCTTTTGACATAAGCATCACATCCCCAAACTTTAAGAAACGACAGCTTAGGTTTGTTGCCAAACCACAGTTCATACATTGTCGTCTCAATGGACTTTGACGGTGCCCTATTTAAAGTGAATGCAACTGTCTCTAATGCATAACCCCAAAACGATAGTGGTAAATCGGTAAGCGACATCATAGATCACACCATATCCAAGAAAGTGCGGTTACGATGTTCGGACACACCATTACGCTGTGGTGTTCCAGGTGGCGTGAGCTGTGAAACTATTCCCCATTGTTTTAAATGAAGGCCAAACTCGTAACTCAAATATTCTCCTCCACGATCAGATCGTAGAAACTTTATTTTCTTGTTACGATGATTCTCCACTTCACTCTGTATTTCTTTGAATTTTTCAAACATTTCATACTTGTGTTTCATTAAGTAGATATACCCATATCTGCTCAAATCATCTGTGAAGGTCAGAAAATAACGATACCCGCCACGAGCATAAACACTCATTGGACCGCATACATCGGTATGTATTATTTCCAATAAGTCACTAGATCGTTCCATTGTTCCGGAGAATGGAGTTTTAGTCATCTTGCCCATAAGGCACGGTTCGCAAGTATCAAATGATCAATAATCAAGTGATTCCAAAAGTCCATCTTTATCGAGTTTTTCATGCGCTTTACACCGATATGACCCAAACGACAGTGCCACAAATAAGTTGCACTATCATTGTCAACTTTGCATATTTTGGAATCAATATTATGAATATGTGTATCATCACGATCAAGATTCAACAGAAATAGACCACTCTTCAATGGTGCATGACCATAAAAGATATTACTCATATAAATCGAACATCCATTATTCTCTGATTTAAATGAATAATCATCTCGCACTAAACAAGATCCAGATATAATGTTCATGCTCAACGCTGGCACCAAATAACAATTATTCAGGCCTAAAACTAATCTCATAGGTAGATATAGAGGTAGCGTGCCGACGACGATCACATCAACCTTGGAACCATTTCCGATGTGCATCGTCACCTCGTACTTAGCCAATCTTTGTTTAATCCGTAGTCCCTGCTTCGAGTTACAAATATGAGCAACCGAACCAGTATCAAATACCCAGGCACTACTACGAGAATTAGTAAGGCACACATCAATAACATGTATATCAAATATACCTTTGCTCACTTTGCCATCCTTCTTATCTGCCAAACACTTGGAGTAGTCCCGCTTCCAGTGACTAGTCCCTTTGCAATAGAAGCACTCAGTTTCAGGCTTGGGTCCATTTTTCGGTTTCTTCCCGGGAGTGACAACTTGCTTGTCATTCTTCTTGAAGTTCCCCTTATTTTTACCCTTGCCTTCTTCTTGAAACTAGTGGTCTTGTTAACCATCAACACTTGATGCTCCTTCTTGATTTCTACCTCCGCGGCCTTTAGCATCGCGAAGAGCTCGGGAATAGTCTTTTTCATCCCTTGCATATTGTAGTTCATCACGAAGCCTTTGTAGCTTGATGGCAGTGATTGAAGAACTCTCTCAATGACCCAATCATCTGGAAGATTAACTCCCAGCTAGGTCAAGTGATTATGCTACCCAGACATTCTGAGTATGTGCTCACTAACAGAACTGTTCTCGTCCATCTTGCAGCTATAGAACTTGTTGGAGACTTCATATCTCTCAACGTGGGCATTTGCTTGAAATATTAACTTTAACTCCTGGAACATCTCATATGCTCCATGACGTTCAAAACGTCTTTGAAGTCCCGATTCTAAGCCGTTAAGCATGGCACACTGAACTAAGGAGTAGTCATCAACACGCGACTGCTAGACATTCACAATGTCCACAGTTGCTGGGTCAGGTGGTACACCTAGCGGTGCATCAAGGACATATTTCTTCTTTGCAGCAATGAGGATAATCCTCAAGTTACGGACCCATCCCATGTAGTTTCTACCATCATCTTTCAACCTAGCTTTCTCTAGGCCATTGATTTACAACACGGATATGCAAAAAACTATCAGGACTAAGTTCATGATAAATTAAGTTCAATTAATCATATTACTAAAGTACTCCCACTTAGATAGACATCCCTCTAGTCATCTAAATGATACGTGATCCAAATCAACTAAACCATGTCCGATCATCACGTGAGATGGAGTAGTCTTCAATGGTGAACATCACTATGTTGATCATATCTACTATATGATTTACGTTCAACCTTTCGATCTCCAGTGTTCCAAGGACATATCTGTATATGCTAGGCTCGTCAAGTTTAACCCGAGTATTCCGCGTGTGCAAATTTAGCTTGCACCCGTTGTATTTGAACGTAGAGCTTATCACACCCGATCATCACGTGGTGTCTCAGCACGAAGAACTTTCGCAATGGTGCATACTCGGGGAGAACACTTATACCTTGAAATTTAATAAGGGATCATCTTATAATGCTACTGCCGTTCAAAGAAAAATAAGATGCATAAAAGATAAACATCACATGCAATCAAAATATGCGACATGATATGGCTATCATCATATTGTGCTTTTGATCTCCATCATCAAAGCAGCGTCATGATCTCCATCGTCACCGGTTTGACACCTTGATATCCATCATAGGGTCGTGGTCGTCTCGCCAACCATTGCTTTTACGATTGTCGCTACCTCTTAGTGATGAAGTAAAGCAATTACATAACGCTTGCATTTCATACAATAAAGCGACAACCATATGGCTCCCGCCAGTTGCCGATTACTTTTACAAAACATGATCATCAACAATCTTTATATCATATCATGTCTTAACCATATCACATCACAACATGCTCTGCAAAAACAAGTTAGACGTCATGTACTTTGTTTGTTGTAAGTTTTACGTGGCTGCTACGGGTTGTTAGCATGAACTGTAACATACCTATGGCACAAAAACTACAACGGTGATTTATCAAGTTTGCTGTTTTAACCTTCACAAGGACCGGCCGCAGTCAAATTCGATTCAACTAAAGTTGGAGAAACAGACACCCGCTAGCCACCTTTATGCAAAACTAGTTGCATGTCTGTCGGTGGAACCGGTCTCATGAACGCGGTCATGTAAGGTTGGTTCAGGTCGCTTCATCCAACAATACCGACGAATCAAAACAAGACATTGGTGGTAAGCAGTATGGCAATCACCGCCCACAACTCTTTGTGTTCTACTCGTGCATATAATTGATACGTCCATTTTACATCATGCTTTTATATCGATATTTATTGCATTATGGGCTGTTATTACACGTTATGTCATAATACGTATCCCTATTCTCTCTTATTTTACAAGGTTTACAAGAAGAGGGAGAGTGCCGGCAGCTGGAATTCTGGGTTGGAAAAGGAGCAAATATTAGAGACCTATTCTGCACAGCTCCAAAAGTCCTGAAACTTCACAGAGGTAGTTTTTGGAATTAATAAAAAATACTAGCAAAAGAATCAACCAGATGGGGGCCACCAACCATCCATGAGGGTGGGGGCGCGCCCTACCCCCCGGGCGCGCCCCCTGCCTCGTGGGCCCCCTAGCAGGCCTCCGGTGCCCATCTTCTGCTATATGAAGTCTTTTACCCTGGAAAAATCATAAGCAAGCTTTCGGGACGAAACACCGCCGCCACGAGGCGGAACCATGGCGGAACTAATCTAGGGGTTCAGCGGAGCTGTTCTGCCGGGGAAACATCCCTCCGGGAGGGGGAAATCAGCACCATCGTCATCACCATCGATCCTCTCATTTGGAGGGGGTCAATCTCCATCAACATCTTCACCAGCACCATCTCCCCTAAAACCCTAGTTCATCTCTTGTATCCAATCTTCGTCCCAAAGCCTCAGATTGGTACCTGTGGGTTGATAGTAGTGTTGATTACTCCTTGTAGTTGAAGCTATTTGGTTTATTTGGTGGAAGATCATATGTTCAGATCCTTTATGCATATTAATACCCCTCTAATTATGAACATGAATATGATTTGTGAGTAGTTACGTTTGTTTCTAAGGACATGGGAGAAGTCTTCCGATAAGTAGTCATGTGAATTTGGTATTCGTTCGATATTCCGATGAGATGTATGTTGTCTCTCCTCTGGTGGTGTTTTGTGAACATCGACTACATGACACTTCACCATTTTTTGGGCCTAGAGGAAGGCACTGGGAAGTAATAAGTAGATGATGGGTTGCTAGAGTGACAGAAGCTTAAACCCTAGTTTATGAGTTGCTTCATAAGGGGCTAATTTGGATCCATATGTTTCATGCTATGGTTAGGTTTACCTTAATACTTCTTTTGTAGTTGCAGATGCTTGCCATAGGGGTTAATCATAAGTGGGATGCTTGTCCAAGAACGGGAAGTACCCAAGCACCGGTCCACCCACATACCAAATTATCAAAGTAACGAACGTGAATCACATGAGCCTGATGAAAACTAGCTTGACGATAATTCCCATGTGTCCTCGGGAGCGCTTTTATCTATATAAGAGTTTGTCTAGGCTTGTCCTTTGCTACAAAAAGTATTGGGCCATCTTGCTTCACCTTATTTACTTTCATTACTTGTTACAAGTTACAAATTACCTTATCACAAAACTATCTGTTACCGATAATTTCAGTGCTTGCAGAGAATACCTTTTACTGATAACCGCTTGTCATTTCCTTCTGCTCCTCGTTGGGTTCGACACTCTTACTTCTCGAAAGGACTACGATAGATCCTCTATACTTGTGGGTCATCAAGACTCTTTTCTGGCGGCATTTCCGGGGAGTGAAGCACCTTTGGTAAGTGGAACTTGGTAAGGAAAATTTTATATAGTGTGCTGAAATACTGTCACTTGTTACTATGGAAAGTAACCCTCTGAGGGGATTGTTATGGGTATCTTCACCCCGACCAGTAGAGAAAAGAGTTGCTCCTCAACCTACTGAACCTATTGAAAATGTTTACTTTGAAATTCCTTCGGGTATGATAGAGAAACTGCTAGCTAACCCTTTCACAGGTGATGGAACATTACATCCCGATTTGCACCTAATTTATGTGGATGAAGTTTGTGGATTATTTAAGCTTGCAGGTATGCCTGAGGATGTTATAAAGAAGAAGGTCTTACCTTTATCTTTGAAGGGAAAGTCATTGACATGGTTTAGGCTATGTGATGATATGGGATCATGGAACTACAACCGATTGAAATTGGAATTTCATCAGAAGTTTTATCGTATGCATCTTGTTCATCATGATCGTAATTATATATAAAATTTTTGGCCTCGCGAAGGAGAAAGCATCGCTCAAGCTTGGGGGACGTTTAATTCAATGTTATATTCATGCCCCAATCATGAGCTCTCAAGAGAAATTATTATTCAAACTTTTTATGCTCGGCTTTCTCTCAACAATCGATCCATGCTCGATGCTTCTTGTACTGGCTCTTTCATGATGAAGAATATTGAATTCAAATAGGATTTATTTGAAAGAATTAAATGCATCTCGGAAGAATGGGATCTCGACGAAGGTAAGGAGTCAGGTATAACACCTAAGTTTGATTGTGTTAAATCTTTTATGGATACCGATGTTTTCTGTGAATTTAGCACTAAATATGGACTTGACTATGAGATAGTAGCGTCTTTCTGTGAATCCTTTGCTACTCTTGTTGATCTCCCTAAGGATAAGTGGTGTAAATATAATCCTCCCATTGAAGTAAAAGTAGTTGCTCCTATATATTGAGAAACCACCTTTCCCTGCTAGAATAAAGGATCATGCTAAAGCTTCAACTGTGGTTCATAAGAGTAACACTAGAACACCTACACCCCCTGAGCAACTTAAAGTTGAACCTAGTGTTGCTATGGTTAAAGATCGCTTGGTTGATAATATTGATGGGCATGTTATTTACTTCTGTGATGAAGCTGCTAGAATTGCTAGACCTGATACTAAGAATAAACATAGACCTGTTGTAGGCATGCCTGTTATTTCTGTTAAAATAGGAGATCATTGTTATCATGGCTTATGTGATATGGGTGCTAGTGCAAGTGCGATACCTCATTCCTTATACAAAGAAATTATGCATGATATTGCACCTTCTGAGATAGAAGCAATTGATGTTACAATTAAGCTTGCCAATAAGGATACTATTTCACCAGTTGGGATTGTTAGAGATGTTGAAGTCTTGTGTGGGAAAGTTAAATATCCTGCTGATTTTCTTGTTCTTGGTTCCCCACAAGATAGCTTTTGTCCCATCATATTTGGTAGACCCTTCTTGAATACTGTTAATGCTAGGATAGATGCAAAAAGGATGTTGTTACTATTGGTTTGGGGGATATGTCTCATGATTTTAATTTTGCTAAATTTCGTAGACAACCCCATGATAAAGAATTTCCTAGTAAAGATGAAATTATTGGTCTTGCTTCTATTGACATGCCTCCTAATGATCCTTTAGAACAATATTTGCTCGACCATGAGAATGATATGTTTATGAATGAAAGAAGGGAAATAGATGAAGTATACTTTAAAAAAGGACCTATTTTGAAACACAACTTGCCTGCTGAAATCCTAGGGGATCCTCCTCCACCCAAGGGTGATCCCGTGATTGAGCTTAAACCATTACCTGATACTCTTAAATATGCTTAGCTTGATGAAAATAAGATATATCCTATTATTATTAATGATAACCTTTCAGAGCATGAAGAAAAGAAATTATTGAAAACTCTGAAGAAGCACCGTGCTGCTCTTGGATATACTCTTGATGATCTTAAGGGCATTAGTCCCACTTTATGCCAGCACAAAATAAAATTGGAGAAAGACGCTAAACCAGTTGTTGATCACCAATGGCGGTTAAATCCTAAGATGAAAGAAATGGTAAGAAAAGAAATACTAAAGCTTCTGGAGGCAGGTATAATTTATCCCGCTGCTGATAGTCAGTGGGTAAGTCCTGTCCATTGTGTCCCTAAGAAGGGAGGTATTACTGTTCTTCCTAATGATAAAGCTGAATTGATCCCACAAAGAATTATTACATGTTATAGGATGGTAATTGATTACCGCAAATTAAATAAAGCTACTAAAAAGATCATTACCCTTTACCTTTTATTGATCAAATGCTAGAAAGATTATCCAAACATACACATTTTTGCTTTCTAGATGGTTACTCTGGTTTCTCTCAAATACCTGTGTCAAAGGAGGCTCAAGAAAAGACCACTTTTACTTGCCCTTTCGGTACCTTTGCTTATAGACGTATGCATTTTGGTTTATGCAATGCACCTGCTACCTTTCAAAGATGCATGATGGCTATATTCTCCGATTTTTGTGAAAAGATCGTTGAGGTTTTTAGGGATGATTTGTCTGTATATAGAACTTCTTTTGATGATTGTTAAGCAACCTTGATCGAGTTTTGCAAAGATATGAAGAAACTAATCTTGTCTTGAATTGGGAAAAGTGCCACTTTATGGTTAATGAAGGTATTGTCTTGGGGCATAAATTTTTTGAAAGAGGTAGTGAAGTTGATAAAGCTAAAGTTGATGCTATTTAAAAGATTCCATGTCCCCAGGACATTAAAGGTATAAGAAGTTTCCTTGGACATACTGGTTTTTATAGTTGGTTCATTAAGGACTTCTCTAAAATCTCCAGGCCTCTGACTAATCTCTTACAAAAAGATATTCCTTTTGTCTTTGATGATGATTGAGTAGAAGCATTTGAAATACTTAAAAAGGCTTTGATTTCTGCACCTATTGTTCAGCCACCTGATCGGAAATTATGTGTGATGCTAGTGATTATGTTGTAGGTGCTGTTCTAGGACAAAGAGTTGATAAGAAATTAAATGTTATCCAATATGCTAGTAAAACTCTAGACAACGCCCAGAAAAATTATGCTACTACTGAAAAAGAATTTTTAGCAGTTGTATTTGCTTGCGATAAGTTCAGACCTTATATTGTTCATTCTAAAGTAACTGTTCACGCTGATCATGATGCTATTAAATATATTATGGAAAAGAAAGATGCTAAACCTAGACTTATTAGATGGGTTCTCTTGCTACAAGAATTTGATCTGCATTTTATTGATAGAAAGGGAGCTGAGAACCCCGTTGCAAACAACTTGTCTAGGTTAGAGAATGTTCTTGATGACCCACTACCTATTGATGATAGCTTCCCTGATGAACAATTAGCTGTCATAAATGCTTCACGTACTGCTCCATGGTATGCTGATTATGCTAATTACATTGTTGCTAAATTTATACCACCTGGTTTCACATACCAGCAAAAGGAAAAGTTTTTCTATGATTTAAGACATTACTTCTGGGATGACCAACGCCTTTATAAAGAAGGAGTAGATGGTGTTATTAGATGTTGTATACCTGAGCATGAACAGGAACAGATCCTACGCAAGTGTCATTCCGAGGCTTATGGATGACACCACGCTGGAGATAGAACTGCACATAAGGTATTGCAATCCGGTTTTTATTGGCCTACTCTCTTCAAAGATGCCCGTAAGTTTGTCTTGTCTTGTGATGAATGTCAAAGAATTGGTGATATTAGTAGACGTCAAGAAATGCCTATGAATTATTCACTTGTTATTGAACTGTTTGATGTTTGGGGCTTTGATTATATGGGACCATTTCCTTCCTCTAATGGGTATACACATATTTTACTTGTTGTTGATTACGTTACTAAGTGGGTAGAAGCTATTCCAACTAGTAGTGCTGATCATAACACCTCCATTAAGATGCTTAAAGAAGTTATTTTTCCGAGGTTTGGAGTCCTTAGATATTTAATGACTGATGGTGGTTCACATTTTATTCATGGTGCCTTTCGTAAAATGCATGCTAAGTATGATGTTAATCATAGAATTGCATCTCCATATCCCTTGCAGTCTAGTGGTCAAGTAGAACTTAGTAATAGAGAGATCAAGTTAATTTTGTAGAAGACTGTTAACAGATCTTGAAAGAATTGGTCCAAGAAACTTAATGATGCATTATGGGCCTATAGAACTGCATATAAAAATCCTATGGGTATGTCTCCGTATAAAATGGTTTATGGGAAATCTTGTCACTTACCTCTCGAACTAGAACATAAGGCATATTGGGCCATTAAAGAGCTCAATTATGATTTCAAACTTGCCGGTGAGAAGAGGTTATTTGACATTAGCTCACTTGATGAATGGAGAACCCAAGCCTATGAGAATGTCATACTGTTTAAAGAAAAAGTTAAAAGATGGCATGACAAAAGGATACAAAAACGTGAGTTTAATGTAGGTGATTATGTGTTGCTATGCAACTCTCGTTTAAGATTTTTTGCAGGAAAAATTCTCTCTAAATGGGAAGGGCCTTACGTTATCGAGGAGGTCTATTGTTCCGGTGCCATAAAAATCAACAACTTCGAATGCACAAATCCGAAGGTGGTGAACGGTCAAAGAATCAAACGTTATATCTCAGGTAATCCTATAAATGTTGAAACTAATGTTATTGAAACCATAACCCCGGAGGAATACATAAGGGACACTTTCCAGAACGTTTCAGACTCCGAAAAGGAATAGGTATGTGGTACGGTAAGTAAACCGACTCCAAAACTATTCTAATAGCAATTTTTCTCTGTTTTGGAATATTTAAGAAAATAGGAAAATAAGAAGTAGTCCAGGAAGGACACGAGGCATCCACGAGGGCGGAGGGCGCGCCCTACCCCCTGGGCCCACCCCCTGCCTCGTGGGCACCTCATGTACTCTCCGGACTCTATTTTCTTGCACGATACTTCTTTTTGTCGGTAAAAATCCATTATATAATCTTCCAAAGGTTTTGACCCTCGTATCACGCAAATATCCTCTGCTTTTGTTTCAAGCTGTTTTTCTGACAGATCTGGATCACCATGACGTCTTCAAGCATTCCCAAGGACAATTTTTTCGAGAAGGTCATCAACCCCTACCTCGTCGAAGTGCTGCAACACCCTCAAACCATTGAGATGCGTGAGGGGGTGCTGCACATCCGTGATGTTGAGGGACCAAGGAGGACCGTAAGCGTGGAGACAAGGCTTGAAGCAATGGAGCAACAAGTTTTCAAGTGCTAGGAGATGGTGGAACATGGACTCGATGCCAACCACATAATGATCATAGAGTGCACCAACAACCACAAGCTGGATGTCGAGAACATTAGGGAGACCTTCTTCAAGCTTCACGAGAAAATCGAGCACCTCCAAGCCCAGATCTATGACCTGCAAAACCAAAACTATGAGTATGAATACAGATTAAAAAGGATGAGTTTGGCTGCAGATTTGAGGATCCCGGAGACTCGATCATCCTTTTATGATGGTGAGTCTATGCCTTGGAAGATGGACGACAAGCCTACATCATCAGCAACTCCATCATCATCACTTCCGAAGGAGACATAATCACATGGGTATGGGCACTCCCCTTGGCAACTGCCAAGCTTGGGGGAGTTGCCCCGGTATCGTATCACCATCACACTCCTATCTTTACCATTTTTCTTAGTTTGATCCTTTTGGTAATATCTTGATCTAGTAGAATAAATTTTTGGTATGATTTAGTTTTGAGTTTTGCCTTATGACCCTTCTATGTAATCGAGTCCGTGAGCTATATATAATAAAGATTAGTGTTGAGTCAAGGGCTTGATTATCTTACTTTGATCTTGAGGGAATAAAAGAAAGAATAAAAGAAATAAAAGAGATCATATTGATCTTATGGAGAGTAATGACTTCACATATAAAGAGTATGATGAATAAAAGTTGTTGAGAGTTGACAAGCATAGTTTTGGTCATCATTGCAATTAATAGGAAGTAATAAAGAAAGAGAGGTTTTCACATATAAATATACTATCTTGGACATCTTTTATGATTGAGAGCACTCATTAAAATATGACATGCTAGAGAGTTGATGTTGGACAATGAAGACAATGTAATGGGTTATGTTTTCTTATATCCGAAATAAAGTATATTGTCATGGATCATCCAACATGTTGAGCATGCCTTTCCCCCTCATGCTAGCCAAATTCTTTGCACCAAGTAGAGATACTACTTGTGCTTCCAAACTATCCTTAAACCTGGTTTTGCCATGAGAGTCCACCATATCTACCTATGAGTTGAGTAAGATCCTTCAAGTAAGTTGTCATGTTGCATGCAATAAAAATTGCTCTCCAAATATGTATGATTTATTAGTGTGGAGAAAATAAGATTTATACAATCTTGTGATGTGGAAGCAATAAAAGCGATGGACTGCATAATAAAGGTCCATATCACAAGTGGCAATATAAAGTGATGTTCTTTTGCATTAAGATTTCGTGCATCCAACCATAAAAGCACATGACAACCTCTGCTTCCCTCTGCGAAGGGCCTATCTTTTACTTTTGTATTATACCTTATGCAAGAGTCATGGTGATCTTCACCTTTCCTTTTTACATTTTATCCTTTGGCAAGCACCTTGTGTTGGAAAGATCCTGATATATATATATCCAATTGGATGTAAGTTAGCATGAACTATTATTGTTGACATTACCCTCGAGGTAAAAGGTTGGGAGGCAACACTATAAACCCCTATCTTTCTCTATCTCCGATTAAAACTCCATACCCATAAGTATTGCGTGAGTGTTAGCAATTGTGAAAGACTAAATGATAGTAGAGTATGTGGACTTGCTGAAAAGCTCTTATATTGATTCTTTCCGATGTTATGATAAATTGCAATTGCTTCAATGACAGAGAGCATAGTTTGTTAGTCCTCAATGAAGTTTCTGATTCATACTTGACATTGTGGATAGATTATTAATTGAGCATAAGAAACCATATGACAATATATATATATATATATATATATATATATATATATTGTTGTTATAAGAATGATCATGATGCCCTCATGTCCGTATTTTATTTTATCGACACCTCTATCTCTAAACATGTGGACATATTTTTCGTTGTCGGCTTCCGCTTGAGGACAAACGAGGTCTAAGCTTGGGCGAAAGAATCAACCAGAGGGGGGCCACCCACCATCCACGAGGGTGGGGGGCGCGCCTACCCCCCTGGGCGCGCCCCCCACCTCGTGGGCCCCCTGGCAGGCCTCCGATGCCCATCTTCTGCTATATGAAGTCTTTTACCCTAGAAAAAATCATAAGCAAGCTTTCGGGACGAAACACCGCTGCCATGAGGCGGAACCAATCCGGAGCTGTTCTACCGGGGAAACATCCCTTCGGAAATCATCACCATCATCATCACCATCGATTCTCTCAGCGGGAGGGGGTCAATCTCCATCAACATCTTCACTAGCACCATCTCCCCTAAAACCCTAGTTTATCTCTTGTATCCAATCTTTGTCCCAAAGCCTCAGATTGGTACCTATGGGTTGCTAGTAGTGTTGATTACTCCTTGTAGTTGATGCTAGTTGGTTTATTTGGTGGAAGATCATATGTTCAGATCCTTTATGCATATTAATACCCCTCTAATTATGAACATGAATATGATTTGTGAGTTGTTACGTTTGTTCCTGAGGACATGGGAGAAGTCTTTCTATAAGTAGTCATGTGAATTTGGTATTTGTTTGATATTTTGATGAGATGTATGTTGTCTCTCCTCTAGTGGTGTTATGTGAACATCGACAACATGACACTTCACCATTGTTTGGGCCAAGAGGAAGGTATTGGGAAGTAATAAGTAGATGATGGGTTGCTAGAGTGACAGAAGCTTAAACCCTAGTTTATGAGTTGCTTCGTAAGGGGCTGATTTGGATCCATATGTTTGATGACCCACAAGTATAGGGGATCTATCGTAGTCCTTTCGATAAGTAAGAGTGTCGAACCCAAAGAGGAGCAGAAGGAAATGATAAGCGGTTTTCAGTAAGGTTTTCTCTGCAAGCACTGAAATAGTAGGTGATAGATAGTTTTGTGATAAGATAAATAGTAACGAGCGAAAGTAAATAAAGTAAATAAAGTGCAGCAAGGTGGCACAATCCTTTATGTAGCAAAGGATAAGCCTGGACAAATTCTAATAATGAAGAAGGAGCTCCCGAGGACACATTGGGAATTATCGTCAAGCTAGTTTTCATCACGTTCGTAAGATTCGCGTTCGGTACTTTGATAATTTGATATGTGGGTGGACCCACACTTGGGTACCGCCCTAACATGGACAAGCATCCCACTTATGATTAACCCCTATTGCAAGCATCCACAACTACAAAAAGGAGTATTAAGGTAAACCTAACCACAACATTAAACATATGGGTCCATATCAACCCCTAACGAAGCAACGCATAAACTAGGGTTTAAGCTTCTTTCACTCAACCCATCATCTACTTATTACTTCCCTATGCCTTCCTCTAGGCCCAAATAATGGTGAAGTGTCATGTAGTCAACGTTCACATAACACCACTAGAGGACAGACAACATACATCTCATCAAAATATCGAACGAATACCAAATTCACATGACTACTAATAGCAAGACTTCATCCATGTCCTCAGAACAAACGTAACTTTTTTTTGCGGGAAAGGAACAAACGTAACTACTCAAAAAGCATATTCATGTTCATAATCAGAGGAGTAATAATATGCATAAAGGATCTAAACATATGATCTTCCACCAAGTAAACCAAATAACATCAACTACAAGGAGTAATCAACACTACTAGCAACCCACAGGTACCAATTTGTGGTTTTGATACAAGATTGGATACAAGAGATGAACTAGGGTTTTGAGATGAGATGGTGCTGGTGAAGATGTTAATGGAGATTGACCCCCTCCCGATTAGAGGATCGTTGGTGATGACGTTGGTGATGATTTCCCCCTCCCGGAGGGAAGTGTCCCCGGCAGAACAGCTCCGCCAGAGCCCTAGATTGATTCCACCAAGGTTCCGCCTCGTGGCGGCGGAGTTTCGTCCCGTAAGCTTGCCCATGATTTTTTCCAGGGGGAAAGTGATGATATAGCAGAAGATGGACGACGGAGGCCCACCAGGGGGCCCGGGAGATAGGGGGCCGCGCCCTAGGGGGGCGCGCCCCCTGTCTCCTGGACAGGGCACTACTAGGAAAAGGGCTATAGATGGAATTGACACTAATGGTGCACTAGACATGTGGTGCGCCATTAGTATATACTAATGGCGCACCACCTTCTGATGCGCCATTAGTGTTGAAACTACTAATGGCGCACCCTGCCCACGGTGCGCCATTAGTACCAAATTTTTTTTGAACTAGTGCGCCTGTCCAAACATACTAATGGCGCATCCACTGGTGGTGCGCCATTACTAGTTGTAACTAGTAATGGCGCACTAGCAAGAAGGTGCGCCACTAAAGTTATTTTTTTATTATTGTTTTTATTCCTTTTTTTGCAAAAGTACTAATGGCGCACTCACACGCGGTGCGCCATTACTAGTTCAAACTAGTAATGGCGCACCGTGGCAGAGTGCGCCATTAGTATGTTTTTTTTGCAAAACTACTAATGGCGCACCACCAGGGGGTGCGCCATTAGTAACCTGGATTACTAATGGCGCATTTTTTGCTGGTGCGCCATTAGTAAGTGGGCAGCAACAAGATATTTTGGACAGCCTCTCCTCCCACACTCACTTTCTCCCCACTTCATTCTCTCCACCGCCTCCTCCTTGTCTCGGGTGCCTCCTCTTTTTCACCTCATTTCCACCATAGATTCATTCAAATTAAGTGGTTAATTTACCTTGTTTTGCTAGGTAAGTAAGGGGGGAAGCTATATTTATGTTGTTCTCCCTACAACAATGTGCACATGCACTTTTTATGGCCTAGCTAGATCTATGTATGTTCGTGGTGTTGCATATGTTTGTGGTGTTGCATATGTGTTTGTGTTTGGAGGTGTACCGGTATTTGAAATGCGATAGTTGCCAATATTTTGCCGGAATGTTGATTCATTTCCGTTTCGGCGAGAATTTTGGCATTAAGCATTCTTTTTGGTCCTATTTTTAGGGAAAGTCATGCCAAATTTTTTCTTGGTTCTAAAATATCGTTTTGCTCTACCCCGCAGGCGACCATGGTCCGCACGATGACCGAAGGCATCATGAATAGGTTTTTGAGGTCCGCGAAGGCCAAGATGCTTCAAAAGAACGAGACGGAGATAAGACGTCCGTGTCGAAGATGCAAGCTGAATAGCCTTATTGCGGACCCGGATTCCGGGCAGGTGCGGGACCACCTGCTCTTGCGTGGTTTCATGGATGGCTATCGGTGGCAAGGTGATGAAGATGACTACGAAGTCGTCCATGGGGGCCGGGCAAGAAATGAGGAAGGGCAGCAAGACAACCACCGCGGCTCAGCGGGGGGGCGAGAAGACGAAGAATCCCCAGGAGATGATCACGACGGTGATGCTGTACACAGTCATCATGTAGAAGATGCAGGACATGATGATGATGCCGGCGGAGCAGACGACGCTGGACCATCGATGGGCTGGGTGCAGGACCCTCATATTCAAGAGCTGCTTCTCAAGCAGACGGATAACGCAAGAGCTGCCGCCCGAGAGAAAGCCAAGATGGATCAACTTGAGTTAGACGCGGTTACTCCATTGTATGAAGGATGCATGCCCGAGGATACCCGCCTGAAAGTAACGCTCATGGCTCTGGAGATGAAGGTAAAACACAAAATGACCGACGCATGCTTCGACGAGAACATGTCATTCTGGCACGAACGTCTTCCCAAGGGGAACAAGTGCCCGACCAGTTTGGAGGAGGCGAAGAAAATCGAGTGTCCTCTGGATTTACCGCACGTGAAATACCATGTGTGCATGAACAATTGCATCATTTATCGGGACGAGCACGCGGAGTCTACCATATGTCCGGTGTGCGGTGTCACTCGATACAAGAAGAGGAAGAAAGCTCCTCGAAAAGTGGTGTGGTACTTTCCGATCACTCCTCGTCTGCAGCGGTATTTCGCGGACCCTAAGGTAGCAAAGCTCCTGCGTTGGCACGCGGATAGGGAGGAGAAGAAGTGAGAAGATGACGCAAATGATCCGGAGATAGATAAAAAAGACAAGATGCTGAGTCACCCTAAGGATGCGAGCCAGTGGCAAGCGTTGAACTTCGAATACCCAGAATTTGGGAACGATCCAAGGAACATCGTGCTGGGCGCGAGCACCGATGGAGTCAATCCGTTTGGCAGCCAGAGAAGCACACATAGCACCTGGCCTGTGTTTGTGTGGATGTACAACCTTCCCCCCTGGTTGTGCATGAAGAGGAAGTACATTCACATGAGTATGCTAATTGAAGGGCCGAAACAACCAGGGAACGACATCAATCTGTATCTGGGGCTGCTGAAAGAGGAGCTTGACACGCTGTGGAAAACGCCAGCCAATACGTGGGACGCCGCAGAGAAAGAATATTTCCCTATGAGAGCCGCACTGCTCACGACAGTGCACGACTATCTCGGTTACGGATATCTTGTGGGGCAGGTAGTCCACGGATTTTCTGGATGCGTAAGGTGCATGGATGACACAACGTATCGCCAGCTAGATAGAGATCCCGGGTCTTCGAAAACCGTGTTCATGGGACATCAAAGGTGGCTTCGCGACGATGACCCGTGGAGGAAACGCAAGGATCTGTTCGATGGTGAAACCGAACCCCGAAAACGCCCGTGTACGAGGAGCGGCGAGGAAATAGACAAGCTGTTGAAAAATTGGAAAGACTGCCCACTGCCGGGAAAGAAGCAAAAGGCGCCAGAGCCGGGAAAGAAGCGAAAGGCGCCAGAGCCGCTGCTGAAGGTATGGAAAACGAGGTCTGTTTTCTAGGACTTGCCGTACTGGAAGATCCACCGTGTGCCTCACAGCCTTGATGTCATGCATATCACGAAGAACGTGTGCGAGAGTCTGCTTGGTACCCTGCTCAACATGCCAGAGAGGACCAAAGATGGGCCGAAAGCAAGGGAAGACTTGAAATCAATGGGCATCAGGCAGGAGCTTCACGCTATATATGATGATGATGATGATGATGATGATGATGATGATGATGATGATGATGATGATGATGAGGCGAAGCAGGACACAGAAAGTCGTCGCAAAGGAAAAAGGCCAAGAAGACCAGAAATGACTACCCTCCCGCGTGCTTCACTCTAAGTCAGGAGGAGATCGAGCAGTTTTTCACCTGCCTCCTAGGAGTAAAACTTCCTTACGGTTACGCGGGGAAGATAAGCAGATACCTAGACCCAGCGAAGCAGAAGTTCAGCGGGATGAAGTCTCACGACTGTCACATGCTGATGACGCAGATACTTCCAGTTGCAATCCGTGGGAGCATGGACGCGCACGTCCGTGAAACGCTATTTGGCCTATGCAACTCCTTCGACGTCATCTCTTGGAAGTCGATTGGCGTGAGGCAACTCAGAAGGCTACAGGAAGAGATCGTGGTGATACTATGCGAGCTTGAGATGTACTTCCCGCCTGCATTCTTCGACGTTATGATGCATCTGCTGGTCCATATAGTGGAGGATATCATCCAACTCGGGCCGACGTTCCTGCACAGCATGATGCCATTTGAAAGGATGAATGGTGTCATCAAAGGATACGT
This sequence comes from Triticum dicoccoides, assembly GCF_002162155.2. NCBI lineage: Eukaryota > Viridiplantae > Streptophyta > Magnoliopsida > Poales > Poaceae > Triticum > Triticum dicoccoides. The sequence continues at coordinate 734,628,705 of NC_041386.1, read as the reverse complement.
TCGCAACATGTCACGTCCAGAAGGAAGCATAGCCAGGGGCTTTCTGACCGAAGAGTGCATCTCCTACTGCACGAATTATCTAGGCATCGAGAACCCCGTTGGTCTGCCCGTCAACAGGTACCTCGACAGGCTCGCTGGATGGGGTCACCGTGAGGGTCGCCGCGAAATGCATGTCGACTTCGAGGGTCGACTCGCCGACTTTGAAAGAGCAAACCTAGTCGCGCTACAACACATAGACGTGGTCGATCCTTGGGTGGTAGAGCACAAAACCTTTATTAAGAAGACGTACAATGACCGAGGCCAACAGAGGACGGACGGAGATATACTCAAAGAGCACAACTCATGTTTCACGCGTTGGTTCAAGCAGAAGCTTCTGTCGTACCCTTTACATGAGGATTCTTCCGCGGAAGAACAACTCATATTCGCCTTGTCACAGGGCGCCGAGCACAACCTGATGACCTATGAGGCGTACGATATCAACGGCTACACATTCTACACCGAGCCCAAGGACATGAAGAGCGATGGTTATCAGAACTCCGGGGTAACGATGGAATCCTACACCGGTAACGACAAGGACAGATACTACGGAAGGATCGAGGAGATCTGGGAGCTGAGCTACGCTGGAGAGAAGGTCCCGATGTTCCGTGTCAGATGGGCCAAGAACGTCATAAAAGAAGACCGGTATTTCACCACCATGGTTATACCCGAAGCCAAATCCAAGACCGCGGGCGCAAACGTCACCGCGAAAAATGAGCCATGGGTACTGGCTTCCCAAGTGGACCAATGCTTCCCATGGGTACCCGTCAAAGCCCAGTCGTGTTGTCGTGAGGAGAGGCAAAGGAGATCATCGGAATGGATGGAGTAGCCAATGAGCAAGACTTCGACAAGTATGGCGACCCGAGGATCGAACATGACGACGATGATGAAGTAGCAGCATACACCACAAGAAGAAGCAGGACCACCCTACCTAAAGGACGTCCGTTCCACAGAAGAACTCCATTTGCGAAAAAGAAGGGCAAGAAGATTGTGAACAGATAGCTAGCTAAGATCGATTGTATTTAAATCGTAACCTTCATTTCTCGATTGTATTTCATCGGCAGTTTTTGAACTATCATGAATATTTTTAAATTTCATGGACACTCGATCTCGATCCCCCTCCATCTCGATCGCTATCCCACCTCGCCAGATCCGGCCGTCCCCCTCGCCGCCGAGCACCCCCCGGTCCACCGGCCGCCGCCGCCAACCCCCCGCACCCTCAATTCCCCTACTCAACCGCCGCCGCCGACCCCCCGCACCCCTCCCCTACTCAACCGCCGCCGCCGACCCCCTGCACCCCCCGCACCCTCCCCCGCTCCACCGACATTACTGTTTGATGATATTTTTTAAAAAATTATTACTGTCTTATAAAAAAAATATTACTGATATGATTTAAACAAGTTTGAACATATTTAAACACAAATAAGTATCAAACAACATTTTAAATGCATAAAAAAATTTGTGGAGCCTGGGAATCGAACCCAAGACCTCCTAGTGTGAGAACTGGCTGCTGACCAATTGAGCTAGTATAGGGGACTTGATGTGGATCAGCTCAGGTGGTAGATAACCTGTTGGCTCGAGCAAAATACTAATGGCGCACCAGGGTGAGGTGCACCATTAGCATGGATGTACTTATGGCGCACCGAGGGGTGGTGCGCCATTAGTATTGTGCCGCCCCCGCCCATCCATACTTCCTCCCGGCCCAAACCTATCGATCCCCTCTCTCTCCCTCGATCCCCTTCCCCTTTCCTCTCCTGACGCCGCTGCCCCGCCGCCTCGACGCCGCCCCAACGCCGCTGCCCCGCCGCCTCGACGCCGCCCCCACGTCGCGACGCCGCCCTTGCCACGACGCCTCGACGCCGCCCCTTGCCCCTGCGCCCCTGCGCCTCGACGCCCGACGTCTCCAACCACCGCCTCGACACAAGCAGAGGGGCTTCTCCACCCCCTCGACGCCAGGCAAGCAGAGCGGCTCCTCCTCCCCTTCGACGCCAAGCAAGCAGAGCGGCTCCTCCTCTCCCTCGACGCCAAGCCAGGTGAGCTGCCCCCTCCCCCCTCGGCTGCTTGCTTCTATCCATCCTAACCCTAGCCCCTTCTCCATTGCAGCAGCCCGCCACACTCCTCTCGAGGAGGAGAGGAGAGGAGAAACCCGCGCAGCGCCGCCATTTCCCGCACGGCCTCGGCACCGTCTCCTCCCCTCCAAGCTCCATTGAATCCAAGCTGCTGCTAAGGTGAGCTTTTGCATCTGAATTTTGCATCTGAATTCTCCTCCTCTCCTCCCCTCGGCACCTATGTACTCATTTTGCATCTGAATTTACTTTCTGGAAATATGGATTAACTTTCCTGAAATTTGAGCTTTTCTTAACTAATCAAGAACTCCCCTCTGTATGTGAAACACCTATGCATGACTAATTATGACTAGATGGTGATGCTAGGTGTGCTGATGTATACTTGTTGTCAATTGGATCATGCTTCTTTAGGTTTCATTGGTCATGCTGTCAATTTTCTTGTGGAATGTGGGTGTCAATGCGTACTTTGATGTCAATTGGATCATTCTTCTTTAGGTTTCATTGGTTGGCCTGTTATTTTGTTTGCTGCCGTCTTTGTCTAGTAAAACTGCCTGATTAGGTTTCTGTTCAACCTCAGAATGCTTTCAGTTCTGTTTTGTCAGGCTGATATTAACTATACTGTTTAGTTTATACACTAGTTACCCAGAAAGTTGGTCTTCCTCCTAGCAAGAATATACAGTATTAGATAATACATGATGGACAGTACTACTTGTCTATTTACAATGAGACAGGGGGCCCGTGGTATCATTATGGGGCTGTGCTGCTGTATTATGCCTATAAAAACACTTGTTCGGTCAATTACACAGGGCATTGAAAATTGACAGGGCATTTTTGTTTTCTGTTGAACCTAAGCAATTTAATACGCTTGACAAAGTTGATGCTTTATTCCTGATGTATAATTTTTTTGTCACATGCTACTGTTGATCCCAAGTTTGATGCATAACAATTGTTGTATGAGTTCTCCAAATGAATAGGAGTACTCCTCTATTTTGATATGAAATCACCATGATAGGTCCACATGCTACTGTTGTCAACTAGGGGAAGGGGCGGCGCCCCCTCTTTCCTTCTCTTCCCTCTCCCCCTTCCTTGTCTCCTACTCCTACTACATGGAAGGGGAGGAATCCTACTCCCGGTGGGAATAGGACTCCTCCAGGGCGCGCCATAGGGGCCGACCCTCTCCCCCTCCTCCACTCCTTTATATACGGGGGCAGGGGGCACCTCCAGACACAACAATTGATCTCTCGATCTCTTAGCCGTGTGCGTTGCCCCCCTCCACCATAGTCCTCCTCGATAATATTGTAGCGGTGCTTAGGCGAAGCCCTGCGACGGTAGAACATCAAGATCGTCGCCACGCCGACGTGCTGACGGAACTCTCCCTCGACACTCGGCTGGATCGGAGTTCGAGGGACGTCATCGAGTTGAACGTGTGCTGGAACTCGGAGGTGCCGTAGTTTTGGTGCTTGATCGGTCGGGCCGTGAAGCGTACGACTACATCAACCGTGTTATTCTAATGCTTCCGCTTTCAGTCTACGAGGGTACATGGACACACTCTCCCCTCTCGTTGCTATGCATCACCATGATCTTGCGTGTGTGTAGGATTTTTTTTGAAATTAATACGTTCCCCAACAGTGGTATCAGAGCCAGGTTTTATGCGTAGATGTTATATGCACGAGTAGAACACAAGTAAGTTGTGGGCGATAGAAGTCATACTGCTTACCACATGTCATACTTTGGTTCGGCGGTATTGTTGGATGAAGCGGCCCGGACCGACATTACGTGTACGCTTACGCGAGACTGGTTCTACCGATGTGCTTTGCACACAGGTGGCTGGCGGGTGTCAGTTTCTCCAACTTTAGTTGAACCAAGTGTGGCTACGCCCGATCCTTGCGAAGGTTAAAACAACACTAACTTGACGAACTATCGTTGTGGTTTTGATGCGTAGGTAAGAACGGTTCTTGCTCAGCCCATAGCAGCCACGTAAAATTTGCAACAACAAAGTAGAAGACGTCTAACTTGTTTTTGCAGGGCATGTTGTGATGTGATATGGTCAAGACGTGATGCTATATTTTATTGTATGAGATGATCATGTTTTGTAACCGAGTTATCGGCAACTGGCAGGAGCCATATGGTTGTCGCTTTGTTGTATGAAATGCAAGCGCCCTGTAATTTCTTTACTTTATCACTAAGCCGTAGCAATAGTCGTAGAAGCAATAGGTGGCGAAACGACAACGATGCTCCGATGGAGATCAAGGTGTCGCGCCGGTGACGATGGTGATCACGAGGTGCTTCGGAGATGGAGATCACAAGCACAAGATGATGATGGCCATATCATATCACTTATATTGATTGCATGTGATGTTTATCCTTTATGCATCTTATTTTGCTTTAATTGACGGTAGCATTAGAAGATGATCTCTCACTAATTATCAAGAAGTGTTCTCCCTGAGTATGCACCTTTGCGAAAGTTCTTCATGCTGAGACACCACATGATGATCGGGTATGATAGGCTCTATGTTCAAATACAACGGGTGCAAAACAGTTGCACATGCGTAATACTCAGGTTAAACTTGACGAGCCTAGCATATACAGATATGGCCTCAGAACACGGAGACCGAAAGGTCGAGCGTGAATCATATTGTAGATATGATCAACATAGTGATGTTCACCATTGAAAACTACTCCATCTCACGTGATGATCGGACATGGTTTAGTTGATTTGGATCACGTGATCACTTAGATGACTAGAAAGATGTCTGTCTAAGTGGGAATTCTTAAGTAATATGATTAATCAAACTTAAATTTCTCATGAACTTAGTCCTGGTAGTATTTTGCAAATTATGTTGTAGATCAATAGCTCGCGTTGTTTCTTTCATATGTTTATTTTTATATGTTCCTAGAGAAAATTGTGTTGAAAGATGTTAGTAGCAATGATGCGGATTGGATCCGTGATCTGAGGTTTATCCTCCTTGCTGCACAGAAGAATTATGTCCTTAATGCACCGCTAGGTGACAGGCCTATTGCAAGAGCAGATGCAGACATTATGAACGTTTGGCCAGCTCAATATGATGACTACTTGATAGTTCAGTGCACCATGCTTAACGACCTAGAATCGGGACTTTAAAGATGTTTTGCAGGTCATGGACCATATGAGATGTTCTAGGAATTGAAGTTAATATTTCAAGCAAATACCCGAGTTGAGAGATATGAAGTCTCCAACAAGTTCTATAGCTAAAAGATGGAGCAGAATCGCTCAACTAGTGAGCATGTGCTCAGATTGTCTGGGTACTACAATCGCTTGAATCAAGTGGGAGTTAATCTTCCAGATAAGATAGTGATTGACATAGTTCTCTAGTCACCATCACAAAGTTACTTGAACTTCGTGATGAACTATAGTATGCAAGGGATGACAAAAACGATTCCCGAGCTCTTCGTGATGTTGAAATCAACGAAGGCAGAAATCAAGAAAGAGCATCAAGTGTTGATGATTGACAAGACCACTAGTTTCAAGAGAAGGGCAAAGTGAAAGAAAGGGAACTTCAAGTAGAATGACAAGTAAGTTGTCACTCCTGTGAAGAAGCCCAAAGCTGGACCAAAACCTGAAACTGAGTGCTTACACTGCAAAGGAAATGGTCACTGGAAGCGGAAATGCCCTGAATATATGGTGCATAAGAAGGATGGCAAATTGAACAAGGGTATATTTGATATACAGGTTATTGATGTGTGCCTTACTAGTGTTTATAGTAGCCCCTGAGTATTTGATACTTGTTCGGTTGCTAAGATTAGTAACTCGAAACAGGAGTTACTGAATAAACAGAGACTAGTTGAAGCGGAAGTGACGATGAGTGTTGGAAGTAGTTCCAAGATTGATATGATCATCATCACACACTCCCTATATTTTCGAGATTAGTGTTAAACCTAAATAAATATTATTTGGTGTTTGCGTTGAGCATAAATATGATAAGATCATGTTTATTGCGATACGATTATTCATCTAAGATAGAGAATAAATTGTTATTCTGTTTACATGAATAAAACCTTCTATGGTCATACACCCAATGGTGATGGTTTATTGAATCTTGATCATAGTGATACACATATTCATAATGTTGATGCCAAAAGATGCAAAGTCAATAATGATAGTGCAACTTATTTGTGGCACTGCCGTTTGGGTCATATCGGTGTAAAGCGCATGAAGAAACTCCATAAAGATAGATTTTCATAATCACTTGGTTATGAATCATTTGATGCTTGCGAACCGTGCCTTTTGGGCAAGATGAATAAAAATCCGTTCTCCGAAACAATGTAACGAGCTACTAACTTGTTGGAAATAATACATACTGATGTATGCGGTCCAATGAGTGTTGATGCTCGTGGCAGGGTATCGTTATTTTCTGACCTTCACAGATGATTTGAGCAGATATGCGTATATCTACTTAATGAAGCACAAGTCTGAAACATTTGAAAAGTTCAAAGAATTTCAGAGTGAAGTGGAGAATCATCGTAACAAGAAAATAAAAGTTTCTACAATCTGATCGTAGAGAAGAATATTTGAGTTACGAGTTTGGCCTTCATTTTAAACAATGTGGAAGAGTTTCACAGCTCATGCCACATGGAACACCACAGCGTAATGGTGTGTCCGAATGTCGTAACCGCACTTTATTGGATATGGTGCGATCTATGATGTATCGTACCGATTTACCACTATCGTTTTGGGGTTATGCATTAGAGATAGCTGCATTCACTTTAAATAGGGCACCATCCAAATCCGTTGAGATGACACCGTATGAACTATGGTTTAGCAGTAAACCTAAGCTGTCGTTTCTTAAAGTTTGGAGTTGCGATGCTTATGTGAAAAAGGTTTCAACCTGATAAGCTCGAACCCAAATCGGAGAAGTGCGTCTTCATAGAATACCAACTGTTGGGTACACCTTCTATCACAGATCCGGAGGCAAAACATTCGTTGCTAAGAATGGATCCTTTCTAGAGAAGGAGTTTCTCTTGAAAGAAGTGAGTGGGAGGAAAGTAGAGCTTGATAAGGTAATTTGTACCTTCTCCCGAATTGGAAAGTATTTCGTCACAGAAATCAGTTCCAGTGATTCCTACACCAATTAGTGAGGAAGCTAATGATGATGATCATGAAACTTCAGATTAAGTTACTACAAAACCTCGTAGGTCTTCCAAAGTACAGTCTGCACCATAGTGGTACGGTAATCCTGTTCTGGAAGTCATGTTACTAGACCATGATGAACCTACGAACTATGAGGAAGCGATGATGAGCCCAGATTCCACGAAATGGCTTGAGGCCATGAAATCTGAGATGGGATCCATGTATGAGAACAAAGTGTGGGCTTTGGTGAAGTTGCCCGATGATCGGCAAGCCATATTGTATAAATGGATCTTCAAGAGGAAGACATACGCTGATAGTAGTGTTACTATCTACCAAGCTCGACTTGTCGCAAAAAGGTTTTCGACAAGCTCAAAGTGTTGACTACAATGAGATTTTCTCAACTGTAGCGATGCTTAAGTCTGTCTGAATCATGGATGTCAAAACTGCATTCCTTAATGGTTTTCTTAAAGAAAAGTTGTATATGACGCAACCAGAAGGTTTGTCAATCCTAAAGGTGCTAACAAAATGTGCAAGCTCCAGGGATCCATCTATGGACTGGTGCAAGCATCTCAGAGTTGGAATATACGATTTGATAAGTTGATCAAAGCATATTGTTTTATACAGATTTGCGGTGAAGCCTGTATTTACAATAAAGTGAGTGGGAGCACTACCGCCTTTCTGATAAATATATGTGAGTAACATATTGTTGATCGGAAATGATGTAGAATTTTTCTGAAAAGCACAAAGGAGTATTTGAAAGGAGTTCTTTAAAAGAGAGACCTCAGTAAACCTACTTACATATTGAGCAACAAGATCTATTGAGATAGATCAAGACGCTTGATAAGTTTTTCAATAAGTACATACCTTGTCAAGATTTTGAAATAGTTCAAAATGGAGCAGTCAAAGAAAGAGTTCTTGCGTGTGTTGCAAAGGTGTGAAATTGAGTAAGACTCAAATCCCGACCACGGCAGAAAATAGAAAAGAGAATGAAAGTCAATCCCTATGCCTCAGTCATATGTTCTATAAAGTATGCTATGCTATGTACCAGACCTATTGTATACCTTGCTCTGAATTTGGCAAGGGAATACAATAGTGATCTAGGAGTAGATCACTGGACACTGGTCAAGAATATCCTTAGTGAGGACTAAGGAAATATTTCCCGATTATGGAGGTGATAAAAGAGCCCGTCGTAAAGAGTTACATCAGTGCAAGCTTTCACACCGATCTAGATGACTCTAAGTCTCAATCTGGATACATATGGAAAGTGAGAGCAATTAGCTAGAGTAGCTCCGTGCAGAGCATTGTAGACATAGAATTTTTGCAAAATACATACGGCTCAGAATGTGACAGACCCGTTGACCAAGCTTCTCTCATGAGAAAACATGATCACACCTTAGTACTATTTGGGTGTTAATCACATAGCAATGTGAACTAGATATTGACTCTAGTAAACCTTTTGGGTATTGGTCACATGACGATGTGAACTATGGGTGTTAATCACATGCAGATGTGAACATTAGTGTTAAATCACATGGTGATGTGAACTAGATTATTGACTCTAGTGCAAGTGAGAGACTGAAGGAAATATGCCCTAGAGGCAATAATAAAGTTATTATTTATTTCCTTATATCATGATAAATGTTTATTATTCATGCTAGAATTGTATTAACCGGAAACATGATACATGTGTGAATACATAGACAAACATATTGTCACTAGTATGCCTCTACTAGACTAGCTCATTAATCAAGGATGGTTATGTTTCCTAACCATAGACATGATTTGTCATTTGATTAATGGGATCACCTCATTAGTAGAATGATGTGATTGACATGACCCATTCCGTTAGCTTAGCACTTGATCGTTTAGTATGTTGCTATTGCTTTCTTCATGACTTATACATGTTCCTACAACTATGAGATTATGCAACTCCCGTTTACCGGAGGAACACTTTGTGTGCTACCAAACATCCCAACGTAACTGGATGATTATAAAGGAGCTCTACAGGTGTCTCCAGAGGTACATGTTGAGTTGGCGTATTTCGAGATTAGGTTTTGTCACTCCGATTGTCGGAGAGGTATCTCTGGGCCCTCTCGGTAATGCACATCACTATAAGCCTTGCAAGCAATGTAGCTAATGAGTTAGTCACGGAATGATGCATTACATAACGAGTAAAGAGACTTGCCGGTAACGAGATTGAACTAGGTATTGAGATACCGACGATCGAATCTCGGGCAAGCAACATACCGATGACAAAGGGAACAACGTATGTTGTTATGCGGTTTGACCGATAAAGATCTTCGTAGAATATGTAGGAGCCAATATGAGCATCCAGGTTCCGCTATTGGTTATTTACCGGAAACGTGTTTCGGTCATGTATACATAGTTCTCGAACCCGTAGGGTCCGCACGCTTAAGGTTTCGATGATAATTTTATTACGAGTTTATGAGTTTTGATGTACCGAAGTAGTTCGGAGTCCCGGATGAGATCGGGGACATGACGAGGAGTCTCGAAATGATCGAGATGTAAAGATCGATATATTGGACGACTATATTCGGACATCGGAAAGGTTCCGAGTGGTTCGGGTATTTTTCGGAGTACCGGGCAGTTACGGGAATACGGGGGAAGAAGTATATGGGCCTTATTGGGCTTTAGGGGAGAGAGGGAGGCAGGCCGCGTGCCCCCCAATGACTAGTCCGAATTGGACTAGGGCGAGGGGCGGCGCCCCCTCCTTCCTTCTCTTCCCTCTCCCCCTTCCTTGTCTCCTACTCCTACTACATGGAAGGGGAGGAATCCTACTCCCGGTGGGAGTAGGACTCCTCCAAGGCGCGCCATAGGGGCCGGCTCCCCCTGCTCCACTCCTTTATATACGGGGGCAGGGGGGCACCTCTAGACACAACAATTGATCTCTCGATCTCTTAGCCGTGTGCGGTGCCCCCCTCCACCCTAGTCCTCCTCGGTAATATTGTAGCGGTGCTTAAGCGAAGCCCGGCGACGGTAGAACATCAAGACCGTCACCACGCCGACATGTTGACAGAACTCTCCCTCGACACTTGGCTAGATCAGAGTTCGAGGGACGTCATCAAGCTGAACGTGTGCTAGAACTCGGAGGTGTCGTAGTTTCGGTGCTTGATCGGTCGGGCCGTGAAGACGTACGACTACATCAACCGCATTGTTCTAACGCTTTCGCTTTGGGTCTACGAAGGTGCGTGGACACACTCTCCCCTCTCGTTGCTATGCATCACCATGATCTTGCATGTGCGTAGGAATTTTTTTGAAATTACTATGTTCCCCAACAGCTCAGGCCCCAGAACCGGCGGCGGTGGCAAGATAGCAGGCGGCGCCATCCCTGGGAATTGCGTGGTAGTGTGGCCATTCTCCTTGAATACCAGAACCGTGGGGGTAGGTGCAGTCATTTTGGAAGTGTCCTGGTCTTCCACAATGAAAGCATGTGAGCTTAGGCCTGTGCTGCCTGATGAACTGTCGATCGTTGTAGCTCCCCCTGACTGAGATTGGTTAGCAGGCTCCTTGCTGTCATGTCTAGGCCGCCGCCCATTGGCCCCCGGGGGCATGAGATCGCCCTCTACCGCACTCAGCACCATGGCGAGAGCCGCTTGCCTCACCGGTCCCCCTAGACGGCGCGGCCGCGGTTGGTCGCCCTAGGGGAAGAGGAGGCAACACCTGGTTTTGAGAGGCCGAAGAGGAGGACTGGCGCGGCAATGGCGGGTCCCGGCCCTAGGATCCCTCGCGTCCCTCCCCCGACGGACAGTGCACGTGGACATCCATGTCCCGTGCTGCCCCCTCATCGCCATCCTGCAATCCCATTCAACTCGGTTAGTGATGAAGTTTCAGGAAACTGCATGTCCTTCAAATGTCGTGATGGTCACAACACTGGTTATCTCTGTCCATGTTAATAACTTTGGTGTATTTGACTTTTTCACCTTCGTGCTGACCCAATCAGATAACTATGTTGTGCAGCATTGGGCATGTTTGCCTTGTTCAACTGTTCTGCATGTCCTTCAAAAGATTGTTTCCGAGAAAACTACAGAAGTCGGATGTAGATTTCTGGGTGACAGGGCACCCGACCCAATATGCGTCGAAGTAAGCCACAATATCATGGGCCGTGGACTTGTACAATTGCAGCCCAATGTGCGACGTGCCCTCGAGGTAACGTAAGATATGTTTGATGAACTGTATATGAGAAGTGTGAGGATCATGCATGAATAAACACGCCTGCTAAACAACATAAGACATATCAGGACGTGTGATGGTAAGATATTGGAGAGCAGCCGCAAGACTCCGGTACAGGGTAGGGTCAGGAACGGGGTCGCCGTCATGGGAGGAGAGCTTGGATTTGGTGTGGACGGGTGTCGGAATAGGGTTGCAGTGCAACATGCGTGTGTGATCCAAGATCTCCAAGATGTATTGCTGTTGGGAGAAAAACAGGCCAGTAGGGGAGCATGTGACATTGACTCCAAGAAAGCAACGGATATTGATACGTCTCCAATGTATCTATAATTTTTGATTGCTCCATGCTATTATATTACCCGTTTTGGATGTTTGTGAGCTTTACTTTACACTTTTATCATTTTTTGGACTAACCTATTAACCGGAAGCCCAGCCCAAATTGCTGTTTTTTTGGCCTATTTCAGTGTTTTGAAGAAAAGGAATATCAAACGGAGTCCAAACGGAATGAAACCTTCTCGAGCGATCTTTTTGGAACAGACATAATGCAGGAGACTTGGAGTGGACATCAAGAAGCAGCTGAGGCGGCCACGAGGGAGCCAGGCGCGCCCTAGGGGGGTGGGCGCGCCCCCCACCCTTGTGGGGCCCTCGAGGCTCCCCTGACCGACCTCCTTCGCCTATATATACCTCCATACCCAGAAAATATCGGGGAGCACCACGAAAACCTATTTCCACCGCCGCAACCTTCTGTACCCATGAGATCCCATCTTGGAGCCTTTTTCGGTGCTCCTCCGGAGGGGGAATCGATCACGGAGGGCCTCTACATCATCTCCAAGGCCTCTCCTATGAGTTGTGAGTAGTTTACCATAGACCTTCGGGTCCATATTTATTAGCTAGATGGCTTCTTCTGTCTCTTTGAATCTCAATACAAAGTTCTCCTTGATCTTTTTGGAGATCTATTCGATGTAACTCTTTTTGCGGTGTGTTTGTCGAGATCCGATGAATTGTTGGTTTATGATCAAGTTTATCTATGAAAAATATTTGAATCTCCTCTGAATTCTTTTATGTATGATTTGTTATCTTTGCAAGTCTCTTCGAATTATCAGTTTGGTTTTGCCTACTAGATTGATCTTTCTTGCAATGGGAGAAGTGCTTAGCTTTGGGTTCAATCTTACGGTGTCTTTTCCCAGTTACAACAGGGGCAGCAAGTCACGTATTGTATTGTTGCCATCGAGGATAAAAATATGGGGTTTATATCATATTGTTTGACTTTATCCCTCTACATCATGTCATCTTGCCTAATGCGTTACTCTATTCTTATGAAGTTAATACTCTAGATGCATGCAGGATAGCGGTCGATGTGTGGAGTAATAGTAGTAGATGCAGGCAGGAGTCGGTCTACTTGTTGCGGACGTGATGCCTATATACATGATCATGCCTAGATAATCTCATAACTATACACTTTTCTATCAATTTCTCGACAGTAATTTGTTCACCCACCGTAATACTTATGCTATCTTGAGAGAAGCCACTAGTGAAACCAATGGCCCCCGGGTCTATCTTTTATCATATAAGTTTTCGATCTACTTTATTTTGCAATCTTTACTTTTCAATCTATATCATAAAAATACCAAATATATTTATCTTATCTTATTATCTCTATCAGATCTCACTTAAGCAAGTGGCCGTGAAGGGATTGACAACCCCTTTATCGCGTTGGTTGCGAGGTTTTGTGTAGGTACGAGGGACTTGTGAGGAGCCTCCTACTGGATTGATACCTTGGATCTCCAAAACTGAGGGAAATACTTACGCTACTTTGCTGCATCACCCTTTCCTCTACAAGGGAAAACCAACGCAGTGATCAAGAGGTAGCAGATATCACCTAGGTCAGACATGGCGAAGTCGGCGTTGAGGGAAGAGATGATGGACCGGAGGGTGGTGTTTGTATTGGCGGTGAGGATTATGTCGTTGACATATAGGAGGAGATAGGCGAGGGAGGAGCCATGTCGAAAAATGAACAGAGAAGTGTCACAACGAGAGGACACAAACCCGAACGAGAGGATAGAGGATTTGAAACTCAAGACCCAAGTTTGTGGGGCCTGTTTTTTAAGCCCTAGAGGGACTTTCTCAGGAGGCATACATGATTAGGGTGAGAGGAATCAATGAAACCCAAGGGTTGAGTGTAGTAGACGATCTCACCAAGATCACCATGGAGAAATGCGTTTTTCACATCAAGCTGGTGGATGGGCCAAGAGCGGGAGGTGGCAAGACTGAGCACCATGTGAATAGTAGCGGGTTTGACAAACGGACTGAATGTCTCCATGTAGTCGACGCCCGCCTGTTGAGTGAAGCCGCGTAGGACCCACCATACCTTGTACCGAGCCAGGGTCCCATCAGGGTTGAGCTTGTGACAGAAAAATCCACTTTTCGATCACCACATTGACACCTGCAGGACTAGGAACCAAACACTAAGTGTCGTTCTTTAACAAAGCATTAAATTCATCAAGCATTGCATTGTGCCAATGGGGATCCTTAAGAGCTGTTTTGTATGAAGAGGGAATAGGGGAAATAGAGGAAGTAGTCGTGATAGAGAAGAGCCGACGGGGTTGGGCAAAACCTGATTTAGCACACGTTCTCATTTTGTGTGAGTTGATGGGGGGTGCAACAGGAACTACGGGGCGACGTGGCGGAGAAGGAGTGGAAGGCGCGGATTGCGAGGTATATCCGGTGGGGCCTGCAGCAGCACACGATCCAGACGCAGGATCAGCGGCCGATCCGAGGCAGGCGGGCGATCCGATGGGGATCCGCTGGCCAGGTGGGGTCCCACCGAGTGGGGAGGCAGGGTCGGGCGGTTCGTTTGTTAACGCGTGGGGCGCGACAGAGGGCGGGGTCAGGTTGGTCAGGTGAGTGGTGGATCGGGGGCGACGTGGAGGGAGTTGGGTGGAGGCTGGCAGATCGAGGCAAATGCACCTCGGAAAGGGGAGTCCGAGGTTGGAGGGACGGCGATCCCGGGGGTATCGGGCGTCGAGGGGGTGCTGTAGCCGGATCGGCTGTGGCAGGTTGGTTGTGGGTGTCGGTGTGGGAGGTGTGTATGGGAAAGTGCTTTCATCGAAAATCACATGTCGGGATATAATCACACGACGAGATTGGAGGTCAAAACACCTGTAGCCTTTGTGCTCCAAGGGATATCCGAGGAATACACAATGTGTGGAGCATGGTGCAAGCTTGTGGGAGCTAGTGACGTACAAGTTGGGGAAACAAGCAACCAATGATCCGAAGATGATCATACCATGGAATGACGCAGGTGAGGAGAAAATAGGGTGTGTACGGCGTGGTTTTGGCAGAGGGACGACAGTTAATGAAGTGGGTGGCGGTGTGTAGGGCCTCGACCCAAAATGGAGGAGGAAGATTGACTTGGAGGAGGAGAGTGCGGAGCACATCATTTGTAGTGTGAATCATCCGTTCAGCTTTGCCGTTTTGCGGTGACATGTGAGGACATGAGAGGCGGTAGGTGATGTGGTTTGAGAAGAAGGTGCGGAGAGACGTGTTGAGCAATTCACCGCCGTTGTCACTTATCATGCACTTGATGACCGTATGAAATTGCGTAAGAATATAAGTGAAGAAACGTTGTAGGGTGGTGGAGGTGTTGGATTTGTCACGTAATGGAAAAGACCACGAGTAGTGGGAATAGTCATCAAGCACAATGAGATAATACTTGTAACCCGAAAAGCTTACAACCGGTGATGCCCAAAGATCACAATGGATAAGTTGGAAAGGAGCTGTAGTAAAATTATTGGAAGTGGGAAAAGCTAAGCGCGGATGACGCCCTAGTTGACATGTAGTACAAGTGGAACTAGGCACATTATTACAATCCAGAAGAAAAGACTTGGAAATAGCATCCAAGGAAGCCTTCCTCGGATGGTCGAGGCCATGATGCCACAAATCGCTGGTGGTGATGGAGAAAGCAGCAGCGCCGGGGGTGTGCTGGCCGTAGAAGTGGTATATGGGGCCGGGGCTACTGGACGTCGTGACGAGTCTCCGGTGGGAAACAAGAAGGTGTGAATTCGACAACAACATTATTATCATTAGAGAGTTTGCGAACCGAAATTAAATCAGAAACTATGTGTGGGCAGGCGGCAAGTCGGCAACATCATGCAAAGAGAGGCGGGTGGGAGGAGAGTAGTGGATCCAGTACCGATGATAGGTGAACAATGCTTAGGAAAAGAACGAAAAGAGGTGAGATTACCAGAGTTGCAGTGACATGGGTGGATGCACTGGAGTTGAGGATCCAGTGGGCGCTCGGGGTGGGAAGACCTTGCTGGTTGTAGGCATTGGAGAAGAGGGCAGCCTGATCCCAGGCAGGTGCACCGAGTGAGTAGGGCAGGGGCGCGGGCGGAGGCTGGTACGACGAAGACGCGCGGATAACATCACCGGGTAGGCCTGGGAGTGGACGCTCGGCCGCGAGTAAATAGCACTGGCGGTCTATGAACTTGCACTGCGGGTGCACTTTAGTCACACAACTTGCAAACCGGAAGAACCCGTCACAGAACTTGCATTGTGGGTGCAATCAAGTCACACGCGCCAGCTGAACCGCGCCGACGCCCGGTTTTCTCAGTACTTTTGCAGAAAAGTCCTTCGCGATATTGTTTGAGGGCCGTATTGCAATCTCTGTAGATTTATAACCGAATCGAACCATAGTTCCCAAATCGAAACCAAATCCCTAGTTCTCGTCTCTCCTCTCACACCTACGGCGGCGGCAGATGGGCGGCGCCGGTGGTGACGGCAGCGAGAGCTCGAGCGGTGGCGGCTTTCCTGGCTGGAGTTGTTCCTCCTCCCTCGCCGGAAGTAGCCGTGGTGCCGCCATCATCGTGGCGGACAGTATGGCAGGCGGCAGCTCGGAGAGCGTGGCACTGGCCAGCCGCGCCTTCGCCGGCGTCCGCGATGGCAGGTCTCCGGCGCCCGCTGTGGCATGGCCTCGCATCCGGGACTCACGTTTGTTTCCTCAAGAGGTGTGGCAGCGGGGCGAGCCGGAGTTGCGGCCGGAGTGCGGGCGGGTTGTCATCGCTCGCACTGCTGGCATGGCGGCTCTCGAGGGAGATTTCTATGGCCGTGTCCTGTACGCCACCATCATTGGACAGCCGCGGAGCGTGGTGACGCCGGAGGCACTAGCGGTGGCGATGGAGTCTCACTATGCTGTCCGACGGACGACAACCAAGGTGGAGGTCACTTGCCCACCATTCCATTTTTTCGTTCGCTTCGAGTCGACAGATGATTGCACTCGTGTGGTGCACGCGTCGGAGCAGCTTCGTTGTTGTGGCAGCAGGATTTCTTTTCAGCACTGGTCAAGCTTCTCGCGTGGCAGGCCGGGGGAGCTCAAGTACAAGACGTTGTTGAGTTTGGAGGGGTTGCCAGAGGAGGCTTGGGATCCACACACCGTCAACCTGGTGCTCGCCGGTGTCGACGGCGAGCTCATTGACATGCTCCCGGCCACCGACAAGTGGGTGTTGCTGGTGACCGCGTGGCTGCGCAACCCTTCAGGTGTGCCAAAGGTGCTCACCGTGGCTGTTCCTACACCTCCTACGGGGCCATGGAAGCCAGACTCCGACGACGAGAACGCACATTCACCGCCGGCTCCAAATTCTCCCACGGAGCGTGCAACCGTAGAATTTTCAGTGATTATGCATGTCAAAGAGCTCGTCCATCGTGGCCCATTGCTAACTGAAGGCTTGGCTGTAGAATTTCTCCCTGATGAAGATGAAGACCTTACCCGGAAGCATACCTTCACCACCTGGCGCGGCAAGATAGATGGCACTGGCCCTGGACAATATGGCACAGCTTAAGCGATGATCAGTAGTTTGGTGTTTTCATTTGAATTTGTCGGTCTGTAATGTTGAATGTGAACTTGTCGTGTCGTGTTGTTAGTTTGTTACTGTCAGTTTGATGTTATAATCCTGAATGTTGTCTGTTACAACTGTTGTCGCTTATGTGAATTTGCTGATTTTGTTTCATGTGTGCAAAAGTATGCTCTACATATATGATTGCAAATATGTAGAAGATCGGTCCATAATTTCAGCCACAGTTTAAGTAGTAGTTCAGCAGAGTTTCGTATCCACCAAAAGACCAGTACATAACACTACAGAAGTTCAATTAGTTGCCACTTCATACTACAACAAAATGAAATTGTAGCACATGTCCACTTGATACTACTTAGTACTACTAGTTCATGAGAACATAAGGCATCTCAATCTTCTGGGTGACCTGGAACTCATCTTGGGCTTCCTCTTACACATGTCCAGTTCTACTTGTTCCTTCCCCAAGTAAGAGCCACTCCATTCCCCTAGTTTTTCTTTTCCTTTTCCCTCTTGTTCTTGTAGAATTTGTTCTTCCTCTTCTTCTTGGTTGGTCTGGTTCATGTCCATGTGCTGGTCCTCTTCCTGCTGCCACTGACCCACCTCTTGCTCCTCTTGCTCCTCTTCTTCCTCTTGCCCCTCTTTCTCCTCTTGCTCTTTGTGTTGTGTGTGCTGGTTCATTTGGAATGTTGGCCCTAAGCTCAGCAACAAATGCACTTTCATCTGGAATTCGGTGCATCCTAGAAACAGGTACTCCTTGTGCTGGCCCCTAAACACATAAATAAATAAGATGAGGACAGGGTCAATTTCACCATATGTTAGTTCATGTCATTTGTGAAACGAATTATTTCACCAACTGTTTTATAAGTACCTCATGTGATAAAATATGTACCATGATGTCTTGTACTTGTGTTGGGTCCAAATGTGGCCTCATAGTTCTATGTTGAATATGCTGACAACATCAACAAACACTATGTAAGTAAAGGATTTAATTAATTTTCTTTTAGTAAGTAGAAAAAGTAGAACTCACAGTTAATATTACTGGAAAGTCAACATCTCCATTCTCATCAATAACCATTTGGACTTCTTTTTCTTTGCCTTTTCCATCAGCTGATGTACTAGTTCATTCATTTTGTCAGTGGGCTTTCTCTTCCTTCCTCTAGAACTTTTTGATCTAATTAGATCATTTGGCTCTGCAACATGCTCAGTTTGCTCTGGAACTAACCCTAGGATCATATCCTACATTTGCAAAGTGGACTGATTGTGAGCGGAGGCAATATGAACTAACCCTAGGATGCAGCCCAACATACAAAAAGAGGTACCAACCATGTAAAGTACCTAGTACTGCACATCTCAGACCTAAAACTAATTAGATGCACCACCAGTATTTCATCTATTGCATGAAGGAGAAAACCCTAACTAAAATTGGGGGAGGGGGAAACTCACCGTAAGTCGGACCCCCGTGCCATTCAGTGCGAAGAACCGGCAACTCCACCGTCGGATCGAACACCATCTGGACCGGCACCCTGTCCGCCGACGATCTCCATGACGGCGCGGTGCCGCCTGTCTCCTCTCCCATCGGCAACCAACAGAGGCAGCGAGAGAAAACAGAGGAGTGTTTCAATGCGGCATTGCTTGAGACTTTAGGGGGCTATCTGCAAAAAAAGCGGCCGTCACGTGCGACGCGCGTGACCTAAAATCAGAGAAAACCAGGCGTCGGCGCGGTTCAGCTGGCGCGTGTGACTTGATTGCACCCGCAATGCAAGTTTTGTGACGGGTTCTTCCGGTTTGCAAGTTGTGTGACTAAAGTGCACCCGCAGTGCAAGTTCATAGACCGCCAGTGCTATTTACTCCTCGGCCGCGGTCCAAGCACGCCGACAGCATTCGGGGGAAGCCAGCTGGGGCGCGGAGCGGGCAGAGCCATGCCATACGGGGCGAAGTACCCAGTCCAGGGCGCAGGCTGCTGCTGCTATGGTTGTTGCCCGCGACCACTAGAGTCAAAGCGGCCGCGCCCATGGCCGCCAGAACGACCACGGCCACGCCCGCGATCAGCAGTGCCATTGGAGTTACCACGGTTGCCGCCGGAGCCACGCCCGGAGGGAGGTGCCCGATCACCGCGGAGGGAGCCGCCAGTGATGGTGAGAGCCGCTGATCCTGCCTCGGCTTGACGCAGATTGAGGTGTACTCCGCGAGATCCACCCGGGAGCGGGCAACGTCGAAGAGGGGGAGAGGCACCGTGTCCCCGAAGATGGTGCAGATGGTGTCAAAACGGTTGTCGAGGCCGTGGAGAAACTGCATGGTGAGGTCCGGATCATAGACCGGATTGCCAGTGTCGGCAAGGCCGTCTGCAAGGTTCTTGAGGCGGCGGGCCGCGGGCGTAGTCGGAGATGGGGAGATCTCCTTGCTTGAAGTTGCGGTATTGGCGGGTGAGATGGAGGTAGAGGGCACCTTGGTTTTCGAGGAAGTAGTCACGGATGCGCTTCCACGCCCTGTAGGCGTTGGTGGCGCCGCCCATGATGAGCTCGAGCAGGGAGTCGGCAAGGGTGAAATAGATCCAAAGGATGAGATGGCTGTCGACGGCAAGCTAGGACGCATCGGGATTGGCAGGAGGCGGCCGCAGGACGTGGTCCTGGACGCGGTATTGTAGGAAGACACAGGTGAAGTAGGTTCTCCACTTGTTGTAGATGTGCGCGGCAGTATCAAGTTTGAAGCAGATGTGATCATTGTGAAAATTCTGAAGGAGAGGATTCGCCGTCGGTGCAGCCGCAAGAGGAGAGCGGTAATGGTGGTGGAGAGGGCAGCGGAGGTAGTGGAGGATAGGAGGGAAGGAGAGGTCGCGGGCGGCGAGGATTGGGGAGCGGATGCGGTGGCTGGAGAGGAGGGAGGGAGCTCACCGAAGATGTCCTCGAAGCCCATGGTGTCTGATACCAAGCTTGAGGGAGGAGTTGCGCACTGTGTCTATTGCATTTGCAGTGTTACAGAGATGATACACATACAGGGCGACCCCAACTACTCCGGTCAATATAGGCACGCAGGCCATGAGCGAGTGTTGGCGCGAGAGATCCTATAATCTAGGAAATATAGTACAATGAAGGTACATACAATATGAATACATATACAACAGGTTAACAATTAATTCTAAAGGGCTTTTTTTTATGGAATTCTAAAGGGCTTTACTAAGATCTACTCTGTCTTGCACTGGATTACGGATCATTTATCTGTCGTAACATGACAATTCTTTTCTCTACAGGAAAACTCCAGAAATTCCAAAAGTAGATTCTGCTACAAGGAGGTGCCTTCTCTCCCGAGGTAGGAGACGCCTCCGCCAAATGGATCCTTTGTCAAAAGCTTGTGACACTGCAAACTGCTTCATCCAAGCTTGTGACACTGCCAGACACTGAAGCAGAGCAAGCAAGCGCTGTAACAAAGCAGCCAACGAGCAATGAATCAAGCAACGATGGTTCAGGCTGGTCATAGTGGTGAGTATCATATACTATTATCGTGCATATAATACTAGTGTATGATACTATATC
The DNA here is from genome assembly GCF_002162155.2 of Triticum dicoccoides. Taxonomy (NCBI): domain Eukaryota; kingdom Viridiplantae; phylum Streptophyta; class Magnoliopsida; order Poales; family Poaceae; genus Triticum; species Triticum dicoccoides. The sequence continues at coordinate 734,607,929 of NC_041386.1, read as the reverse complement.
CATAGTGCATAGTATCATAGTTTAGTATGATAGGTGATCTCATTTATTGCCATACATGACACATAGTAGTATAATATTTATTATGTTATGGTATCTACCCATGTTACTATAACCATCTTTCTCTTCTTTAATTACCTGCCACATAAGCATTTTTGAGAGTCTCAAGTGCATGATACTACTTATGTTACCCCCACTATGGCCAGCCTCAGGCAAGGGGAGCCAGCCCAAAGATTAGCGGTGGGTCCACCAGCCATCAAGTCAGCTACGCTCAAGACGTCTGGACCAAATAATACCCTCCTCCCTCTATATCTTCACCAAATAGTACCCAAAACCCGAATACTGAGATAAAATCAATCCAAGAACATAAATTTTAGAACGGGGCAAAGCTTTTGCCAATGGTTACAAAAAAAATTGTTTACATACAGGTGGGTCAAGCATACAGTGAAGTGTGTGCACAAAATTCAGAAGAAGATGCTATGAAGTAGTTCAAGCATGCAGGCAACACTGGTGGTGGTGGTAGAATTAGCAGCAGGTGGAAGCTAGTGCCCGCTACAATCAGTGATATACATCCATGATCTACAAATATATATTGGCGTACACGACAATGAGTTGCTCAACTGAATGACACCGAGCTAAAAGAAAACCATTCAACATACAATGAACAGGAGTACTACGCATTCAAGAAGACTCATGAAGCCATGCTAAATGCACAGTAGCAAACTGAATGAATCTAACCCATCGGCTAATGATTTCTTGCTACTGTTAACCATTAGTACTACTTAATTACATGCAGTGTTTGGCAGAATAATAAACTTGGATTGAAATCACTGGAATAATCCGATCTGCTTCTTTCACACTGCTACCGCACCCATGAAATGGAGACAGGGAGTTTTCATCCTCTCTAAGTAATGAACGATTCCTTGCCCATTGTCTTCATACTGTCTGCGGGGCCCTTTGCTTCAGGCAGCTTTTTTGCGTCTTTACCGAACCATGAAGCACTGGCGACATAATGATTTGTTTCGCTTTTCTAAAGATAACTTTTACATCCTTGCAGGTTTCCATCGTAGCTTGTGCAGATATCAGCAAGATACTGACATTATGATTTTCATTTTTGACAGAACTTTGGAGTCCGACAATGTACACAGCGATTTTTCTTCCTTGTCGGCTACAGTATCGATGCACACAGCCACAAGGCACATCGACACTGCATTACCATGGCTTCAAATTATATGGCTGCTAAGAGCGCACAACTCTAAGCATCTAAACCAACAGACAAGCCTACTATATGTTATGGTCACAACATATCTGAAACAACAAAAATGGACCAAACGCACATACACCCAGCAGGAAAAAAAATTCATCAAATCTTCCAACGTTATTTTATTTTACTGACATTGATGCAAGCTCTAATGAATTCATTAAGTACAGAAAACATTAGGTACAGATCCAAGCTCTACTGAATTCATTAGGTACAGAAAACATATATAAAAAGAACTTGCTCAAAGGCAGTGTTTTACCAAAATACTGAATGAATAAGGTCAACTAGACATGGCACCGGTAACCAGTCTGATCAAAACTTTTAGTAGTACACTAACAGGTTGACAATATGCACTAGGATTTAGGATAAACATAATAACTGTTTGTTATCGAAAAGAAGACCAATTACAGTATAATTTAGACCCATGCAAGAAATACATGCCTGTCCAGAACAACAGCCAGTGCAAGGCAAATAAGAACAAGAGTAACAATGTCCTTCGAAATAACATTATGCTTATAGGTTTACCAGGCTTTTGCTCTGAACTGGAAATCAGGCAAGTAGGAGTGTAAGCACCAGCAAATTGAGCGGCATGATTCAAGCAGATTCCAATGTAACGGAGAAATACTTCAGCCGATAGAAGAACCAATTCTTGGAGGAAGCACAGGGCGTGCCTTGAAGGTAAACCTACTGCCCATATACATCTTCTAATGACTCTGGGAACAGAGGAACATATGCTAGAGATTGTTTTGTACTGTTTTTCTCAAGCTTAAAGATACATCCAACTTGCTTATGTCTCATATCGTACGCTACCAAGGTATCACCACATCCACGTGAAAGCAGGAAAATGGTGTCACAATCTGGATGAATTGCAACAACCCTGTGCTTCTTCCCAGTCAAGCTCATAAGCTCACTGAATCTGGCAGTATGCTTTAGGACCAACTCTTTACTATCACAATCCTGGAGGCACCAGAGTTCTATCCTAGAGATTTGCTTGTTATCATCGAAGGAAGGTAATAGCATAGTGTAAGCACCCCTGAGATGATCCAATTATACCAAATCCTCGGCCGTATGGCACACTGATGGTCTTACACACTTTGCCCTCGATGTCTACCCCCAGCAACACATAATCGTCGATGACGTAATTATGGTTGCCCATCACGTAAAGCAAGCCGCCAACAAAGACGCATCTACCACCGAAAAATAACGTATATTTGTCGGCCATCCCACAATTCCTATGACTCCAGGCTCCTGTCCAGGAGGAGTAGATGTTCACTCGAGTGATGTAAATTTCCAGATAGGAATGCTCGAAATGAAGAACATGGAAATGGGACGAGACCGCCGGGTCGAAAGCCAGACCGGTGGTACGGGTACGTCTGTTTGCCAGCTCCAACGGTTGAGGTTGAGGGGGTAGCTCAAACCACCTCCTGGTGGTGGGATTGCACACGACCAAATGGGAATCATCCTTGCTGTTGTAGCGGCGATAGAGAAGGAGGCCATTGCAGGCATCCACCTGGGTGATGCCATTGTACTTGTTTGGCTGCAGGTAAGGGAGGGGAGGGTCAAACGGGATTGCCGCGTCGGAGACGCTGGCAAAGTGGTGGTGTCAACCGTTGTTGTTGATGGTCGTGTAGAGGAAGCCAGCGAGGGCCTGGGGCAACTTCTTGCGGTTGGCGGGGTCGGCGATGAGGTCACGCCAGAGTACAGAGACACACTTGAAGCGATGGACGGATCTCGTAGGGAGACGGCAAAGGATCTCCAGGATGAGGTCATCGGTAAGCAGGCTGGCCGCCGTCTCCCCCGGATGGCTGCCCAGCCTCCGCTTGGTGTTCCTCCAGAACATCTCCCCCTGCTCCGCCTCCTCCATGGGGCGTACGCGGAAGGGCCTAGCCACGGGATAGATCTGCAAATGGATAGAGGAAATCATTGATCTGGCTAATGAAAAACAAACCGGGTGGTGGCGACCTCGCCGTGGTGAGTCGGGAAAGATAGTACGTTGGCTTAGAGCGGCGATGGGTGACGGGGCGGCCACCGGTGGAGCTTCGCTTCTCGAAGGGTAGTGGTCAACATAGCAGTGGCGGAGCTACAAATAAATTGTTGGGCGATCCAAGCTAAGAAGAATACGGAAATCTGAAATTCTGAATTGTTGTCATTATAATAAGTAAACAAAAAAAGCTATACCAAAATACAGTTTCCCATTGAACTATTTTAGTTAGACATTTCAAAAGCTTGGAAATATCAGACCAGAGACTGAAGTGAGCGCATTGTTTCCGCTTCAAAATTGGAACTTTATGTCAAAATGTAAAGAAACATGCCTTTACGTAAACTGTAAACAATAATGGTTCTGCATAAAAGGTACAACAGCAAGATCTTAAGTTGTGTATTTATGCTGCCACAAGACACATACGAATAGACAGTAACCTAACTGAAATAAATTGGGAATGTTATCAAAAAAATTACCTGTACCTGTGATTCAGAAAAGGTTGGAGAGGATCGGATTCAGAGGAGCTGCAGCGCCGGCTTGCCGCTGCTAACTACGTGTGGTTGCGTGGCCGCGTGGCGTGGGGTCATGGGTCGGCCTACTCGCCGTCGTCGTGCTGCTCTGTGCCGGTGAGCGGCGGCCGATGTGTGCCGACCCCCTCTCCCCTTCCCCTATATATAGTGGGGGTTTTTGGGGCTGCCAAGAACATGAGTTTCCCTCTCTCCTGGAGCAGCCCTACCCCTTTCCCTCCTCGTCTCTCGCAGTGCTTGGCGAAGCCCTGCTGGAGTGCCACGCTCCTCCATCACCACCACGCCGTTGTGCTGCTACTGGACGGAGTATTCCCTAACCTCTTCCTCTCTCCTTGCTGGATCAAGGCATGGGAGACGTCACCGGGCTGCACGTGTGTTGAACGCGGAGGCACTGTTTTTCGATGCTTAGATTGGATTCGGCCGCGATCTGAATCGCTTCATGAACGACTCCACCGACCGCGTTCTTGTGACGCTTCCGCATCGCGATCTTCAAGGGTATGAAGATGCACTCCCCTCTCCCTCGTTGCTAGTATCTCCATAGATTGATCTTGGTGATGCGTAGAAAATTTTGAATTTCTGCTACGTTCCCCAACAGTGGCATCATGAGCTAGGTCTATTGCGTAGATTCTATGCACGAGTAGAACACAAGTTGTTGTGGGCGTTGATTTTGTTGAATATGCTTACCGTTACTAGTCCTATCTTGTTTCGACGGTATTGTGGAATGAAGTGGCCCGGACCGACTTTACACGTACACTTACGTGAGACAGGTTCCACCGACTGACATGCACCTGCTGCATAAGGTGGTTAGCGGGTGCCAGTCTCTCCCACTTTAGTCGGATCGGATTCGATGAAAAGGGTCCTTACGAAGGGTAAATAGCAATTGGCATATCACATTGTGGTTTTGGCGTAGGTAAAAAACGTTCTTGCTAGAAATCTATAGCAGGCACGTAAAAACTTGCAACAACAATTAGAGGACGTCTAACTTGTTTTTGCAGCATATGCCGTGTGATGTGATATGGCCAAGAAGGATGTGATGAATGAAATATATGTGATGTATGAGATTGATCATATTCTTGTAATAGGAATCACGACTTGCATGTCGATGAGTATGACAACCGGCAGAAGCCATAGAAGTTGTCTTTATTTATTATATGACCTGCGTCTCACTGAATAACGCCATGTAATTACTTTACTTCATTGCTAAACCGTTAGCCATAGTAGTAGAAGTAATAGTTGGCGAGACAACTTCATGGAGACACGATGATGGAGATCATGGTGTCATGCCGGTGACGATGATGATCATGGCGTCCCGAAGACGGAGATCAAAAGGAGCAAAATGATATTGGCCATATCATGTCACTATTTGATTGCATGTGATGTTTATCATGTTTTTGCATCTTATTTGCTTAGAACAACGGTAGTAAATAAGATGATCCCTCATAATAATTTCAAGAAAGTGTTCCCCCTAACTGTGCACCGTTGCGAAAGTTCGTTTTTTCGAAGCACCACGTAATGATCGGGTGTGATAGATTTTAACGTTCACATACAACGGGTGTAAGCCAGATTTACACACGTGAAACACTTAGGTTGACTTGACGAGCCTAGCATGTACAGACATAGCCTCGGAACACAAGAGCCGAAAGGTCAAACATGAGTCGTATAGTGGATACGATCAACATGAAGATGTTCACCGATGATGACTAGTCCGTCTCACATGATGATCGGACACGGCCTAGTTGACTCGTATCATGTATCACTTAGATGACTAGAGGGATATCTATCTGAGTGGGAGTTCATAAGATGAACTTAATTATCCTGAACATAGTCAAAAGGATTTTGCAAATTATGTCGTAGCTCGCGCTTTAGTTCTACTGTTTTAGATATGTTCCTAGAGAAAATTTAGTTAAAAGTTGATAGTAGCAATTATGCGGACTGGGTCCGTAAACTGAGGATTGTCCTCATTGCTGCGTAGAAGGCTTATTTCCTTAATGCACCACTCGGTGTGCTGAACCTCGAACGTCGTCTGTGGATGTTGCGGACATCTGACATACACGTTTTGATAACTACGTGATAGTTCAGTAATGTTAAACGGTTTAGAATTGAGGCACCGAAGACGATTTCGAAACGTCGCGGAACATATGAGATGTTTCGAGGGCTGAAATTGGGATTTCAGGCTCGTGCCTAGGTATAAGACCTCCGACGAGTTTCTTAGACTGCAAACTAAGGGAGAAAAGCTCAATCGTTGAGCTTGTGCTCATATTGTCTGAGTACAACAATCACTTGAATCGAGTGAGAGTTAATCTTCCAGATGATATAGTGATGTTTCTCCAAAGTCATTGCCACCAAGCTGCTAGAGCTTCGTGATGAACTATAACATATCAGGGATAGATATGATGATCCTTGAAATATTTGCGATGTTTAATGCCGCGAAAGTAGAAATCAAGAAGGAGCGTCAATTGTTGATGGTTAGTGAAACCACTAGTTTCAAGAAGGGCAAGGGCAAGAAGGGATACTTCATGAAATGGCAAATCAGTTGCTGCTCTAGTGAAGAAACCCAAGGTTGAACCCAAACCCGAGACTAAGTGCTTCTGTAATGAGGGGAACGGTCACTGAAGTAGAACTACCCTAGATACTTGGGAGATGAGAAGGTTGGCAAGGTTGACAGAAGTATATTAGATATATGTTATATTAAATGTGTACTTTACTTGTACTCCTAGTAGCACCAGGGTATTAGATACCGGTTCGGTTGCTAAGTGTTAGTAACTCGAAATAAAAAGCTACGGAACAAATGGAGACTAGCTAAAGGTGAGCTGACGATATGTGTTGGAAGTGTTTCCAAGGTTGATGTGATCAAGCATCGCATGCTCCCTCTACCATCGAGATTGGTGTTAAACCTAAATAATTGTTATATTGTGTTTGCATTGAGCATAGACATGATTGGATTATGTTTATCGCAATATGGTTATTCATTTAAGGAGAATAATGGTTACTCTATTTATTTGAATAATACCTTCAATGGTCTTGCACCTAAAATGAACGGTTTACTGAATCTCAATCATAGTGATACACATGTTCATGCCAAAAGATATAAGATAGTAATGATAGTACCACATACTTGTGGCACTGCCACTTGAGTCATATTGGTATAAGACGCATGAAGAAGCTCCATGTTTGATGGATCTTTGGACTCACTCGTTTTTTAAAAGATTGAGACATGTGAACCATGTCTATTGGTATATTTGCATGAAGAAACTCCATACAGATGGATCATTTGGACTCACTTGATTCTGAATCACTTGAGACATGCAAATCATACCACATGGGCAAGATGACTGAAGGCCTCGGTTTCAGTAAGATGGACAAGAAAGCAACTTGTTGGAAGTAATACATTTTGATGTGTGCAGTCTAATGAGTGTTGAGGCACGCAGTGGATATCGTTATGTTCTTACTTCACAGATGATTTGAGTAGATTATGAGTATATTGACTTGATGAAACACAAATCTGAATTATTGAAAGGTTCAAGTAATTTCAGAGTGAAGTTGAAGATCAACGTGACAAGAGGATGTAATGTCTATGATATGATCATAGAGATAAATTTCTGAGTTACGAGTTTGGCACACAATTAAGACATTGTGGAAATTGTTTCACAACTAATACCGCCTGGAACACCATAGTATGATGGTGTGTCCGAACATCATAACTGCACCCTATTGGATATGGTGCATACCATGATGTCTCTTATCGAATTACCACTATCATTTATGGGTTAGGCATTAGAGATAACCGCATTCACTTTAATAGGGCACCACGTAATTCCGTTGAGATGACACCGTATGAACTATGGTTTAGAGAAACCTAAGTTGTCGTTTCTCAAAAGTTTGGGGCTGCGACGCTTATGTGAAAAGTTTTGCCTGATAAGCTCGAACCCAAAGCGGATAAATGCATCTTCATAGGACACCCAAAATAGTTGGGTATACCTCCTATTTCAGATCCAGAAGCAAAAGTGCTGGAAACGGGTCCTTTCTCGAGGAAAAGTTTCTCTCGAAATAATTGAGTGGGAGGATGGTGGAGACTTGATGAGGTTATTGAATCGTCACTTCAACTAGTGTGTAGCAGGGCACAGGAAGTTGTTCCTGTGGCGCCTACACCAATTGAAGTGGAAGCTTATGATAGTGATCATGAAACTTCGGATCAAGTCACTACCATACCTCGTAGGTCGACAAGGATGCGTACTACTTCGAAGTGGTACGTACTCCTGTCTTGGAGGTCATGTTTCTAGACAACAATGAACCTACGAGCTATGGAGAAGCGATGGTGGGCCCGGATTCCGACGAATGGCTCGAGGCCATAAAATCCGAGAGGATCCATGTATGAAAACAAAGTATAGACTTTGGAAGAACTACTTGATGGTCGTAAGGCTGTTGAGTATAGATGGATTTTAAAAGGAAGACAGACCATGATGGTAAGTGTCACCATTAAGAAAGCTCGACTTGTCGTTAAGATGTTTTCCGACAAGTTCAAGGAGTTGACTACGGTGAAACTTTCTCACTCGTAGCGATGCTGAGAGTCTGTTGGAATTATATTAGCAGTTACTGCATTATTTATGAAATCTTCCAGATAGGATGTCAAAACATTGTTTCCTCGACGATTTTCTTGAGGAAAGGTTGTATGTGATACAACCAGAAGGTTTTGACAATCCTGAAAGATGCTAACAAGTTTGCAAAGCTCCAGCAATCCTTCTAAGGACTGGAGTAAGCGTCTCGGAGTTGGAATATACGCTTTGATGAGATGATCAAAGATTTTTGGTTTATACAAAGTTTATGAGAAACTTGTATTTCCAAAGAAGTGAGTGGGAGCACTATAGAATTTCTGATGAGTATATGTTGTTGGCATATTGTTGATCAGAAATGATGTAGAATTTCTGAAAAGCATATAGGGTTATTTGAAAAGTGATTTTCAATGGAAAACCTGGATTAAGCTACTTGAACATTGAGCATCAAGATCTATAAGGATAGATCAGAATCGCTTGATAGTACTTTCAAATGAACACATACCGTGAGAAGATTTTGAAGGAGTTCAAAATAGATCGGCAAAGAAGGAGTTCTTGGCTATAAGGTGTGAGTTTTGAGTAAGACTCAAGACCTGACCATGGCAGAAGAGAGAGAAAGGATGAAGGTCGTCCCCTATGCTTTAGACGTAGGCTCTACAGTATGCTTTGCTGTGTACCGCACCTTAAGTGTGCCTTGCCATGAGTTAATCAAGGGGTACAAGAGTGATCCAGGAATAGGATCACATGACAACGGTCAAGGTTATCCTTAGTAATTAGTGGACTAAGGAATTTTCTCGATTATGGAGGTGGTAAAAGAGTTCGTCATCAAGGGTTACGCCGATGCAAACTTTGACACTAATCTGGATGACTCTGAGTAGTAGAACGAATTCGTATAGTAGAGCAATTATTTGGAATAGTTCCAAATAACGCGTGGTAGCTACATCTAGGAGATGACATAGAGATTTGTAAAGCACACGCAGATCTGAAAGATTCAGACCCGTTGACTAATAACCTCTCTCACAAGCGAGATATGATCAAACCCAATGGGTGTTGGATTCATTACAATCACATAATGATGTGAACTAGATTATTGACTCTAGTGCAAGTGGGAGACTGTTGGAAATATGCCCTAGAGGCAATAATAAAATGGTTATTATTATATTTCCTTGTTCATTATAATTGTCTATTATTCATGCTATAATTGTATTAACTGGAAACCGTAATACATGTGTGAATGCATATACCACAACATGTCCCTAGTGAGCCTCTAGTTGACTAGCTCGTTGATCAATAGATGGTTATGGTTTCCTGACCATGGACATTGGATGTCATTGATAACGGGATCAGATCATTAGGAGAATGATGTGATGGACAAGACCCAATCCTAAGCATAGCACAAGATCGTGTAGTTCGTTTGCTAAGCGCTTTTCTAATGTCAAGTATCATTTCCTTAGACCATGAGATTGTGTAACTCCCGGATACCGTAGGAGTGCTTTGGGTGTACCAAACGTCACAATGTAACTGGGTGGCTATAAAGGTGCACTACAGGTATCTCCGAAAGTGTCTGTTGGGTTGGCACGAATCGGGACTGGGATTTGTCACTCCGTATGACGGAGAGGTATCTCTGGGCCCACTCGGTAATGCATCATCATAATGAGCTCAATGTGACTAAGTAGTTAGTCATGGGATCATGCATTACAGAACGAGTAAAGTAACTTGCCGATAATGAGATTGAACGAGGCGTTGGGATACCGACGATCGAATCTCGGGCAAGTAACATACCGATTGACAAAGGGAATTGTATACGGGATTGCTTGAATCCTTGACATAGTGGTTCATCTAATGAGATCATCGTGGAACATGTGGGAGCCAACATGGGTATCCAGATCCCGCTGTTAGTTATTGGCCAGAGAGCTGTCTCGGTCATGTCTACATGATTCCCGAACCCGTGGGGTCTACACACTTAAGGTTCGATGACGCTAGGGTTATAAAGGAAGTTTGTATGTGGTTACCGAATGTTGTTCGAGGTCCCGGATGAGATCCCGGATGTCACGAGGAGTTCCGGGATGGTCCGGAGGTAAAGATTTATATATGGGAAGTCCAGTTTCAGTCACCGGAATAGTTCGGGGGTTATCGGTATTGTACCGGGACCACCGAAAGGTGTCCGGAGGTCCACCGGGTGGGGCCACCTGCCCCGAGGGGCCTGATGGGCTGAATATGGGAGGGAACCAGCCCCTAGTGGGCTGGTGCGCCCCTCCCCAAGGGCCCAAGGCGCCTAGGGTTGAAAACCCTAGGGGCGGGGGCGCCTCCACCTTGCTTGGGGGGCAAGCCTCCCCTCTTGGCCGCCGCCCCTCCCCTCTAGATGGGATCTGGAGGGGGCCGGCCCCCTCTCCCCTTCCCATATATATAGTGGGGGGTTTTGGGGATGCCAAGAACATGAGTTTCCCTCTCTCCTGGCGCAGCCCTACCCCTCTCCCTCCTCGTCTCTCGCAGTGCTTGGCGAAGCCCTGCTGGAGTGCCACGCTCCTCCATCACCACCACGCCATTGTGCTGCTGCTGGACGGAGTCTTACCCAACCTCTCTCTCTCTCCTTGTTGGATCAAGGCATGGGAGACGTCACCGGGCTTCACGTGTGTTGAACGCGGAGGCACCGTTCTTCGGTGCTTAGATTGGATTCGGCCGCAGTCTGAATCGCTTCGTGAACGACTCCACCGACCGCGTTCTTGTAACGCTTCTGCATCGCGATCTTCAAGGGTATGAAGATGCACTCCCCTCTCTCTCGTTTCTAGTATCTCCATAGATTGATCTTGGTGATGCGTAGAAAATTTTGAATTTCCGCTATGTTCCCCAACAATATGCTCCATGACGTTCAAAACGTCGTTCAAGTACCGGTTCTAAGCCGTAAAGCATGGCACACTGAACTATCGAGTAGCCATCAGCTTTGCTCTGCCAGACGTTCATAACATCTGGTGTTGCTCCTGCAGCAGGTTTGGCACCTAGCGGTGCTTTCAGGACGTAATTCTTCTGTGCTACAATGAGGATAATCCTCAAGTTACGGGCCCAGTCTGTGTAATTGCTACCATCATCTTTCAACTTTGCTTTGTCAAGGAATGCATTAAAATTCAACGGAACAACAGCACAGCCCATCTATCTACAACCAACATAGACAAGCAAGATACTATCAGGTACTAAGTTCATGATAAATTTAAGTTCAATTAATCATATTACTTAAGAACTCCCACTTAGATATACATCCCTCTAATCCCCTAAGTGATCACGTGATCCAAATCAACTAAACCATAACCGATCATCACGTGAAATGGAGTAGCTTTCAATGGTAAACATCATTATGTTGATCATATCAACTATATGATTCACGCTCGACCTTTTGGTCTCAGTGTTCCGAGGCTATATCTGCATATGCTAGGCTCGTCAAGTTTAACCTGAGTATTCCGCGTGTGCAAAAACTGGCTTGCACCCGTTGTAGATGGACGTAGAGCTTATCACACCCGATCATCACGTGGTGTCTGGGCACGACGAACTTTGGCAACGGTGCATACTCAGGGAGAACACTTTTATCTTGAAATTTTAGTGAGAGATCATCTTATAATGCTGCCATCAATCAAAGCAAGATAAGATGAATAAAAGATAAACATCACATGCAATCAATATAAGTGATATGATATGGCCATCATCATCTTGTGCTTGCAATCTCCATCTCCGAAGCACCGTCATGATCACCATTGTCACCGGCGCGACACCTTGATCTCCATCGTAGCATCGTTGTCGTCTCGCCAACTATTGCTTCTACGACTATCGCTACCGCTTAGTGATAAAGTAAAGCAATTACAGGGCGATTTCATTGCACACAATAAAGCGACAACCATATGGCTCCTGCCAGTTGCCGATAACTCGGTTACAAAACATGATCATCTCATACAATAAAATATAGCATCATGCCTTGACCATATCACATCACAACATGCCCTGAAAAATAAGTTAGACATTCTCTACTTTGTTGTTGCAAGTTTTACGTGGCTGCTACGGGCTTAGCAAGAACCGTTCTTACCTACGCATCAAAACCACAACGATAGTTCGTCAAGTTAGTGATGTTTTAACCTTCTCAAGGACCGAGCGTAGCCACACTCGGTTCAACTAAAGTTGGAGAAACTGACACCCGCCAGCCACCTGTGTGCAAAGCACGTCGATAGAACCAGTCTCGCGTAAGCGTACGCGTAATGTCCGTCTGGGCCGCTTCATCCAACAATACCGCCGAACCAAAGTATGACATGCTGGTAAGCAGTATGACTTGTATCACCCACAACTCACTTGCGTTCTACTCGTGCATATAACATCTACGCATAAAACCTGGCTCTGATACCACTGTTGGGGAACGTAGTAATTTTAAAAAAAATATCCTACGCACACGCAAGATCATGGTGATGCATAACAACGAGAGGGGGAGTGTATCTTCATACCCTTCAAGATCGCTAAGCGGAAGCATTTATCAAGTACCGAACGCACGGCACCTCCGAGTTCTGCACACATTCAGCTCGATGATGTCCTCGCCTTCTCGATCCAGCAAGACGGGCGAAGTAGTAGATGAGTTCCGGTAGCACGACGGCGTGGTGACGGTGTTGGTGAAGAACAATCTCCGCAGGGCTTCGCCTAAGCACTACAGAAACTATGACGGAGGATAAACTAGAAGGGACGGGATTGCCGACACACGACTTGGTGTTTCATGATGTGTCTTTGGTGCTAGCCCTGCCCCTCTATTTATATGTTGAGCCCTGGGGTCGAAACTTGCAGTAAAATCCTCCTCAAAGTCAGTTTTGCCCGAAAGGCAAGAGTCCTACACGGACTCCAGGGCTAGACGCCAAGGTTCCCGGCGTCTACCGCCTAGACGCCAGGGTTCCTGGCGTCTAGCCTCTGGTCTCCACAAAACTTCCTTTTGCACTTTCCAAAAGCCTTGTGGGCTTTCCCCTTTGGCCCAAATAACGTGTTCTCGTACCCAAACATTTCGGGAAACATCCGGAACCCCTTCCGGTGAATTCCGGAACCCTTCCGGAGATCAAACACTATTATCCCATATAATAAACTTTATCTCCGGACCATTCCGGAGTTCCTCGTCATGTCCATGATCTCAACCGGGACTCCGAACAACATTCGGTCACCAACATACATAACTCATATAATACTATATCGTCAATGAAACGTTAAGCGTGTGGACCCTACGGGTTCGAGAACTATGTAGACATGACCGAGACACGTTTCCGGTCACTAACCAATAGCGGGACCTGGATGCCCATATTGGCTCCCACATATTCTACAAAGATCTTTATCGGTCAAACCGCATAACAACATACGTTGTTCCCTTTGTCTTCGGTATGTTACTTGCCTGAGATTCGATCGTCGGTATCTCAATACCTAGTTCAATCTCGTTACCGACAAGTCTCTTTACTCGTTCCATAATACATCATCCTGCAACTAACTCATTAGTTGCAATGCTTGCAAGGCTTTAAGTGATGTGCATTACCGAGTGGGCCCAGAGATACCTCTCCGACAATCGGAGTGACAAATCCTAATCTCGAAATACGCCAACCCAACAAGTACCTTCAGAGACACCTGTAGAGCACCTTTATAATCACCCAGTTACGTTGTGACGTTTGATAGCACACAAAGTGTTCCTCCGGTAAATGGGAGTTCCATAATCTCATAGTCATAGGAACATGTATAAGTCATGAAGAAAGCAATAGCAGCATACTAAACGATCGAGTGCTAAGCTAACAGAATGGGTCAAGTCAATCACATCATTCTTCTAATGATGTGATCCCGTTAATCAAATGACAACACATGTCTATGGCTAGGAAACATAACCATCTTTGATCAACGAGCTAGTCAAGTAGAGGCATACTAGTGACACTCTGTTTGTCTATGTATTCACACAAGTATTATGTTTTCGGTTAATACAATTCTAGCATGAATAATAAACATTTATCATGACATAAGGAAATAAATAATAACTTTATTATTGCCTCTAGGGCATATTTCCTTCAATTGTCGCATTACAGGTCTGGCCTTTGATCTGGCAGTCTCATCCCATTTCCATGTTATTCATTTCGACGAGGCCTACTCGTTGAGCATGACATCACTGAGCATCTACTCATCGCGGACAGGAACATGGAGTCGCAGGGATAGTGGGATGGCTGATAAAGTGGGTCTGTCCTTCTCTAGTAAATGTGTCTTTGTTGACGGTATGATGTACGTGATTGGCAACCTGGAGGACAACAACAAGTATGTGCTAGTGGGGGTGGACACGGAGGGGAAAGTGTGGAAGACTATTAGCTTGCCGTATGGGTCGAGATTTGGCATGACTGGATCATCACAGGGGTGCTTACACTATGCTATTACTTCCGTCGATGATAACAATTGTAAAACGTAGGTTTTGGGGGAACTGGCTCAACCCTCAAAGGGGTGGCCTATCACATATATATAATGATGACATATAAGTTCAATACCAATAAGGTATGGTTTACATAGTAGGGCTACAATACGAAGTCTAACACCCTCCCTCAATCTCAACTCACTCCTGAAGTATCTAGGAGGTTGAGATTACGCCTACAGACCTCAAACGTGGGAGAAGGTAGAGGCTTGGTGAAGATGTCCGCAAGTTGATCTTTTGAAGAGATAAACCTGACTTGTAGTAGCTTCTGTGCAACATGTTCCCTCACAAAATGATAGTCACTCTCAATGTGTTTAGTCCTTGCATGGAACACCGGGTTTGATGACAGAAACGTAGCACTGATGTTGTCACACCAAAGGACCGAAGGATGTGGTTGAGCAACTCCGAGCTCTCGAAGTAGGGACTCAATCCATATAAGTTCGGCAGTCGCATTGGCAACCGACTTGTACTCAGCTTCTGTGCTGCTGTGGGAAACAGTGGCTTGCTTGCATGCACTCCAGGCGATTAGATTAGGACCCAAGAACACAGCATGTCCCCCCATGGACCGCCTGTCATCTGGACACCCAGCCCAATCAGCATCAGAGAATGCAGAAAGAACTCCGCAGGAACTGGGGCGCAGGTGAAGACCTAAGGAGACAGTGAGACGCACATAACACAGTATGCGCTTCACAACAGACCAGTGTACATCAGTAGGAGCATGAAGATACTGGCACACCCTATTAACCGCAAAGGAGATATCATGACGCGTGATCGTCAGATACTGCAGGCCACCAACAATACTCCTGTACTCAGTAGCATCCTCGGGAGAGAGAAGAGCACCATCAGCAGCAGAAAGGGTGTCAGTGGAGGACATGTGCGTAGGCGATGGCTTGCACTTGAGCATACCAGCATGGCGCAAGAGATCAAGACAGTACTTCTTCTGGGTGAGAGCCAAACTGCCATGAGACTGATGAGCGACCTCAATACCTAGGAAGAAATGAAGCTGTCCCAGATCCTTAACTGCAAAATCACGACCAAGTGCAGTCACAAGAGCATCAGCAGCCGTCGGAGATGAGCTCACCAGGACAATATCATCCACATACACAAGGAGGTACATGGTCACACTCGGTCGCTGAAACAAGAACAGTGAAGTATCAGCCGTCGAAGGAATGAACCCATGAGTGCGTAGAGCTGAAGCCAGGCGAGCATGCCAGGCACGGGGAGCCTGCTTCAGTCCATATATGGCCTTCGTCAGATGACAGAGATGATGAGGCTGAGTGTGTGTTCAACAAATCCAGGTGGTTGCCGCATGTAAACCTCTTCTTCAAGCAATCCATGAAGAAAAGTGTTCTGCACATCAAGCTGGCAGAGAGACCATCCGCGAGAATCTGCCAGAGACAGAAGAATTCGAATAGTGGTAGGCTTGACAACTGGGCTGAATGTATCTTCATAGTACAGGCCCTGACGCTATTTAAAGCCCTTAGCCACGAGGCGTGCTTTGTAGCGCTTGATGGAACCATCTGCATGTTTCTTCACCTTGAACACCCACTTCGAATCAATGATGTTGACGCGAGACAGAGGGGGAACAAGTGTCCAAGTCTTATTCTTCATAAGAGCATGATATTCTTGTTCCATAGCAGCCCTCCAGTGTGGAATTCTCATAGCGGCTTGATAAATGCGTGGTTCGGCGGTTGGATCATCCACAACATGAGCCAGGCGAGCAGCAAGATAGGTGACCGTGCCATCGGTGCGCTCCTTGGGACGAACAATGCCACTACGGCTGCGAGTGTGTGGACGCCGCAGAGGAGCAAACACCGGGGCCGACGGGATGTCCGGAGCAGGTGAGGCCGGTCCAGGGGACTCCGGCGAAGAAGGACCGGGTGACGGCGGGCCGGGCGTCGGCGGACCAGGCGACAGCAGGCCAGGCGACATAGGCCCCGGCGGCGTGTGAGCCGCTGCAGACCCGGGCGAAGTAAGCACCAGGGACGCCCGCGCGGATGCCGAGGGCGACAATGGAGGGGACTCCGGACGAGGAGGCGGCGGCGGAGACTGCTCAGAGGAGGCCGTCGCAGGCTTTGGCCCGGTCGTAGTAGCCAGCATGGGCTCCAGCCCAGGCGCGGTTGAAGACGGGGCGCCCGGTGCGGGGTCGAGGGCGGGAGACGGTGCATGCACCGGCCGATCGACGTGCACCACAGGCGACATAGCGGGTATGTCAGGTAGGAGTTCCAGGTGAGCTCCACGTCCAATTCCTGCACCAAGATTAGGTAACAACACAGGCGAATATGCAACATCTTCAAATTGGCCAGGCATGCATAAGAGGAGATGAATGCATAGATGGTGCTGTGATGGATGACTGAGGCATGGCAGAAAAGGGGAAGACGGTCTCATAAAAAAACATTCCGAGATATGTAGACTCGATTGGTTGGGACATGGAGACACTTGTAGCCTTCATGAGAGAACTATACCCTAAGAACACACACTTTTTGGAGCGAAACTCAAGTTTGCGATCATTATAAGGATGAAGATGAGGCCAGCAGGCACACCCGAACACCTTAAAAAAGGTATAGTCAGGAGTTTCACCTAAGAGAAGCTCAATAGGAGTTTTCATATTAAGAACACGCGTAGGTAATCTGTTAATGAGAAAACATGCGGTAGCAAAAGCATCACTCCAAAATCGAAAGGGTACAGAAGCATGAGCAAGAAGTGTGAGGCCGGTCTCAACTATATGGTGATGTTTGTGCTCAACAACGCCATTCTGCTGATGTGTATGCGGGCATGATAAACGATGAGAGATCCCAAGCTTATTAAAGAAAGTGTTGAGGTTGCGATATTCACCCCCCCCCCCAATCTGACTGAACATGGATAATTTTATGCTTGAGTAGACGTTCAACATGCAATTGAAACTGTAGGAATATATGAAACACATCAGATTTGCGCTTAAGAAGATAAAGCCAAGTGAAGCGACTATAGGCATCAACAAAACTGGCATAATAGTTGTGACCACTAACAGATGTTTGTGCCGGACCCCACAGATCAGAAAACACAATTTCAAGAGGGTTCTTTACTTCTCTAGTAGATGAAACAAAAGGTAGCTGATGACTCTTGCCTTGCTGACAGGCATCACACACGGACATCTCTTTATTGCTAGACGCTAATGGCAGCTCATGACGGTGGATTATGTGGCGAACGATGGGTGTGGCAGGGTGACCAAAGCGAGAGTGCCACTGGGAAGGCGACACACGAACACCACTGAAGACGCAACGGGCGGATGGATCCTCCAAACGGTACAAACCTTGGCTCAACCGGCCACTAAGCAGAACGTCCCGGGTTGCTCGATCCTTAACAAAAAGATTAGAAGGGTGAAATTCACATAGGACATGATTATCAAGGGTGAGCTTAGGGACAGATAAAAGATTATGAGTCACCGAGGGTACCCGTAAAACATTACGAAGATGGAGCTGCCTAGAGGGATGACTAGTTAAAAGAGATGCTTGGCCAATATGAGAGATGGTCATACCTACACCATTGGCGGTGTGAACCTGATCGTGCCTGTAGTAGGGCTGGTAGGTGGAGAGTTTGTTGAGCTTGTTCGTCATGTGATCCGTGGCGCCGGTGTCCATGTTCTAGCTGGATCAACAGGATAGGATGGTGTGTATCCCTGCTTGACGCGCGGGTCCTTGCCCTTGGCGGCGATGTGGGTAGACGGGGTGGCAGCTATGTGGGCAGCTGGGACGGCGGCGGGAGGACCAAAATCTGCCATGGCAAAATGGCGCTCGTTGCCCTTGTCGTCGTTGCCGATGCCAAGGAAGCTCCTCTGAAAGCGGCGGTGACACTTGGAGGCGACATGGCATTCACAACCACATAGCTGGCACACCACCCTAGTGTTAGGGCCCCCACCCAGGGTCGATGCAGGGGGCGGGGCTGCCTTGCCAGGTGACGGGGCAGGGGGGCGGTGGCCACGAGAGGCCCAGAAGGCCGCCGGCTGGGCGGTGATGGTGGCAGAGGAGCGACGAGCCTCGACGTGTTGCTCGGTGAAGAGGAGGCGTGAGTAGAGCTCGTGAGGAGGCATTGCTGGCTTGGCGTTGTGAACGGCCTCGATGAGATTGTCGTAGTCGGCGTCGAGGCCTTTGATGACCAAGCCGGCGAACTCCTCATCGCTAAGTGGCCGGCCAATAGAGGTGAGCGTGTCCGCCAGCACCTTCATCTTATTGAAGTAGGTCGTAGCGGAGGAGTCCAGATTCTTGATGTCGGCGAGCTTGCTGCAAAGGGCCATCGAGCGGGAGGTAGAGACCTGGGCAAGGGCGTGCTCCAGGTTCGTCCAGGCGTCCATGGAGGTGGCGGCGAAGAGACAAAGGCCAGCGACCCCGTCGCCGACGGAACCCTGGATGGCAGAGAGGATCGCCTGGTCCTGCTGCACCCACATACAGTGTTCCGGGTTGATGGCCGGGCCGTGGAGGGTAGGGATGACCTGCGGAGGACACGGTAGCGAACCATCAACAAACCCTAGGAGAAGCCGGCTGCGTAGCAGCGGTAGGACTTGGGCGCGCCAGAACAAGTAGTTGTCCGGCGTGAGTCGGATGGCAATCAAGTTGTCAAAGTGGAATGGGCCGGTGGGCGTGAATGCGCCAGTAGCAGGGACGGTTGGCGGTGGAGCCGCGGCAGGATCCACTGCCGCGATCGGTGCTATGGGTGGGCAGGGGCGGGATCACGGCCGCAGGCAGAGTCGCGAGTGTGGCCGCGGGTGGCACCGTGGGAGGAACCTCCCCCGAGGCCGCCGGGAGGACGGCAAGTGATGAGGAAGAGGCCGCGGGTGGAGGTTGCAGGCGACGGCGGCGGGATTGGAGCTGAGAACATGGAGCCCACAGCGATGGTGCCGAAGAACTGAGGCACCGATGGAGCCAGGGGGTGAGGTGGGAGGTTGAGGAGGGCGGCAAGCGACACGGGGATGGACCCGGAGCTGGCGGCGCCCGAAGCGGAAGCGGTCATGGCGTCGGCGGCGGCGGTAGCCCTAGGGTTTAGGGTTTTTTGGCGCGGCGGCGGCGGCGACAGCGGGTAGGGTGGAGGACCTAGCTTAGACTCGATACCATGTAAAACGTAGCTTTTGGGGGAACTGGCTCAACCCTCAAAGGGGTGGCCTATCATATATATATAATGATGACATACAAGTCCAATACCAATAAGGTATTGTTTACACAGTAGGGCTACAATACGAAGTCTAACAACAATAGATCCTCGATTATAAGATATCACTCTGGTGCCTCAAGGATCGCAATAGTAAAGAGTTGGTTGTGAAGCACGCTGCCAGCATTGTTAAGCTTATTAGCACAACGGGGCTAGAGTACAGGCAGATTGCGACACCATTTTCCTGGTTTCATGTGGAGGTGACACCTTGGTAGCGTACGATATGCAACATCAGAAAGTTGGTTATATCCTTAATCTTGGGAAAGACAGTCTACAAGAATTTGTACCCTATGTTCCTCTGTTCTCAGGGTTGTTAGCAGATGTTGATGGGCAGTAGTTTTACCTTAAAACCATGTCCGCGCTTCCTCTGAAAATTGGCTCTTCTGTCACTGAACTACTGATTTGTGTACCTCTGAATCTATTTCAATCATGCCGCCCAATTTGCTGATTTGATAGCAATGCCTGGTAAGATTAAGCATAATGTTGTTTCCAAAGATTTCTTTCCTGCCACCTTAAGTTTAACTTTCTCTTTATCTTTTTTTTCTTCTTTACTTTTGGTTACCTCTTCTAATCATGTTGTTGTAACTGTTTGACTGGTTTTAATAAAGTTTTGAAATGCTGTGGGGGTTTTGCCCCGCAGTTCACAGTCGAAAAAAAAATGTTGTTTCCAAAGAACATTGTTACCCTTGTTCTTGTTTACCTAGCACCGGCTGTTGTCCCAGGCATGTATTAATTCCATGTGGGTAAATTATTCTGTAATTGGTCTTGCATTCCACAACAATCAGTTATAACGGTTATCCTAAATCCTATTGCAGATTGTGAAGCTGGCAGTGTGTAGTAAAAGGTTTAATCAGACTGGTTACTGGTGTAATTTCTAGTTGACCTTATTCATTCAGAATTTTGGTAAAACACTGGGTTTGAGCAAGATTTTTTTTATGTATGTCTGATGTAGGTAGTGAATTTAGTAGAGCTTTAGATCTGTTAATCACAGAGAATTTCATCAGCATCAACAAAATAAAGTTGAAGTACGCGCTCTTGTACAAATAGCAGTGTTTAGGTGAAAGAAATCAGTACGCCAGAGTTTCACTGACAGTGATAACAACAATTTTATAGAGATGCAGCTTCAAGAGGACATGCACGGTGATGCACCACTGGGACTCCAATACCCGGCGCTTTATCGAATTGCGCAGCGACGTGATGCTCTGGTTGCAACGAGTCTGCAATCGGCTCCTCTTACCATCCGATTTAGGCGGGTGCTTGTGGGTGACCGGTGGGAGGATTGGATTCATCTGGTGAGTAGACTGATGGAGGTTCAGCTTACTCATCAGCCTGATCAGTTGTGCTGGAAGCTTACTAAATCTGGTGCGTTCACAGTCAAGTCGATGTACATTGATGTCATCAACTCTAGTGTAATTCCTAGTTCCAAACACGTTTGGAAAGTTAAGGTTCCTCTGAAAATCAAAGTGTTTATGTGGTTTTTGCATAAACAAGTCGTTTTAACAAAGGATAACTTGATTAAGCGCAACTGGACAGGATCTACTAGGTGTAGTTTCTGTGATCAGGATGAAACCATTAAGCATCTTTTCTTTGAGTGTCCGATGGCAAGGGTGTTATGGCGCTCGGTTCAGATTGCCTTTAACATTACTCCTCCGAATTCGATCACGTCGTTGTTTGGAACGTGGCTGGTTGGTATAGAGGCCGAAACAGCCAGACAAATTCGCGTAGGAGCATGTGCGTTGTTATGGGCAATTTGGAACTGCAGAAATGACTTGGCTTTTAACAGAACAACAACTATTCACTTTTTGCAGGTTCTATTCCGGGCTACGGCGCTAATCCGTACGTGGTCATTACTCACTCCGACGGAGGCCAAGGCGCGTTTGGTTACTGGATCTATCCGGTGGGAGATGGTAGCGCGGGATATCTTCAACCGGTTTGGATGGCGGTCATGTAATAGGATAGGCGCCTAGTTTACCTGTCTTTCTATATTTTGCCAGCCGGTTGTGGCTTTTGGGCCTTATTTTCTTTTGCTAGCTCTGTGTGAGCCAGTTTCCTTTTGTTGCAGCACTTTATACGACATTGTTGAACGACTTATTTATCTATTTATAAATGTGGCCGTACGCATCTTTCTGATGCAGAGGCCGGGGAATCCCCCTTTTCGAAAAAAAAGAGGACATGCACGGTATTTGTCTGTCAATACGGCAGAATGACCCCCAAAAGTAAGGCCTCTTGGTGTCCACTGTGTTGATTGATTTCGCTGTGCTGCTACCCTGTTGTTTCTGTATTTTTTTTACAGGGTTTATGTTTGTGATGTGGCGATTCCTGATTGTTGAATGGTTTTTTAAGACTGAGATGAGAACAGACAATATGAACTGAAAACAGTCGAGATTAATCATTTAAGAATGCCATTTAATTCCAAGAAAAACTACGATCTCTGAGAACCAATGATGCATTTATTTTAAACTTGGCATGGACTGAGTCAGACGCATGTAATAGTTCCATATTCATAAAGAGCTGCGCAGTCATTTGTCAGTCTGAGCATTTGCCGCAACGAGCAGAGGATTGAATCCCGACTAGTATCATGCATAATCTTGGTCTAGTGATATTTATCTTTTCCCTACATGTATAGTTTCTTCAGTTCCTTGGATTGGATCATAACCTGCTTAGTAAGTGGACATGAAAGGGAGAGTGCAGATATGCCAGGTTTCTGATCTTTGTGCAGAACAAGTTTGTTCTTGCTGCCTTCTGATTTTTCTTATAAACTGCTTGTATTCAATGGCTGTAGTCCCGATGATAATGAATGAAATGAAGATCCTGCTGGTGGATACCTCGGGATCAATGTGTTTGGTCTAGTACGCAGTACCATCTCACGGCTGGGCAACGGGCGGCTGGGTTCAGTCCAACTCCAAACATGGCCTAAAACTCAGAAATTAATATAACCCATAGTTTACTGAATGTATGAAGGCTTTGGTGAATGCACAGACTGCTCTCATGTTGCAATTCTCTCAGATAGATGGTTTCTTGCAAATAGTTGTGATATTTAAATTTGATGCTGAGACACGCAGTTGAATGTTTTGGCTTTCCCATTATGACATTCTGATCTAGCTGCCTGCTGATTAGCACTATTGAATCGAGAATGAAGTTCTGAATGTGCTTTCCCGTTGAAGCCTGCTTGGCCACTACGGTCGACGGCTATTAGCCTCCTCCTGCTGCTGCTGCTTGTACTGCGTTTTTGAACTACTCAACCGTCCTGAACTCTTGATTTCCTTGTGCCGATCTGGCTAAGTGTGCTCCAGGGAACAAGTATGCTGACGCAACAATTCTGTTATTTTGCACGCGGGTATTTGATGGTTCGACATGCGTGCAGTTACTGCCTGTAAACTGGAGAAGGGGGGCGATCTGAGAAGCAAAGATTCATGTCTCTGTTATATGTAAGAGAATTAAAGCTGCTAAGCATCGGCGTCTCTGCTGAGTTTGGAGTGCTAACCGTGACCTCTTCTATGTGTGACACGTGTCCCGACTATTTTGATTTTTCTAACATAATTCACTCTCGGTTTTGTATTATGTTTAAACCACTGAAAAAAATAGCATGCTATAGCACAGCTAATAGCAGCTATAGCGTTGTGAGCAATGACTCACTAAATAAATTAGTGTACAATCAGCGACACATGTTTGGTTTTTTCTCTGGTTCACTCTCGATTTTTTAACACAAGTGACTACCAGTTTTGTAGTGAGTTTAGACCACTGAAAAAATTAGCACGCTACAGCGTTCTAAGCAATGCCTCGTTAAATAAATTAGTGTATAATATCTCGTTAATAGCATGCTAATAGTTTATTTTAAAGGTGACACTATTTTGATATAGCGCTCTAATTTTTTCATTGGTTTAGACTAGATTTGATGTTCTCATGGACCTCATAAACTGCGCAGGTCCCATTCTATCGCTTTATCCTCTCGCATCGAACTGGCACAACCACATCAAAAGCGCCTACTTTCCCACGGCCTTTGAACGACGCACCACCTCTCCCCATGGCAGCAGGGCATCACATGCCCCCAACCTCACCCACTCCACCGCGCCTACCCTGGCTAGCTATGGGAGCTAACAGCCGCCGACATGGATTTCTTGGGATGGGCTACGTAGCATCATGGCATCCTCACACCTGACCTTACCACCACCATTAGTAGAAACAAGGCTTATGTTTGGGACAGATAAGCCAATTAGTCCCGGTTCAGTCATGAACCGGAACCCATAGGCCCATTGGTCCCGGTTCGTGAGGCCAGAGGGCATGCCGGCCCTCGGCGGGGCATTGGTCCCGGTTCGTTTGGCATCTTTGGTCCCGGTTGGTAGAACGAACTGGGACCAATGGGCCTCGCTCCTGGCCTACCACCATTGGTCCCGGTCGATGGCTCCAAGAGGGACCAAAGGCTGCCCTTTAGTCCCGGTTCATGCCATGAACCGGGACCAATGAGATGCCTAAATAAGTAGGAACAAAATAAAATAAATACATAGAAACAAAATAAATTTTAATAAATAAGTAGAAACAAAATAAACTTTAATAAATTAAAATAAATGAACTTTAATAAAATAAATAAAAATAGCAATAGTAAGTAGAAACAAAATAAAATAAATAAACCAATGAGTAGTAGCATGCTGCTCTTAACTAGTAGTATGAAGTCTGCTTACTCCTCAGCTACCATGCCATTTACCCGTGACTGCTGAGAACAGTTTATGAGTTGTAACATCGTCCCAAAAATTAAATTTGCTTAGATGCATGAGATTGTGCTACTCTTTTTTTTGTATTGGTGCATCTGTTCAACCGTCAGCAGTTCGCACTTTTAAGCCTGCACAATGGGAGGAGTCAGTTGGCACCGTGGCCCATCCTGGATTACCATGTCTCTGAACATTGCAATTTCGCAAACTTTTGAGCATCTCTGCCATACTTTTCATTTGCTGAACAACTTTTTGTTTGGTTGGCCATCATTAAGAGCAGGTAGAGGTGCAGAGCGCCTTTGTGGTAGAAGTTTCTTTGAGAATTGAGAGAAGAACTGACATGTTTTCTTTTAGAGAAAATAATTGACATACTACAGCAGATTAATTACAGTCCAACCCAATCCAGTCAAAGAGAGTTTTGAACTCAACATACATTTTAGTATGCCCTTTAGAATTACAAACAGGGGGGGAAATGATGGAAAAAGGAGAACAACGAGAGCAGAATCTATTTGTCGATTCCCCTGCATATTTGAGTTCATTGCTCTGTTTCTACTTTTGTGTGATCTCTTCTTCTTTTCTTGTCCTTGCTGTGATCTCAACCACGGCTGGGTTCATTTCAAAGATGGCTCAAAAGGCCAACCCCTTTTTTCCATTCATGGTGACTAACAAAACAGTTTTGAAGATACCCAGTGTTGTATACCATAGTTTTCTGATTGGGGCAGCATGCAGGTGAAGTCAAGTACACCAGACTTCTTAATATATACCGAGATAGCCAGAGTGTTGTAGGGTTGGTTGGCGGACATGCGATTTCCTGAAACTGCATCGTTAACCCGGTTGAATGGCGCTTTCACAAACTGAAACTTTCCTTTTATGATCTGCATTTGGATCACCGCAGTTTGTAACAAGTGACCAACATCTGCAACTCTTTTATATCCATAAAGAGCTGGCCATTCTTTTGTCAGTCTGAATATTTGCCACAGCGAGCAGAGGATTAAATCCCAGGTAGTACCATACATGATCTTGGCCTGATTTGTTTTGGTTTTTTCCTACCTGTGTAGTAGTTTTTCTCAGCTCCTTGTTTGGATCCAAAGTGGAATCCTCCAGAAAAGCATGAAATAGCTACGGAATGTAAGCCGGGAACACTGCTCATCGTATATATGTCAAACTTGCTGCATGCGGTGACAAAAAAGGCAGGCGAGCAGACGGATACCTCTTTTCTTGGCCTGGGAAGAGCATCGCACACTCCGGGTACCACCCGACCGCCTTAAGAATATTATTACGACAGAAGAAGATCGTTTGTTCTCTGAAAAAAAAACTATTTAGACTATGCAGCAGACTTCCAGATACTTCGGCATGGTTCAGGAGGAGTACGGAATCTCTCCGCAGAAAAAAGGAGAAGTAAAGAATCTGCCTGACATGTTTATGTGGTCTAAATAAAGCTGAGCTGGGAGTTTTTCTTATGTTCATTGTTATTTAGTTGTCTCTCGACAATGTAGCCAAATTTGCCTCCCCTGTATTGTATTTTGCACTGTACACCTGATCATCTAAGAAATTCACTAGCAGAGGATTTTGGTGGATGCAGGTAGCATATTTGGCGGAACGAGTGTAGCCTGTAAATGGTGGACCGGTGCCAGGTTCATGCTACTAAAACATGCAAAGTGCAACTTTTTAGTGGTTCATATTTAGTGCTGACAATCTTCAACGAGCGTGGTTGGCCTGATAACTGCGTCCACTGCCAATTGACCCAGTGTATCGTGGAATCATGTGCGTGCATGAAAAGCTGCTGACTTTCCTGTCCCATTAGGCTTCTGAAGACTGGCAGCTACAGGCAAGGAAGAGGGCTCCAAAAGAAAAACATCTTCTTCAGTCTTTTTCAGGTGTAGTTTTGTTAGCTGGGTCTGTTCTGTACCTCGGCTCCCTCTGCTGATTTTCTTCTTTTAACCTTGTCTCCCCGTCTTCAGCTGCTGTACTGATTTGGTTCATGGCAAAGAGACCCACCCAGTAGAGGTAACTATGGGGTATCTCGATAGCTATATGAAATATTTTGCAGCAGCTCAAAGATATACTGTCGAGGATGTGTTATTAAAGGGGAAGATGCCTGCTCTGGAGGTTCCGATGCCAACTGTGGTGGCTGCGCCTCCGCCGGCCCCTCCGTGGCCTTCACCACCGATGGGTAACTGGCCCTATCAGTGGATGGTTCTTTCATGTCTTCTGATGGCGCAGCGGTAGCTGGCATGATTCTCAGAAAGCCTGACGGTACGGTTAATTTTTTGGCCTACAAAGTTTTATTTAACCGTAATGAGGCAGTGGAAGCCGAGCTCCCCAAGAGAATAGAACAAGATGACCATAAGCCTAACAGATGGTTATTTTTTTCGGCCTACATATAATACTCCCTCCGTCCCAAAATTCTTGTCTTAGATTTGTCTCGATGATCACATGTCTCGATGATCACATCGAGACAAATCTAAAACAAAAATTTTGGGACGGAGGAAGTAAAATAGAGTAGCAGATCAATCGGCAAACCATAGCCGCACAGAGTGTAATAGGGCGGCAGGGATGGAGCTCACGTGCAGGGCACTGGTGTCAACCGTTCGATGCTTCAAGCTAATAGCCTGAGCGATTTGTGTGTTTGACCCCAGCAAAAAAAATCAATTGACACCAGCCCACCGCAGAACATATATAAGCCCAAAGTCTTAGCTTAGTTAGATAATTACAGCCGTCAAGAAAGCATAGCACGGAGCCCCATATAGCATAGCACGTAGCCCACATAGCACGGAGTCCACGAAGCCTACGCGACCCATGAAGGCACAGCAAACGCCTCTCATGGCCATGGAGAGTGGTTCTTCGTAGGACGGGCTACACGGCATCCTTTATCACCACCGTACAAGCTGCAGTCAGGTGCATGCGGATGTGTGCAGAACAGGCTTAATCATCTGGCACATCTACTGTTCACGCTCTAACTCTGTCTCTCAGCTTTGGACATGCATGCAGAACACAGTCTCCATTTGCTCACTTTTTTCTCTGTCGACGCATGCATGCGCAAAGCTCTCTTTCTCCTCGTGTTTTTTCTTTTCAAAATAGTCTGACATGCATGCACACCACAATCTTTTTCTTCTCACATTTTCTCTCCTTAGAAGCAATCTCACATGCATGCACGAAGCGCGCGCTCTCTCTCTCTCTCCTCAATCTCTTTCGAAGAATAGGAAGATTTTTTATTCTTTAGTCAGTGCATTCGAGGAATAGTAGAGATAAGAGGGGGAGGTCAGAGCTGGGCATTGAACAGTACCACAAGATTTTAAATAGGCTGAAAAATTCTCAGGCTATCGCCAACACGAGAGGAACAGTGCCATCGGCTGCCAGTGAACAGTGGACCCTATGGACTAGCATGCAGGACAAAAACGACATGACATCTCCTACTAATCACCTGCAAAACATGGCACAGAAACTGATGAGTTGCACATATCACGAGGCAAACTGACGGTCTAGATAGTAGGTACCATGTAGCTCGGGCTAGGAAGGAACTTTGCCCATGGCCATGCGCCTCCTCCTCAATCAGACCCACCGCGATTAGGCAAGCCCTCAGGCCTCTGGAGGAAACTACACAACGCTGGGCGGCGGTAATTTTGGTTCAGTGAAGTCCACTTCTGTGGCATAATCCGCAATCTTACCATTTTAGGTTGCTCACTTCGGCTCTTCTAGGCACCCGAGGTATATATGCCGGCTCTGCACGCACTGACACTGTGTGTGTAATATTCAGATTGAAATTTTAAGTTTATCTCCCTTGATTCATGTAGGAGTAGAAGGTTATGGATATATTTCTGTTGAGCGGATACAAGACATTGATGCGCCAGGTACTTCAAGGCCTGGCAGCACAAGGACTACCATCTACCAAAATAAAATTTGGTGATATTCATTGGTCCTACTACTCCGGCATAAAATAACTTAGATGAACTTTCTACGGATGTATCTGAGTAAAAAGGAATACCACAATATACTAAGAATCTTGGAAATTCACGAGGGCACGTCCAGCCACAAGATTGCCACGCGATCCAGAAACACGTTTGATTTCCCGCAATTTTCTGCACGGTTTTAAGTTTTAGTTTATGAAACTTAGTGAATTTATCATTCATTCCGATCAAGTTGTAGTCATGAACTTCCAAGGGTAACCAGTTTGCTATGTAGACAAGATATATATTCTGCTATTACAAATGATGTCGTGATTGAACTATTTAAGAAGATGGAAGACGAGAGGGAGTTATAAAATGCGAGTCTCACATCATTTTTTATTTTTGTTTTATGATATTTTATATTTTATATTTTTTGGTTCATACCATTGTTGTGAATTAATTTGTTTCTTTTGTATATACTTTTCAGGAAGTTGCAAATTAAATGCCACAAAGCCACAAGATCATATGTCTGTCTGCCGACCGGCCTACTCTGTGCTGCAATGAAGCACCAATCCCAGTATGGAGAACAACATTCTTGCTGCTACTCTGAAAATGAACAAAAAAAAAACAATAATCTGCTGCAAATGAAGCACCACTCCCAGTCTGGAGATCAACATTCTTGTTGCTTCTATGAAAATGAACACAATATTCTGCGTCTGTGAAACCACAGATCACACGCCCCTGTCGCAGTGGATTGCTGCGCTGGTTGTGGATCCCCTGATCTGAACCAAAGCAAATCCACCACACACGCATGATCTATGCAGCACCCCCC
>NC_041386.1:734573443-734578065 GCF_002162155.2 Triticum dicoccoides | reverse complement strand
TCGACCTAATCGTCTCTAACCTAAACTCTCCCGACATGCCCTTCCGCCCTACAATCGTTGCGCCGTCGGCCTCCCCCGCCCCAAGAGCGCTGCTCGTTGAGCCCTCGTATGCATACCCCTAATTTTGTATCGAAACTTAGCATTTCAGCTCAATTTTGAGGCAGGTGTGAAAATACCTGAGCGCAGTGCCTCAGTCGATGCTCTCAATCGCCGCCATGCACGCCTCCACTTCCCGTTGTCGCCATGGCTTTTGCCGTTCTGGATGCTCACCGCCGCATTGCCTCTCGCATCAGCTGGATCTGACGCCTCTGCTTTGATGTAGGTGAGCGTGGGTCGAGCCAACGACAATGTCCTGATAGACACGTGAGAGACGCTAGCGCCACATGATCAAACTTGATCGGACAGCTCACTGGGAGGTTTGCGCTAGCTAGAAATCAGTCGGTCTAAGTGAAAGTTTTCCTTTCTTATTTGCCTAGAAAGGAAGAATCATGTTTGAAAAAAGGTAAATTATGAAAGTTGTGACTCCTTTACAAACATACCATTTTTATGTTTGTATATGTACGACTCTATGCAATCCAAGCATCCCCGTTTCCTCTTCGTCTTGTCTAGTCTAGAAAAGAGGGGGTCTAGCGGCCGTGCAGTTGTTCCCCATTGTCCTTCGAGAAGGGAAGCGCCGCCGGTCACATCCCCGTTAGCCGCTGGTGCCAGTCGCCGGCGCCAGTCGCCGCCGTAAACCAAATGAAGGTACTTTTTCCCACACAGCATAGCAGGAGCATCACCACCGGGTTGATTTTCCTCAGCTAGATCCATGATTTCCTCTCTCCATTTGTAGATCTGACCTGACCATGTCCCCTGCCTAGCCCTTCCTCTTCCGCTCCATGAAGGAGGCAGAGAAGGGGGAGATCTTCAAGATGAGCACTAAGCCGAGCTCCATGAAGGAAGCGGAGAAGGGTGAGGTCTTCGAGAGGAACACCAAGTTGAGGTTGGATAACAATCCGAAGGCGACGGCAGAGGCGGCCAGCCTATTCACGGATGACATCATCCTAGAGATCCTCTCCCGCCTCCCGGCCAGATCTGTCCACCGCTTCAAGTGCATCTCTGTGTCCTGGCGCAACCTCATCGCCGACCCCGCCAACCGCAAGAAGCTCCCCCAAACCCTCGCTGGCTTCCTCTACTTCACCACCGATGACAGTGGGCATCACCACCACTTCGCCAGCGTCTCCGGCAGGGCACCCCTGTTCGACCCTTGCCTCCCTTACCTGCAACCTGACAAGTACAAGGACATGACCCAGGTGGACACCTGCAATGGCCTCCTTCTCTATCGCGGTAGCAACAACAAGTTGGTCACTTGCAATTGGGCAAAGGACGATTACCGTTTTGTCGTCTGCAATCCGGTCACCGGGAGGTGGATGGAGCTGCCCCCTTCACCACAGTCACCGGAAAACAGATTTAGCTGTATTGCAGGTCTGGCTTTTGATCCCGCAGTCTCATCCCATTTCTACGTTCTTCACTTCGAGCAGACCATTCAGGGATCTTACATCACAGCAGTGAACATCTACTCGTCGCGGACAAGAGCCTGGACTCACAAGGATAGTGGAATGGTTCAGAAAGTGGCATTGTTCTATCTTACTAGATGTGTATTTGTCGGCGGCATGATGTACTTGATGGGCATTCATAAAGGCATTAACGAAGAGAATGTGCTGGTGGGTGTGGACATGGAGGTGAAAGTGTGGAAGATTATCCGTGTGCCGCACAGTTCAAGAGTTGGCACGCTTGGAACATCGCAGGGGTGCTTACACTTTGCTATAGCTTCTTCCATTGATGAGATTGAACTCTGGTGCCTCAACGATTGTGACAGTAAAGAATTGGTCCTGAAGAATACCACCAGCATCGATAAGCTTACGAGCATGACTAGGAAGTGGTACGGTGTGGCTGAGATTCATCCAGATTGTGACACCATTTTCCTGGTTTCATGGGAAGGTGATGCCTTGGCATCGTACGATATGCAACATCAGAAAGTTCGTTGTATCCTTAATGTTGAGATAAAGAATGGACAACGACAGCGATTTCTACCCTATGTTCCTCTGTTTTTAGAGTCATTAGCAGATGCAGATGGGCAGTAGTGTGACCTTTGAACCACCTTGTGCTTCCTCCAAATATTGGATCTGTTGTCGGTTGAAGTACTTGTTTGTGTACCTCTGAATCTGCTTGAATCATGCTGCCCAATTTGCTGGTGCTTGCACTCCTGTTTGGTTGATTTCCAGTTCAGAGCAATGCCTGGTAAACCTATAGATTAAGCATAATGTCATTTCCGAAGAACATTGTTACCCATGTTCTTGTTTACCTAGCACTGGTTGTTGTTCTGGACATGTATTTGTTGCATGGGGCTAAATTATACTGTAATTGGTCTTCTTTCGATAACAATCAGTCATTATGATTATCCTAAATCCTAGTGCATATTGTCAACCTGTTAGTATACTACTAAAAGTTTCAATCAGAGTGGTTACTGGTGCCATGTCTAGTTGACCTTATTCATTCAGTATTTTGGTAAAACACTGCCTTTGAGCAAGTTCCTTTTATATATGTTTTCTATAGCTAATGAATTCAGTAGAGCCTTGGTTCTGTTAATCCCAGAGAAATTGCATCAATTCCAGTAAAAAGAATAATAACATTGGAAGCTTTCATGAAAAGTTTTCCTACTGGGTGTGTGTGTTTCGTCCGTTTTTGTTGTTTCGGATGATAAACCGAAGGTACGTATCATATAAGCTTGTGTTTCGCATATCCAAATAGGATTTTGGCAGGTGCCAGGACATGTCATTTACTATTTTAGGAATGTAGGGACCCTAACATATAGGCTTGTCCGTTGGTTTGGACGCTTAGCGTTGTGCGCACTTAGCAGCCATATATATTGAAGCCCTGCTATTGCGGTGTCGATGTGCCTTGTGGCTGTATGCATCGAACTATACGTGGAAGGAAGAGAAATCGCTGTGTACATCGCCAGACTCCAAAATTCTGTCAAAAATGAAAATCATATTGTCAGTATAATGCTGATATTGCACAACCATGGAAACCTACAAGTTGTGAAAATTATCTTTAGGAAAACCTAAGGAAATCATCATGTTGCCAGTGCTTCATGGTTCGGTAAAGAGGCAAAAAAGCTGCCTGAAGTGAATCGTTCATTCCATAGAGAGGAGGAAAATTGTCAAAGCGTGGTTGCAGCTTCAGAACTACATACTCAGTAGCAGCGTAGTACACAGTAGCAGTGTAGCAGAAGCAGATAGGACTATTTCAGAGGTTTCAATCCCAGTTTCTATTTCCGAAGCTGCCCAAGGTATGTGCATACTAGTAACAAACAGCAGCATTTGGTAGATTCCTTTCTTCATGTCGTCTGTCTATTCTGCCAAAAACTGCATGTAATTAAGTATACTAATTAATGGTTAAGAGTGGCCAAGCATGAACATAACATGTTTTCCATGTCGGCAGTGTCAAGAAATTTTTAGCTGTTGGGTTAGATCGAGTCAATTTGCTGTTGTACATTAATCATGAGTCCTGAATGTGTAATGCTACTGTTAATTGTATGTTGAATGGTTTTTCTTTTAGCTAGGACTTGTTCAGTTGAACAATTCATGGTGTGTATGCCAATAATTTCACACCATGCATGCATATCTTATTCGATATCACTGACAGGAGGGGATACTAGGTTGTGAAATGGCATTAGCCGTCCAAAAACAACTATACATAGCATTCATCTGTCTGGGGAATTAGAGAAAAAAAATGGTGTCTTGTGATGGTATTACAATCACTTCACTCTGAAATGAATTATTTGAACAGTACATATAGTAATATTCCTCACAGATACATACCATGCTGGTCATATATGCCAGAGGGGCCCTAGAAGAAATTATTATTTTGGCATGTGGTGGAATGTATGGGGTATAGGACCAATGGCCCCTGATCCCTATAGTTAGTTCTGTTGCTCTAGTCACAATTGATGATGCTTATAGAGGATAAAAATCAGTGATGTGCGGTTTGACAGATGGTTTTTTGGCCTACAAGATGCTCAATTAAAATTTAGAAGTGGTTACAAAATAATCTGCTCCATGTTGCAATGGAAGATCCTTTGGCCTACTATGGAGCAAACCAGGCCTGAGGAGGCGCTGTCTAAGATCAGTCTTTATTTATAAACTTGCGAAACGAACAAGATTTTACTAGGCACGAGAAGAGAATGAAGTGTTTGTTTGTAGTTGAATTTCCGTTCTACAACGCGTGGATATTAGTTTTAATCTGCTTTGCTTAGTTGGTAGGGGTTGCTCATTACTGTTTGACAGGTACTGAATGGTTGTAGAACCTGTAGCTACGATCTTGTTTGCATCGAACGCCATTTATTTTAAAAGCAGGCGTTGTGCCTTCTATGACATATGTAGTATGAAGTTGCATTCATTTATATATCAGCCCTAATAGCTTATAATTTTCCGACCTCATTTTGGTTCATGAAAATGCAACTTTATATATCAATTGTGTTCACCTGCCTTATGATGCTGTCTAGGTATCAACTGAATGAATTCAAGTAGATATGTTACCTTTTGTCACAAACCTAAAAACTGAAGGTGCGACTGAAGCCA
>NC_041386.1:734569003-734573015 GCF_002162155.2 Triticum dicoccoides | reverse complement strand
AGATCAACTGCTTCTAAAACTCTAAAACCACACCTCAAGATCAATTGAATAAAGAACTAGTTTCTGAGATAGAGCTCTGGTGCCTCAAAGATCGCGATAGTACAGAATTGGTCCTGAAGCACACTGCCAGCATTGATAAGCTAATGAGCACAACCGAGCTGGGATACAGGGTGGCTGAGATTCATCCAGATTGCGATACCATTTTTCTGGGTTCATATGGAGGTGATACCTTGGCAGCGTATATGCGACATCAGAAAGTTGGCTGTATCCTTAATCTTGAGACAAACATTACACTATGGCACCAGTTTCTACCCTATGTTCCTCTTTTCTCAGAGTCATTAGCAGATGCAGATGGGCAGTAGTGTTACCTTCAAACCACGCTTATGCTTCCCTGAATCTGAATCTGATGCAGATGGGCAGTTATTATGGTTATCCTAAATCCTGCTGCAGATTGTGAACCTGATAGTGTACTACAAGGTTCAATCAGACTGATTACTGGTGCAATGTCTAGTTGACTATTCATTCAGTATTTTGGTAAAACACCACCATAATAAAATTGTTTTTTTAGTGCCAATTCACTATACTGAATAAACCGAGGAGAGAATAAAATCTCTGATAGAGCTTGCATGAAATGGCAGCAAAGACTCAAAGTGGTAATAACCACAGAATGTAAGCTAGGAACACTACTCATCATATATGTCTTCTCTGGGAAGAAGAATATGGCACACTCAGCAGCCTTGAGAAATACTCCTACTTAAATTCATTCAGATAAAAATGCAATAGATGCCTTATTTTAAACTCTGCAGCAGACTTTCAGACACTTTGCATGGTTGGCCTCAAGACATGTCTTCAGGAGGAGAAAGGGATTTGCTTGACATGTTCTGGTAGTCTAAATCAAGCTGGAAGTCTAATGTAGCGTACACCTGTTAGGGAATTGTTTTATTATCTGTTTTGGATCATCTCAAGATCATCCAGCAGAGATGAGGACATATATTTGGTGGGGGAACGAAAGGTAGCATGTAAATGGTGATGCGGTAGGTACAAGCAAGAGGTAGCCGGTAAATGGTGATGCCGTAGGTTCAAACGGAGCTGCCGGCAGCCCAAAGGAGGGTACGGGCTGTTTTCCTCAGGAACTCATGTGCCTTTTTTGTTGGCTGTCTGTTTTGTTTTGGTTTTCCACTTTTTTCACTTTCCTATTTTTCAAAAAAAAGAACTTTTGATTTTTGTATCTATTTTATGGTTTATTGTTAGGGACTTCCTACGATCTCAGTAATAGCAAATGAATTACTCTTCGATACAGGGATTTGGGTAGCTAGATTACATGAACAAGCAAGAACAGGGGGATTGAGAGGAGAGGGAGAGGAAGCCGCGGTGATCCAACCGGATGACCTCCTGTTGCCTTCTCCCATGTACTTGTAGTTGGTTGGTGCATATACGGGCCCGGCCAATGAGCTCTCCAAGGGGCCAGCCCGAGTGCGGGCTAGGGAAAGTCCCTAATATCCTTTCACATTTCTTTTTTGTTACTTACCCTTTCTTCTACTTTCCTTTTTCCTTTCTATTTTTATGTATATTAAGCGTTTATTTACCCTATTTTCTGTTTTTTCTTCATATTTTTAAGTTTCCTTTATTATTTAGTTTAAAACAAAATAATTCATTTACAGCTCCATTAACAAATATTTTAGACATGTGACTATTGTATTTAAAGTAAATGAACATTTTTCCAAACACACATAAGATATTTTCTTCAATTACGTGAACATTTCTTGAACAGGGTGAACAACTTTAAGAACAGATTGAATTAATTTATTAAAGTTATGTGAACATTTTATTAAATAAATAACAATATGTTTTTGAACAGTGGGAATATTTTTTGAAGTATGTGAACATTTTCTTTAAGGTATGTGAACATTTTTAAAAAATATAGTGACCATTTTTTAACCAACAAGACCTTCACATTAAATGTACGGGAACAATTTTTCAATCCATGGAAACATATTATAAATATTCAATGAAGATATTCAAACTGCATGAGGAATATTATAAAGCCGTTCTTTCTTTCATATAATTTAACTATTTTTATTATTGTTTCAGCATATTTTTCTTCATTTTATTTTCTAAAACTTTTTCCATTTTGCTTTTATTTATTCTTTGGTTTAAAAATACAATAATTGGTTTAGAGATACATAAAAAACTAGAGACATTTGATCATTTTATTTAAAGTACTTGAACATTTCTGAAACGTGCATGAAGTATTTCTTAAATTATATTAACATTTCCTGAAACATAGTGAATAAATTTTTAAACAGCTTGTACAATTTTTAAAACAACTTGAAGTTTTTATTGAAATTATGTAAATATTGTTCCTAAAGTACATAAAAAAATGGACAATAAAAAACAAATTAAGTAAGAAAACATTTTTAAAACAGCATGGACTTTTAATAAAAGTACGGGGATTTTTTTTAAAAAGTGCATGAAAAAATTTCATTGCACAATGTACATTGTTTAAATATCTTAGGAACATTTTAGTACATAAGAGAAACATTTTCATATAATGAACAAATTTCAAATATACAACAAACATTTTTTAATACACGCTGAACATTTTGAGTACTTGACAAAAAATTGTGCCCGATAAACATTTTCAATACACAACGGATATTCTTTTTCAAATGAAATTTTTATGCTACAAGGAGCCTTTTTATTGATTCTTTTGAACTTCTTTTTATCTAGATGAACATTTTTTTATGTGGCATGGTTGATATACAAAACAAAAAATTATGTGCCATCCAAAAAAAATCTTAAGACACGTGATTATTTACTTTTATATAGATGAACATTTAATATGATTTATTGTCAAAATTATGTCACCGTCATTTACGCTTTGTTTTTTGAATGCCATGAGGTTAGAATGTTTTTTGTCCTCGCGGATCCGATTATTCGGATATGATGAGTTTATGTTGCTGTGTCTAGTTTTTTTATTGGTCTGATTCTTTGTGGAGGTGAAAATCTTTAATCGACACCATGGTTGCTTCTAGGGGATCATCCCTAGCCCAAGTACGTTCATTGATCAAGCCTTCCCATCTTTTTGGATAAGTGACTCAAGGCGCTTTGAAAAACCGTTATTGGTAAATGTTCGTGTGGGTAAAAGAGTGACAACATCGTTGCTCCAGTCCAATTACAACCTCTTTAACGAAGTCTTTGGAGTATTACTTCGAGCAGAGGTTGATACCGCGAAGAGGGTGTTTTCAAGAGATTTCATTGTAATTCTTAGTCATAGGACTTATTTATATTTTCTTGGATTTTAGGCCCAAATCATTGTACGTGTAGTTGGGTATGAATAAAGTTACAGGTGTTTCTCAAAACAAAAAAAAGGTCACCTACACATGTGATTTTGTTTTTCTAAGGCACACGTACGCAGGTAACTCTACTAGCATTCGCTATTTGAACTCTTCAGTTAAATTTTTGAACATTGTCCGAAAAGAGGGAATGTAGTAGAGCATATTGTTGCTAGTAAAGGCTAAGAGATCTCTACTGTTTGTATGACCCCCCTAATTATATTTTTACCAATATTAGACAGATGATGTAGATGTATCTCTTTTTTTTGTATGATCCTAATGAATCTAATTTACTTACCAAATATAGACAGGCGGTGGAAGAAGTATATATTTTGGAACAAAGGCCATCTTCATGTAAAGACTAGCAGATAATAATATTTGAAATTTATTTGAGAGTAGCAGACATCTTTGCACAAACTCTAATCTTGTGTACAAGAATTAAATTATACTCCATCTTGGCACAGGCAGCGACCAGAATCTTCATAGTTGGCATGTTACCACGACAGATAAATCATAAAGTAAGGTACCCAGCTGAATCCAATCCATTTCCAAGGGAGTTACAAAACGCACAATAGCTAGAAATTATGAGTTATCCTCAAAACCCTTGAGAAGTACTTCCTCTGTAAAAAAAACATTTTTAGGTCACTAAAGTAGTGAGCTAAAGCGTCTTATATTAG
>NC_041386.1:734551359-734568414 GCF_002162155.2 Triticum dicoccoides | reverse complement strand
AAATTGATGGGAACAAAAAAACCCTGGATGTAGGTGTGTCAAAGAGACGTCGTTGACAAATCTCAGTGTCGTTTTGGTGTGATTGATTGTCCCGCAAGATCATCATGTGCCTTCTGATTCTAACAGTTGCATCAGGCTCGAGACACAGTTGTTAGAATCCTACTTGAGGGCTGGTGACGCCGATGCCGGCATGACGGCTTGTGTCACGGGCGCTAAAATCTGGCCGCGCACCCGGCAGTCGATGAAGAGGCGTGTGCCGGCACGGTAGAAGGAGACCATGTCGCCTGTGGCGAGGTGGTGGTCGTGGACGAAGGCGCTCCACCCCATGGTCATGATGTAGCTCTGGCTGTTGTTGGAGTAGGAATAGCGGAAGTTCCAGAGGTTGCCCCCACGGTCCTCAAAATTGAGCAGGAGTCCCTTCTCGTTCGCCGCCACATCCAGTGGGAAGTACTTCTCAGCGAACTGTGTTATTTTATTATGTTCCGAATCCCATACAAGTGTTGTACTACAGATGGAGTCCTACCGGACAACGGCTTGGCAACCGTGCTAGACGTAGCATGACTACAACTCTGTTTCGTGTCCACCAAGAAAGAGAGTTGTTTGCACATTTATATAGTACCAGCTAGTCATAGAAAGATGAGAGAGAGATCTTCACCAGATCAGCACGTATAGGGTTTGTACTCTCGTGTAATGTAATACTCCTCCCAATTATAGTGATACGCCGCCGTGCGTTCCGTGGTTTTCTCCCGCAAGGGTTTCCACGTAAAAATCCGTCTCTCTGTCTCGTTTATTTGTCGTTATTATCTAACAAGTGGTATACAGAGCTGAGGTTCAGATACAAAATTGACGAGAGAATTAGGGCTGCGGACTGGTCCGCCGCCGTCGTCCTGCGATTCGACAAATTGCAGTTTTTGCCGAGATCGCCGACAGGAGTTCAGTCGATCGGGTCAAGTTCGGAGATTTCCTCTACGTATCCGAGATCGATCGCTGCTGCCGTACGAGCCACTGCAGCCGCGCCTCGCCGAGACCGACAGGCGACAGGAGTTCCATCGGGCGCTGCTGCTATTTAATCGATAGCTACAGCTATTACAGGCTGCGTTGCTGCTACTACTCCACATCAAAACTGAAGGCTCTACTACCAAGGCGTAGAGGTGATTTGCAGCAGCCGCTGTTGACCAAGTCGTCGAGAGTTCCACGAGTTGTGCTGCTGCTCGTTAAGTCCCGAGGAGGAGCGCTCAATCCAGCCGTTCACGTGAGCCCAGTTGAGTTTGATTTTTGGCTTTATTCACCGATCAAGTACTACTGCTAGATCAGCCAACTCTTACTTATTCCACGTTGAAGTCAAGATCAGATTTTGTCTCCCGATTGCTACGGCCACCAGCGACTACCAGGTGCTATTTTCTCTGGCTCTTTGCTCCGCATATTAATTCTGTCAAGAATTTTCTACCGGCTTGTACTACTTTGTGAACACAAATTTAATCTATTCATAGCATCCATGAAGTACGATGTCCCGCTGCTGGATCGTGACATAAGGTTTACTTTATGGCAAATTGAGATGCGAGCGTCGTTGGCGCAAGCCAATTATCAGGATGCACTCAGTTTTTCTTCAAGGTGGAGTTTTGAGGATTATGGCCCGTCGGGATAATGGATGCAATTTGCTGCAGTTATTTGAAGAACACAATTCAATTATCAAGAAAAAAAGGGTATGGGGGAGGTAATTATTAAGCCTGTTGGTAGCCAGCATATACACTATTCTCTCCATAGTGTTTTGCTGTTATGCATGTGAAGGTTTTGTTTTGATATTCATGTTCGTGATCAGAATAAGTTGAGGTGCAAGAAGGAGATTGTTTTGTTTCTGCTAGATACTACAACATTTAGCGCTGTTAAGTTTCAAGTGCAATTTAGTTGTCTTTGCTCTTTCAAGAGGGGTCTATTGCAGAGTTGAAACTCCATTGCATGTTAAGATGGTTCCTTCATCCGACAGTTGTTCTACAAGGACAGTTCATGACCATGTCATGGATTTTCACAAGTCGGCGGTTTTTTTGGGTGCACGCGATGCCATCCGTACCATATGCTCTTGCATGAGTATTGTTTGCCGAGGTTTGTGCTTTCTGTTTTGAAGCACGTTCAGATTCCGTGAGATGAGTTCTTCACAATACGATGTGCACCAAGATGTTGCACTATGAGCTATGCGCTCGTTCATGCACCACAGGAGATATGATGACTTATGTCATTTGATGATTGAGCAGTTTCAGTTTTTGAGGTCAGTGGCACAGACTCAGACTTTTATTGGGAGACCAAGTTTTGTTAGTCTGCTTTGTTGATAGTTGTGCTGTTTTCTGGACGACCTACTAACTGATTTTCTCAATATGACTTCATGAGAAATTTATTAGTCCTATGGACGTTTCCAGGAACAAGGTTTACTTGTGATGACTTTAATTGAGGAGTTGATGCTATCTATGATTATTGTAAGGGATTTCGTCTCAAGGTGGAGTGTTATTTTATTATGTTCCGAATCCCATACAAGTGTTGTACTACAGATGGAGTCCTACCGGACAACGGCTTGGCAACCGTGCTAGACGTAGCATGACTACAACTCTGTTTCGTGTCCACCAAGAAAGAGAGTTGTTTGCACCTTTATATAGTACCAGCTAGTCATAGAAAGATGAGAGAGAGATCTTCACCAGATCAGCACGTATAGGGTTTGTACTCTCGTGTAATGTAATACTCCTCCCAATTATAGTGATACGCCGCCGTGCGTTCCGTGGTTTTCTCCCGCAAGGGTTTCCACGTAAAAATCCGTCTCTCTGTCTCGTTTATTTGTCGTTATTATCTAACAAACTGCTTGGGCACCACCAGCCGATTCAGCATCCCCACGTCACTTGCTGTCACCACCTTGTCAAACATGTGCTCCCGCACATCATCACCGCCGGCTGTAATCTGCACAAGTGTTGGTGTAATTTCTGGAAAAATAATGGCCAGTCAGTGCGTCTTATTTGGTGATGTAACTTTATTAACTTGATGGAAGAACTTCCAATTAGACAGACACAGATATACCTGGAACATCCAACCGCGAATTAGACTCAAGTGACGTTGAAATCCTGATTACAACAACCATTTAATTAGCTTCACTAGAACATGACAGATTGAATCTTGTTAATTGTGGAATCCTAGTCGAAGTAAAGGAGGGCATACTTCCTCGTTTGTAAGGATTATTGATACCTTTGATCAGCTGATCTCTCCAATCTCTTGTCGTATTCACCATCTGGTTGTTCCTCCAGAATGTCATCTGGCTGTTGTTTTTGTTTCGTACTTCTGTCAACATTGGAACTATAACCTACCAATTGCATCTTGATTGTAGGATTGCTTGGATGGTTACTAACAACAGTCCTCGAGGCATACTCTAGATCAGAAGCTGTGCCACCAAATTTTGTGGAAATCTCTCTAAGCCCTGGCATATGCTCGATGCTAATACGAATAACTTCGAGATTGATGCTTTGGGGGTTAGGATACTCGATAATTTGTGTGCGGATCTCGCTCCTGAGGAGGAAGATGAGCGAGTGGATTTTGTTGAAGTGCGCGCCTCTGAGGCTAGTTGTGAGGACCAGCTGGAGAGTTTTAATATGCCTAAACGCAAATGGAAGCGGAAGATTTACCTGGCTTCCGCAGTGCGTAGGAACGCGCGGATTAGAACAGCTAAAAAATTCCATGACGAGTTATGAAAGGAATCTTTTGGAATAGTAGAGGTCTGAAAGACTTGGCTAAAAGAAGGTTTCTTGCTGAGGCTTCTATTGAGCATAACTTGGACTTTATCGCTTTATCAGAAACTGGTAGAGCCGACTTTTCGCCTCAATTTCTCAATACGTTGTCGGGAGGTATTGAGTTTGATTGGCATTGTCTTCCCCCACGAGGAAGATCGGGGGGGATTTTACTCGGGGTTAGATGTGACTTGTTAGAAGTCCGAACCGTGGTCATGGGGGATTTTGCAGTTAAGTTTAGGGTCAGGTCGAAGGCCGATGGGTTTAACTGGGCTTTGGTGGCGGTTTATGGAGCCGCACAGCCCGAGCTTAAACCAGATTTTTTGGCTGACTTGGTTAGGATTTGTGGTTGCGAGCAACTGCCTGTCCTAGTAGGGGGTGATTTTAATATTATCAAAAGGCGTGATGAGAAGAATAATGATAATTTCGATGGTAGATGGTCGTTCATGTTTAACACCATCATTGAAAGTCTGGATCTGCGTGAGATTGAGCTTTCGGGCAGGAAGTTCACCTGGGCTAATGCACTACCTAATCCGACGTTTGAGAAGTTGGATCGGGTTCTGGCTAGCGTCGAATGGGAGCAGAAATTCCCTTGTGTTACGGTGCAGGCACTTACACGGGGTGAGGGAGTCCTGGACTAGGGGGTGTCCGGATAGCCGGACTATCATCATCGGCCGGACTCCAAGACTATGAAGATACAAGATTGAAGACTTCGTCCCGTGTCCGGATGGGACTTTCCTTGGCGTGGAAGGCAAGCTTGGCAATACGGATATGTAGATCTCCTACCATTGTAACCGACTCTGTGTAACCCTAGCCCTCTCCGGTGTCTATATAAACCGGAGGGTTTTAGTCCATAGGACGAACAACCATTACAACAATCATACCATAGGCTAGCTTCTAGGGTTTAGCCTCCTTGATCTCGTGGTAGATCCACTCTTGTACTACCCATATCATCAATATCAATCAAGCAGGAGTAGGGTTTTACATCCATCGAGAGGGCCCGAACCTGGGTAAAAACATCGTGTCCCTTGTCTCCTGTTACCATCCGCATAGACGCACAGTTCGGGACCCCCTACCCGAGATCCGCCGGTTTTGACACCGACATTGGTGCTTTCATTGAGAGTTCCTCTGTGTCATCACCGATAGGCTTGATGGCTCCTTCAATCATCAACAACAACGCAGTCCAGGGTGAGACTTTTCTCCCCGGGCAGATCTTCGTGTTCGGCGGCTTTGCACTACGGGCCAATTCGCTTGGCCATCTGGAGCAGATCGAAAGCTACGCCCCTGGCCATCAGGACAAATTTGGAAGCCTAAACTTCACGACTGACATCCGCGGAGACTTGATCTTCGATGGATTCGAGCCACAGTCGAGCGCGCCGCACTGTCACGATGGGCATGATTTAGCTCTGCCGCCGGATAGTGCCCTGCAGGCCGCACATGAGTCCGCTCCGACCCCTAGTTCGGACTCGACCGTGCAGACCGAGGACAGGTGGATGGACACCGCCTCGGGAGCTGCGATCTCTACAGTGATGGAGCCGAATACTGACCTTGTCCCTCGTAAAGCTCGTGACTCTGAGGTGTCGGACTCCTCGCCGGACTCCGAACCTCCGGCGCCCCTACCAATCGAATCCGATTGGGCACCGATCATGGAGTTCACCGCCGCGGACATCTTTCAGCACTCACCCTTTGGCGACATCCTGAATTCGCTAAAACATCTCTCGTTATCAGGAGAGCCCTGGCCGGACTGCGGTCAGGACGGTTGGGATGCGGATGACGAAGAAATTCAAAACCCACCCACCACCCACTTTGTAGCCACTATCGACGATCTAACCGACATGCTAGACTACGACTCCGAAGACATCGACGGTATGGATGACGAT
Organism: Triticum dicoccoides; assembly: GCF_002162155.2. Taxonomy (NCBI): domain Eukaryota; kingdom Viridiplantae; phylum Streptophyta; class Magnoliopsida; order Poales; family Poaceae; genus Triticum; species Triticum dicoccoides. The sequence continues at coordinate 734,562,776 of NC_041386.1, read as the reverse complement.
GCCGGAGACGACCAAGAACCAGCGCCTACGGGGCACTGGAAGACCACCTCGTCATACGACGTATACATGGTGGACATCCCAAAGGATGGGAACGGCGAAGAAGCAGCGGAGGAAGATTCCTCTAAGAAACAACCCAAGCGCCGACGTCAGCGGCGCCGCTCTAAATCCCGCCACAGCAAGAATGGAGATTCCGGCACCGGAGATAATAACACCCCAGAGAGTGCCGAAGACAACCCCCTCCAGCAAGATTCAGCACAGGAGGACGGAGAAGCCAGCCCTCACAAGAGAGCGGCAGATGAAGAGGTAGAGAATGATAATTACATGCCTCCCTCCGGAGACGAGGCAAGCCTCAACGACGACGAATTCGTCGTGCCCGAGGATCCCGTCGAACAAAAGCGTTTTAAACGCAGGCTCATGGCCACGGCAAACAGCCTAAAGAAAAAGCAGCAACAGCTCCGAGCTGATCAAGACCTGCTGGCCGACAGATGGACCGAAGTCCTCGCGACCGAAGAGCATGAACTCAAACGCCCCTCCAAAAGCTACCCAAAACGCAAGTTGCTCCCCCAATTAGAGGAGGAGGAGTATAAACCCTCATCACCAGCGCACAATACGGCAGACCGACCACCTCGTGGCCGCGACAGAGAGGCCTCTAGGCCCTCCATCAGGACCGTACCCCAGCACCGCTCGAAAAGTACGAAGCAAAGGGGGAATGCGCCGGACTTGCGAGACATATTGGAGGACAAGGCAAGACAATCAAGATCGATCTACGGATCACGTGGGCGCCCCATGATGCGCGACGACTACCATCGCGTCAGATACAGCAACTCCGGTCGGGCCGAACACAGTAGACAAAGCTCTGAGCTACATCGTGATATTGCCCAGTATAGAGGCGCCGCACACCCACTATGCTTCACAGATGAAGTAATGGATCATCAAATCCCTGAAGGGTTTAAACCCGTGAACATTGAATCCTACGATGGCACAACAGACCCCGCGGTTTGGATTGAAGATTATTTCCTTCATATCTGTACGGCCCGCGGTGACGATCTCCACGCCATCAAATATCTCCCACTCAAGCTTAAAGGACCAGCTCGGCATTGGCTTAACAGCTTGCCAGCAGAGTCAATCGGGTGTTGGGAGGACCTGGAAGCCGCATTCCTTGACAACTTCCAGGGCACATATGTGCGACCACCAGACGCCGATGACCTAAGCCACATAATTCAGCAGCCAGACGAATCGGTCAGACAATTCAGGACACGGTTCCTAACAAAGAAAAATCAAATCGTCGACTGTCCGGATGCAGAGGCCCTCGCAGCCTTCAAACACAACATCCGCAACGAGTGGCTGGCCCGGCACCTAGGACAGGAAAAGCCGAAATCCATGGCAGCCCTCACATCACTCATGACCCGCTTCTGTGCGGGGGAGGACAGCTGGCTAGCTCGCAGTAACAACCTAAGCAAAAATTCTGGCAGTCCGGATACCAAGGACCGCAATGGCAGGTCGCGTCGAAACAAAAACAAACGCCGCGTTAACGGCGATAACATTGAGGATACGGTAGTCAACGCCGGATTCAGAGACTCTAAACCCGGTTAGTGGAAAAAGCCTTTCAAAAGAACCACTCCGGGTCCGTCCAATTTGGACCGAATACTCGACCGCTCTTGCCAGATACATGGCACCCTCGAAAAGCCAGCTAATCACACCAACAGGGATTGTTGGGTATTCAAGCAGGCAGGCAAGTTAATTGCCGAAAACAACGACAAGGGGCTGCATAGCAATGACGAGGAGGAGACCCGGTCGCCGAACAGTAGAGGACAAAAGGGTTCCCCCCCCCCCACAGGTGCGGACGGTAAACATGATATACGCAACCCACATACCCAAGAGGGAGCGGAAGCGTGTACTTAGGGACGTATATGCGATGGAGCCAGTCGCCCTGAAGTTCAATCCATGGTCCTCTTGCCCGATCACTTTCGATTGAAGGGACCACCCCACCAGTATCCGCCATGGCGGATTCGCCGCATTGGTTTTAGACCCAATCGTCGATGGATTTCACCTCACCAGAGTCCTGATGGACGGCGGCAGCAGCCTGAACCTGCTTTATCAAGACACAGTGCGCAAGATGGGCATAGACCCCTCAAGGATTAAACCTACAAAGACGACCTTCAAAGGCGTCATACCAGGTGTAGAGGCCAATTGTACAGGCTCGGTTACACTGGATAACTTCCGAAGCGAGGAGTTAATCTTCGATATAGTCCCGTTCTGTAGCGGCTATCATGCTCTGCTCGGACGGACCGCGTTTGCAAAGTTCAACGCGGTGCCGCATTATGCATACCTCAAGCTCAAGATGCCAGGCCCTCGAGGAGTCATCACGGTCAACAGAAACACGGAACGCTCCCTCCGAACGGAGGAACATACAGCGGCTCTCGCGGCAGAAGTACAGAGCAGCCTCCTAAGGCAATTCTCAAGTCTGCGCGTTAAGCGACCGGACATGGCCAAGCGCGCCCGGAGTAACATACATCAAGACCACCTGGCACGTTTCGAGCACGCGTAGCAATGCGGCCCCAACCCCAGCCCTTGCATGATTGCAAGACTAGTCCTTCGCGTACATCATTAGGCTCTAGAGATACCATGGGCATAGGGGGAGGGGCACGACCACGACAGGCCCAGAGTGCGGCTCAACCACACCAGGGGCTCCCAAGTGTGTCGCTCTTTTTCTTTTTTCTTTTTCTTACCCACAGGACTCCGTTCACCAGAGGCCCTGTCCGGTAGCAGACCTGCCGAACTAACGATGCAACAGCCAGGGAAGGAGAAAGGCTACGACGAACACTCAGGTGGTCTCCATTACGAGCATTAAAATCTGTTTAATACACCATTCCGCAGCCTACCCCTGGAGGGGGACATGTTTAATAGTCCAACCTCTTGCTTACCGCACTATTTGTATCATTCTGCATTCATGGCGGTATTTCTGAATAAACAATGTATCGCTTTTTGCTTATAATTGCATCCCTTTTTTATATATGTTCGTTTATGACATTTTGCATCCGTACACTTTGGTACGGCCGAATACACCAGGGGCTTATGTTCCCCGCATTATGTTGTGATAAGTTCGCACACTTTCACAAGGGCGTCACCCCGAACTTATAGCATTATATGCATCGACTCCGAATCATGTCTTGGGTCAATAGATGGGTTTGCCCGGCTCCCATGTTTTGGTACCTTACGTTCCGTTTTATCGGCTAAGGTAGCACTGGGAGAACCACTGCGATTGCGCCCCGGTTGAGCTGGGCGAGCGCCTCAGTGGAGAAAGCTAAAACTGACCGTCATGATAAGGCGAGAGCTGGTCGTTGTTCGAGAGGTCTTTTCGAGTCCCTAAAGACTTATGCCGCTTAGAGCGAAGAACCGGCTTTGTCCGGCGCTGGCGTGGATAGCGCCCCGAACTCGGTCTTCCGAATACTAGGGGTTTCGTCGAAATTTAAAATTATAGAATTCTATGACTAAGTGAGAGTGTTCAAGCATTATAAGTCCGGTTGCCTTGTTCGTCGTGTTGAGCGCCTACCTAGATGGACCCAAAAATGGGAACAAGAGCGCTCAAGTTTATACCGAACACCCCAGCACTCGCGGCATGGGGGCTGAAGCCGACGACTTGCCATCTCTCAGATTTGATAAACGGCCGCACACAAGGTAATATTTTAAATTAATAAGCATTGCTTAGCGCATATGAATAAAGTTTTCAGCGCACATGATAACACATTGCGAGTCTACTCAAATATTACATCTTTGGAGCACTCATCCCCAATCTTGCGGGCACCCTTCAGGACACTCTAATAATACATTTCGGGCGTGCGATACTCCTTGCCCGCCAGCGGCGCGTCCGTCAGAAGCTTCTCAGCATCCAGCCTGCCACAGTGCACTTTTGCACGGGCAAGGGCCCGACGGGCACCTTCAATGCAGGCGGAGCGCTTGACGACTTCCACCCAGGGACATGCATCCACCAGCCGCCGCACTAGGACGAAGTAGATCCCAGGCATGGCCTCCTCGGGCCACAGCCGAACTATGAGGCCCTTCATTGCCTGTTCGGCTACCTTGTGGAGCTCGACCAGCTGCTTCAGCTGGTCACTAAGGGGCACCGGATGTCCGGCCTCAGCATACTGAGACCAGAAGACCTTCTCTGTCGAGCTCCCCTCCTCCGACCGGTAGAATGCGGCGGCATCGGATACGCTGCGAGGCAGATCTGCAAATGCTCCTGGAGAGCTCCGAATTTGGGTAAGTAACAGGTAATTCACATTCACATGCTTGCTTTGCATGAAAAATGCCTTACCCGCCGCTATCTTCTTCACCGCCTCGATCTCCTGGAGGGCCTTATGGGCTTCGGCCTTAGCGGCTTTGGCACTCTCAAGAGCCGAGGCAAGCTCGGACTCTCGAGTCTTCGAGTCGCGCTCCAAACTCTCGTGCTTTTCCACGAGAACCTCGAGCTCTTGCTGCACCTCCGCCACCCGCGCCTCCTGCTTCTCTCTCTCAGCTTGTTCCGCAGCCGCATTACGCTCGGTCGCGGACACGGCCTCCTTCAGGGTCGCCACCTCGTTCGTGGCCCCTGCAGTGCCCACGTTATCCTCGTTATTTCTCTTGCAACCAAAATCCTTTTCTGTAAGGTACAAATTCAATACGGTGTTACTCACCTTCTTTGTCCTCGAGCTGCTTCTTGGCAAGACCGAGCTCGTTCTCGGACCGCTCAAGGCTCTGCTTTAAAGCACCGACCTCCGCAGTCAGTGCGGCAGAGGTCAGCAGCGCTGCCTGCAATCCCATATTGACATAATTTTTAGAACTCCTGCATATATCTTTATTAGATCCTCAGTCTGGCTTTTCTTTCCGAACAGCGAACCGAGCATCAGGGGCTACTGTCTATGCGGTATCACATTACATATTTTAAATTTCTTACCTCAAAGCCTGTTAGAAGGCTGCTGCAGGCTTCGGTCAGCCCGCTCTTGGCAAGCTGAACCTTCTGAATCACCGCACTCATTATAGTACGGTGTTCTTCCTCGATGGAAGCGCCGTTGAGCGCCTCCAACAAGCTGTCCGGCGCCTCCGGTTGGACGGAGGCCGCTGGTGTCACGGTCTTTCCCTTCTTATGAAGGGGCCGCTTGCCGGACTCCGGAACCACTGCTGGTTCCGGTGCGGAGTCCGGTGCAAAGTCCGGGAGGTTGCCTTGTGGCACCTCCGGAGCCTCCTCCTCCTGATGGGTCCCTTCATGGGATCCCACCTCGGCATCGTTAGCATCACGGGGAGTTGAGGCAGTCGGAAGGGAATCCACATCCGACGGTGCCAAGGACCCGCTCGATGAAGCGGGAAGATCGTCCTCGGCCGGACTACAGGTTGTATGCGGCATTAGAAGGACGCTACGTGGCACAAAGAGAAATTATAAATCATTCAGGAATCCGGATACTTACGATCTTGCTAGGGGCTTGGCCCTTGAGGGCCACTCCTCGTCGCCGTCGTCGGCGTTGGCGGAGCAGTCCGGAGGAAGGGTCCTTCCCTTCTTGGACCCTTCAGCCTCCCTCATTGGGGAAGCCTTCCTCTTCTTCTCTCCCCCCTCTTGGGAAGAGTCCTCTTTCCCCTCCTCGTCTTCGGGGGAGGAGTCCGCCTGGAGCCATCGGACGACGAGTCCGATACCACCTGGCGCCGGGAACTCCTTCGGGTTCCCGTGGCCTTCTTCTTGGCCTTCTTCTCCGGCACCACATAAAGGGCCGGAACTAGAAGCCCCGTTAAACGGGTGTCCGCTGGGTCTTCAGGAAGGGGAGCCGGACAGTTAACCTGTCCGGACGTCCTCCGCCAGTCCTGTTAAAGGCATTGGGAGTTTTAGATCCCACATAGAGTCAAACTATGAAAGAAATGAGTGTCCCATAAAGGATAACAAAGCTTACCTCGCAGGCCGGGCGCTTCGTGCTGAACCCGCTATCTTTAGTTGCGGATGCGGGGGCCTCTCCCCCCTTGAACAGCACCCTCCAGGCAGCTTTGTACGTCATGTCGAAGAGCCCGCTCAGGGTCCGGTGCTATGCCGGATCAAACTCCCACAAATTGAAGGCCCGTTGCTGGCAGGGGAGAATCCGGCGGACGAGCATGACCTGGATCACGTTGACAAGCTTAAGCTTCTTGTTCACCAGGGTCTGGAGACAGGACTGGAGTCCGGTCAGCTCCTCCGAACTACCCCATAGCAAGCCCTTCTCTTTCCAGGAGGTGAGCTGCATAGGGGTACCAGATCTGAACTTGGGGGCCGCCGCCCATTTAGGGTCACGCGGCTTGGTGATGTAGAACCACCCCGATTGCCACCCCTTGACGGATTCCACAAAGGCGCCCTCGAGCCAAGTGACGTTGGGCATTTTTCCCACCATGGCGCCTCCGCACTCCACTTGAACGCCCTTCACCACCTTCGGCTTGACATTGAAGGTCCTTAGCCACAAGCCGAAGTGGGGCTGGATGCAGAGGAAGGCCTCGCACACGACGATAAACGCCGAGATGTTGAGGATGAAGTTTGGCTCCAGATCGTGGAAGTCCAGACCGTAGTAGTACATGAGCCCCCGGACGAAGGGATGGAGTGGGAAGCCCAGTCCGCGGAGGAAGTGGGGAAGAAATACGACCCTCTCATGGGGCCTGGGGGTGGGGATGAGCTGCCCCTCGTCGGGCAGCCAGTGCACGATGTCGCTGGACAGGTATCCGGCGCCGCGCAGTTTTTCGATGTGCCCCTCCGTAACGGAGGAGGCCATCCACTTGCCTCCCGCTCCGGACATGGCTGGAGAAGGTTGAGGCGAGGTGAGCGGACTTGGGCGCTGGAGCTCGAGTGCACGGAGATGGATAGGCAAAGGAGGAAGAAGGCATAGGTAAAAAAGGTGGATCCTTATCCCCTTATATATACGGGCGGACGAAGACTATGCGTCCCACCGGCCTGGTAAAACTCGCCTATCTCCCAAGCGCCACAATCAATGGCGCGGTTGGGTTACCCACGTCCGTATTGATGGGAATCCCGGAATGAGGGGAACACGATCTCTGCTTCGACAAGACGTGCCAAGGAAACCGCTTCGCTAAACGCGCTGAGGTGGTATAATAAAAACGATTCAAGTAAAGGCTTGGTAGTGGTGTGACGTCACGCCATAGAGTACGTCAGCAGATTGAACTTGTGTACATATTATTCTCTCTACGGCAGTATGTGGAATTTATTTTGCAGAGCCGGACACTATCCTGGTGTTCACTATCTTCTATGATTATTCGGAGGAGGAACCCGCCTTGCAATGTCGAACAATATGCGCGGCGGACTCATCGTCATTGAAGCCTGGTTCAGGGGCTACTGAGGGAGTCCTGGACTCGGGGGTGTCCGGATAGCCGGACTATCATCATCGGCCGGACTCCAAGACTATGAAGATACAAGATTGAAGACTTCGTCCCGTGTCCGGATGGGACTTTCCTTGGCGTGGAAGGCAAGCTTGGCAATACGGATATGTAGATCTCCTACCATTGTAACCGACTCTGTGTAACCCTAGCCCTCTCCGGTGTCTATATAAACTGGAGGGTTTTAGTCCATAGGACGAACAACCATTAAAACAATCATACCATAGGCTAGCTTCTAGGGTTTAGCCTCCTTGATCTCGTGGTAGATCCACTCTTGTACTACCCATATCATCAATATCAATCAAGCAGGAGTAGGGTTTTACCTCCATCGAGAGGGCCTGAACCTGGGTAAAAACATCGTGTCCCTTGTCTCCTGTTACCATCCGCCTAGACGCACAGTTCGGGACCCCCTACCCGAGATCCGCCGGTTTTGACACCGACACGGGGCATTTCGGACCATACGCCTTTATTCATTGACTCTGGGGAGGCCACCCATGTGGGAAATAAGAATATCTTCTCGTTTGAGCTTGCGTGGTTCAAGAGACAAGGGTTCCTAAACATTGTTGCCAGAGAATGGGCTAAGGATGCAGGAGGTAGAACTGCACTTGAGCGCTGGCAGAATAAAATTAGGCACTTGAGAAGCTTCTTACGAGGGTGGGCTAAACATCTTAGTGGAGTTTATAAGATTGAGAAGGAACAGCTCCTTTCGCTTATTCAATCCCTAGATGTAAAAGCTGAGAACATGATCCTGCCAGCCTCGGAGCTTCAGGTGAAGCTCGATGCGGAAATGCGGCTGAAAGAGCTTCTTCGTGAGGAAGAATTAAAGTGGGCGCTTCGGGCCAAGGTCCGACGGGTCGTCCAGGGGGACGCGAACACACAATTTTTTCACATGATTGCTAATGGCAAGCATAGAAAGAAGAGAATCTTTCAGCTTGAGCAAGATGAGGGAACGATTCTGGGTCAGGAAAATTTAAAGTTGTATATCACTGAGTATTACAAGCAGTTGTTTGGACCTCCAGAGGAGAACTGGGTGTCGCTGGATGAGTCTAGGATTGAGGATGTGCCTCAACTGACAGCGGTTGAGAATGATATCTTAATTGCTCCTTTCTCTGAGAAAGAGGTATTTGAGGCAATTTCCCAGATGAAGAATAATGGCCCGGATGGTTTCCCGGCCGAGTTTTACAAGAAATGTTGGCACATTATTAAAGGAGATCTATTGCCTTCGTTCAATGATCTCTTCGCTGGTCAGCTTCACCTTTTAAGCTGAATTTTGGGACGATAACTCTTCTTCCCAAGAAGACAGAGGCAGTGCGGAATGAGCAATTTAGGCCAATCTGTCTTCTTAATGTGAGTTTCAAAATTTTTACCAAGGTCGGGATGAATAGGCTCACACAGATTGCGCATACTGTGGTGCAGCCTACTCAATCTACTTTCATGCCGGATGGGAACATTCTTGAAGGGGTGGTCGTCCTGCATGAAACGCTTCATGAAATTCACATGAAAAACTGGATGGAGTGGTTTTTAAGGTGGATTTCGAGAAAGCGTACGATAAAGTCAAATGGCCCTTTTTACAACAAGCCTTACGTACAAGGGTTCTGACGCATCTTGGGGGCGCCAAGTTCAATCTTTCACGCAAAAAGGGAGTGTTGGAATTAAAGTGAATGACGATATAGGGCATTATTTCCAGACACACAAGGGCCTGAGGCAAGGTGATCCAATGTCTCCTATCCTATTCAACATTGTTGTTGATATGTTGGCAATCTTGATAAGAAGGGCAAAGGAGGCAGGACAAGTAGGTGGCTTGGTGCCTCATCTTGTCGATGGTGGTGTGTCCATTCTGCAGTACGCCGATGATACTATCATTTTTATGGAGCACGACTTGGTAAAGGCGAGAAATATGAAGCTGGTATTGTGCCTATTTGAGCAATTGTCCGGTCTGAAGATCAACTTCAATAAAAGCGAGTTGTTTTGTTTTGGTAGAGCCAAAGAGGAACAAGATGCTTACAAGCAACTGTTTGGTTGCGATCTGGGGACTCTTCCGTTTACTTACCTTGGTATTCCCATTCACCATCGTAAGTTAACTAACAGCGAATGGAAGTGTATCAAGGATCGGTTTGAGAAGAAACTGAGCTGCTGGAAGGGCAAACTTATGTCGTATGGAGGCTGGTTGATTCTTATTAATTCGGTGCTCACGAGTTTGCCTATGTTTCTCTTATCCTTTTTTGAGGTTCCAGTTGGAGTTAGGAAAAGGCTGGACTTCTATCGATCTCGTTTCTTCTGGCAGAGCGATGAAACTAAGAGAAAGTACCGCCTAGCCAAATGGGATGTCATCTGCCGACCAAAAGACCAAGGGGGTCTTGGGGTTGAGAACCTTGAAGTTAAGAACAGATGCCTTCTAAGTAAGTGGCTTTATAAGTTATCTGCCGAGACTGAGGCAACTTGGGCGCAGATTCTTCGTAACAAGTATCTGTACTCTAAAACCTTGTCGCAGGTGACGGTTCGACCCACTGATTCGCCCTTCTGGAAGGGGTTAATGAGGGTCAAAGCTACTTTCTTTAACAGAACAAAGTTTGTTGTCGGTGATGGCAATAACACTCGTTTCTGGGAAGATACCTGGCTAGGTGATGTACCACTGGCACTCCAGTACCCGGCGCTTTATCGTATTGTGCAGCGACGGGATGTTCTGTTTGCAACGAGTCTGCAATCTGTTCCTCTTAACATCCGATTTAGGAGGGTGCTTGTGGGTGACCGGTGGGAGGCTTGGATTCATCTGGTGAGTAGACTTATGGAGGTTCAGCTTACTCATCAGCCCGATCAGTTGTGTTGGAATCTTACTAAATCTGGTGAATTCACGGTCAAGTCGATGTACATTAATGTCATCAATTCTAGTGTAATTCCTAGTTCCAAACACGTTTGGAAAGTTAAGGTTCCTCTGAAAATCAAAGTGTTTATGTGGTTTGTGCATAAACAAGTCGTGCTAACGAAAGATAACTTGATTAAGCGCAACTGGACAGGATCTACTAGGTGTAGTTTCTGTGATCGGGATGAAACTATCAAGCATCTTTTCTTTGAGTGCCCGATGGCGAGGGTGTTGTGGCGCTCTGTGCAGATTGCCTTTAACATTACTCCTCCGAATTCGGTCAGATCGTTGTTTGGAACGTGGCTGGTTGGTATAGAGGCCGAAACAGCTAGACAAATTCGTGTGAGAGCATGTGCGTTGTTATGGGCAATTTGGAACTGCAGAAATGACTTGGCTTTTAACAGAACAACAACTATTCATTTTTTGCAGGTTCTTTTCCGGGCTACTGCGCTAATCCGTACTTGGTCATTACTCACTCCGACGGAGGCCAGGGCGCGTTTGGTTACTGGATCTGTCCGGTGGGAGATGGCAGCGCGGGATATCTTCAACCGGTTTGGATGGCGGTCATGTAATAGGATAGGCGCTTAGTTTACCTATCTCTCTTTATTATGCCAGCCGGTTGTGGCTTTTGGGGCTTGTTTTATTTTGCTTGCTCTGAGTGAGCCAGTATCCTTTGTTGCAGCACTTTACAAGACATTGTTAAACTACTTTTTATTTATTAATGTGGCCGTATGCATCTTTCTGATGCAGAGGCCGGGGAACCCCCTTTTCGAAAAAATAATAATAATAACTGCAGTACCATGTTCATGTTGTACTTTCTGTCGGACTTGACCCATACGGAAAAAAAAAGGTTGGCCCATTGGTGGGATGGCATTGAAAACTAGCTTGAGCTTCAAGAGATTAGGCATTGCATCTTACTCGAATTTTAGGCAAGCTATACCAGTCGTGAACCTCAACTTGAAGTGCTTGAGAACTGAGAACCCGACCGCTCTATCAAAAATGATCTTTTGAATGGGTGGCGTCTCCACATACAGGGATAAATCAGTGAGAGCACATAATCCACCAAGAGTATCAATACAAATCATCTTCAGTTCCCTCAGTGGAATCTTCAAAATGCATAGGTTGCCATGTTTCTCAATCCATGGAGGAATTCGTGAGAATATGCAGCAGCTGTGTGGCGAGA
>NC_041386.1:734550132-734551101 GCF_002162155.2 Triticum dicoccoides | reverse complement strand
TTGAGGCGCCAGGAACAACAGTAGTTTCTACCGAGGAACCATGAGCAATTACTACAGTTTTCAAATTGCCATGTCCTCCAATTAAATAAGCCAGAACTTCCATGCTTGTTTCCAGATGGTCGTCAGAAGGTGATGTAGAAGAAAAGGTGAGACGAAGATCCTGCAGGCAGTTCAGCTTACCAAGGCTCCACTGATGGATAACTGAGTCACTCATGTTGCCAACCAAATCCAGCAGATTTGTGTCAACAGGAAGAATTAGGTGCAACAAGTGTGGGAGTTGTATAATATCCCATGGAAGAGCAGTGACTCTTGTTGCGTCCATAACATCCAGTGTTTCCAAACATTTCAGGCCCCGCATACTGTTTGGTAGTTTTATACAGACATCACTTGCAATCTTCAAGTATCTCAGCTGAAAAAGTTCTGAAATACCAGTGAGGTCTATGGGGTCATAGTCGCCACAATGACCAGATAGTATAAGGTTCAGAACACGGAGAACCTTGAACTCTCTGATACAAGGCATACACTTGAATAATCCAAAAAATCTAAGTGATCGAACTTGTGACTTTGTGATGTTTTCTGGTGTCTTGGCGTATTTTCCATCACCAAAGATGAGAGATAGTCGACGAACCTTGTGGGTAAGTGCTATATTCTTTCGATTGCAATCTACTACCACAATGAAATTCTCTTCTGCAGACTTGTGTGCAATAAGATCACGTACCACGTCATGAACCGTACAGGACAACACCTTATTGACGTGTCGCAGTTGGCTGAACGGCAAGGGGATCGGCACGGGGCTGCTCTTGACGAACTACCTCCCGTGCTCCGGCGCCGGCGTCTTCTTGTCCACGTCGCCTCCGTGGTGGATTTTGGGCCATCCGTTCAGCAAGTTCCAGAAGTTTGTGCCGTCGCCCACGGAGTGGTTCATGGACACGGCGACCAAGACGCCGTCCACCAGCTCAGTCACCTGCG
>NC_041386.1:734507268-734549892 GCF_002162155.2 Triticum dicoccoides | reverse complement strand
AGACGCGTCCGGGTTAAGCACGCCGTTCATCGACAACAAGGCACGTTCCACCGGCGACGAGGTGTGCACCGAGCCGACGAGGTCCGCGACGGCCACGACGGGCGCCTCCGCGTGGACGAGCTCGGCGCCTTCCCCGGTGCATCGCAGAGAGATGGTGACCGTGCCGTTGCCGAGCTCCTTGACGGCCAGCCGGCCGGCAAAGTGATAGTACCGGACGAGGGCGCGCGCCAAGGAGGACGCGAGGGCGTCGGTCAAGCGCTTGCCGCCGACAGGGGGCTTGGGCAGGACGATACCCATCTGGACGTAGTACAGGGGGAGGAGGCGGAGGTCCCAGGGCGTGAGTTGCACTTCCTCCGGCGGTGGCAGCGTCCCACCGCTCGACGGCCGGACCATGCGCCGGGATATGATCCGCACGGTGCCGGCAGCTCCCATGTGCTCGTTGCTGTTAGCTACCTCTCCCATGATCAGACGCACGCAAACACGCACGCTTGAGTAGAAGTTAGCTGACGTACATACATAGTAGGAAAAGAGTCAGCAACAAATACAAAACACACAACAAGAACAAGTTCAAAAACATGGCTCGAGATTTTTTAAAAAAAAGGAGTTGCACATACTAGGTGAAGCAACATCCGTGAGGCTTAAATTTTTCTCAAGGCTCAAAGCAACCTCTTGTTCACAGACATTTTTTTAGAACTATTAAATTCATCATCAACTACAAAATGGAAGTAAAAAGGCAGCTGAGTTATAATCCACAATTTACACCAAAGGAAGTACTACATATACATGAATGTCCAATGTCCAGAAGTTTAACAATACCTAACAAAGCAGTAAAACAATATACTATCTACAATCTACATACTAAAGATTGTAGACGTCAAACTCTGCCATTAGAGCATCCACAGTGTGATGTTTTGCTGCCTCTAAGGCAGCCTCTAAGGCCATAGAGGCAGACGCTATACACTGTGAGAACAGCCTCTAAGCCAAATTTGCTTAGCATCGATGCTATGCTTGGAGGCAGCCTCCAACTCTGTCCATGCAATAAAATAATTCACTGGCCCTACATGTCATAGAAGAAGAGTATGCATGTGTCATGTCAAGAGGATGAAAAGGAGCCCCTTGGTAATCAATATATTATACATAGTGGGGACATCTTAGAGGCTGGTAACATTTGCTATACACTGCGGAATTTTGAGCTGACTCTAACAGAAGGACGTGGGTCCCAGCTTGAAGGCAAGCCAGCCTCTAAACGTTGTGGATGCCCTTAGCCACCTAACAGGGTTAACGTCAGTGCTATGCCGTCCACCATCTTTGCTGTTTGCTTGGCCTGTATGGAGATGACAAAGGTGTTTGCCGTCCGCTTTATTTATGCAGGCGGCAAAGCAGCCCTTTACCGTGGTTTTTTGTGCTAGAAGTGGGGCCGTCTGCCAGCGGACGGCAAAGGCCTTTGCCACCCGTTATTCTGCCTTTGCCGTCTGCCATGGCAAACGGCAAAGTCCCTGATTCCTGTAGTGTTTGGTGCTTTGGTTGGCCGTCCATCCCAGCACATTGTTGATTCTAGCGTACTTCACGAGCTGCGCCCCTCCTCCACACCCCCCCCCCAACCCGCGTTGGGATCTGGAGGTTCATCCCGGCCGGTTGCAATGGTCCTTGACTCACTGCGGTCCTCCGGCGGGCAGGCACGTCGTCTGTGGTGTGGCCCCTCTCCCCTACCATTCCCTCGCGAGCTTCGGGTTGTCCCCCTCTCCGGCACCCCTAAGAAGGCATCGAAAGAGTGGCCTTCGGAGTGATTCTACATTGAAGACATTGTTCTTCCGGACCGATTCTTTTTCAGGAAGGCATCCAAAGAGTGGCCATAGGTCTCACTTAATCTTTTTCTTCAGTTAAGCTTAGTCGGATATACTCCGGCTACCTTTGACAGGAATGGAGAAAAGTCGTTGAAGGGATCTACTGCCCCGCTCCGCAGCCGGAGGACTATAATTGAGACCTGGATCCCGGATTTGAAGAAGATCCGGATATTTTTATAGAGTTCAAAGACGACATCTTTTATCAGACGAGCTATGACGGCATATAAGTGGCCATCATAGCCGATTACCCCGGCATTGTCCCCTCCTACCATGTGAGTACTCAGGAGACATCTCCTCAAAAAGAGTTTTCCCCTTGTGACTCACCCGCCGCATTGTATCATGCTCCCAAGGGGCGTCGCTAGTCGCATCGCACTACGGCAAAGGCGCCCTCTAAGAAGATGACGCCTGAACAAGGCGAGCCTTCAAAAAGAAAAGCAAATGATGATACCGGCGGGCCCTTTCATTCATCAAAGAGGTATGAGTTTTATCACGTACTCAGGGGATAGACTAGCTAGTGACGTTTCCTGATGCGCCATATTGTAGGAGGAGCATACGCCAGACTGTATCCGGAGACCTGTCCGGTCATGCACAGGCAAATCCGGTCCCGGACCCGACTACAAGGTCTGGGGTCAATATGGGGGAGATGTCGGATTGTCGTCTCTACGAGGATTCGGATAATGTATCCGTCACCAACTCCGAAGTGGAGAGTGCAATGAATCATCGCCGGCAGAGAGCGGCTATGCGCAATCCAAACTTTACCGAGGAGGCTTTCAACGCTATCAGCTCGGCGGATGCTTACATCCGAGCTGCTCGTGATGGACTTGCTGGAACCACTCACCAGCTCTCAAAAGATATGCGGGTATGAATTTTTGTGTGGATTCAATAATCATATGCCAGTAGCCCTCGAGTCTTGAAGCAGTTGGCCCAACTGATTTAAGAATCTTTATATCCTCAGGTACTCACAGAGAAAAATAGCGCCTTATCCAAGGAGCTAGAAGAATGCCGAACTAAGCTATCTGTTGCCACCGCTGAACTAGAAGATTTAAAAAATCCCAGAAGGAACCTCAAGGTGAGCACAACAGTAGCCTAGAAATAATATTCCGTACTAATAGTGTCGATGCTTAAATATGCATCGTCTTATTGGTAGGGTCGACAGATCAACTAGAGGAGAGGCTAAGAGCTGCTCAAGCAGACAAACAACATGTTGAAGGGCAAGAAGCCGCTGATCAACGTGCGTTAACACGGACCATTAATGAGAAGAACAAGCTACAGGATGCAAACGTCAAACAAGCCTAAGAACTGAAGGACTTAAGGGCCCAACTATCCGATGCTGTGAAGGAGAATAGGAAGCTAAAAGGCAGCATATTAAGTATGCTTTTAACCTCACTTTGACACGGTCTCCGGATTGAAATTTTGACAAGTTTTCAGCTGTAGGTGTGCTAACCGGACGTCCCGAGGGAGAAGTGTCCGGATTTGAAGGCGAGCTGCTACAAGAGCTATCCAAAGTGAATGAGCGAGCTCAGAAAGCTATGAAGAACATGGCTAAGGCTTTATGGACATCCGATCCACCTCTAGGAAGTATGGAGGAGCTTGTGAATTTTTTCAAGGGAGCTCGTCGCCGTTTTGGGCTATGGAAGATATCAGCATGTCGAGAAGGCGCATGAGAGGCCTGGGCCATGGTGAAAACACGATACACCAGACTTGATCCAAATCATATGTCCTGATCAGACCTCGGGGACCAGATGGGCAAGAAATTCCTGTTAGCTTAGTGTACGACCAAGTAAACATAGCCGCTAAGTATTCTCAACAGGATTGTAAACTAGACAACCTGTTAGAGGGTCTAGAGGTACAAGATAGCCGCTAATGTACTTTTATCGGCAAACTTGTCCCCGGCCGAATTGTAAAACGATTGTCATGGCAGACTTTCTGCTTCGACCTCGGAAACCCAAGGTTTGGAGTGCTACCGAATAATATACTGCCGGTGAATACCAAAGTATGTTCGGAAACCAGGCAGTCCGGTCATAATTGCTTGAACAGACAAGTTGTATTCGGGGAGTTATGTTATATTGCATTTAATCGTAAGAAACATCTTCCAGAGAGTATAGTTCCGTTAAGGGTTCCTTTCCCTGGGCTAGCCTGCGCCTTTTTGGCGTATGCCGCAGCTGTGATGCTAAAATCCATAGTACTTGTTATATTCTGAGGGCTTATATTGCAACGAGGGCAGTTCATCTTATTTCGGCCGACCAATTATCCCCTTAAGAACGCTAGTTTTCGGCTTCACCCATGTGAGGTACACGTCCGGATGACCCGGTTGTAACAATTGCATAGGTGCTCCCTTTATGCCCTAGCCGAACAAGCGGGAACGTAGGGCATAAGCACAGGAGCCAGGCAACCCAGCTTGGCAAAAACTGAAGTCATAAAGGTGTATATAATGGCAAGAAAAAGACATATATGAGTAGACAACACATATATACGGTGAGCTAATGCTCAAAAAAAAAATAAGCTTCTGTAAAAAGAAGCCCCCAGGTATTATGGGGTGTGTACATTTAAGGATGTAAGCCCCTCAAGTGTGTGGTTTATTCGAACACGAGCTAGAAGTGGTGAAAACGAGAAAAAAGGAAAAAAGACGAAGGAGAGAAAAGGAAGAATGAAAACAAAGGTAAGAGTGCAGACTTAGGCGTAGAATCTTCGGAGCCGGGAAGCGTTCCATGGGTTTGGCTCCAAGCGATTATCCTAAGCGTTGCGAAGGTGATAGGCTCCTATAGTGAGAACTTCATCGATAATGAAGGGACCCTCCCATTTGGGCTTGAGCTTGTCCTTTTTCTTTTCTGGTAGGCGTAGAACGAGTTCACTGACGTTGTAAGTCTTTGCCCGTATCTCCCTGCTTTGATATCGCCGAGCCTGCTGTTGGTAGAATTTAGAACGGGCCTTCACGACATCGCGCTCCTCCTTTAGGCCGTCCAGATCGTCCTTCCGATCGAGCTCGGCTTCGCTCTCTTCGTACATGCGCACTCGAGGTGAGTCATGAATAATGTCACAAGGCAATACTGCCTCGGCACCGTACACCATGAAGAAGGGTGTATATCCGGTCGTGCGATTGTGCGTGGTCCGCAGCCCCCAGAGTACGGAATCGAGTTCCTCAACCCAGTGCTTGTCTGATTCTTGCAGAGGTCAGACTAATATGGGTTTGATGCCGCTCATTATCAGGCCATTAGCCCGCTCGACCTGACCATTTGTCTGCGGGTGATATACGGAGGCGTAATCGAGCTTGATGCCCAGATTAGTGCACCAAGTTTTCACCTCATCGGCCGTAAAGTTAGAGACATTGTCAGTAATAATACTGTGCGGGACACCATAAATGGTGTACGACACCGGATATAAAGTCTATAACCGGTCCGGCTTCGGCCGTTTTGACTGGTTTGGCCTCTGTCCACTTAGTGAACTTGTCAACCATAACCAGTAAATATTTCTTCTTACGGCTTCCTCCTTTAAGGGGTTCGACCATGTCCAGCCCCCAGACCTCAAAAGGCCAAGTAATGGGGATTGTTCGCAAGGCAGTGGGTGGCATGTGGCTTTGATTGGCGAAAAGATGGCATCCAATGCAGCATTATACGAGGTCATGTGCGTCTGCTCGGGCCGTGGGCCAAAACAAACCTATACGGAAGGCCTTACTTACAAGGGCCCAAGCTGCGGCGTGATGGCCACCAAGACCGGCGTGTATTTCAGCCAAGAGCTGTCGTCCCTCTTCTTCGGAGATACATCTTTGAAGGACTCCGGTGGTACTTTTTCTCGTACAATTCCCCTTCATGAACTTTGTAGGCTTTCGAGCATCGAACAATACGACGGGCCTCAGTTTGATCCCCAAGGAGTTCATTCCTGGTAAGGTAGGCGAGGAAAGGTTCAGTCCATGGGGCAATTACAACCATAATTTCATGGGCCGATGGTGTTGTTTCGGTGCCCGAACCCCCGATTATATCCGGACTGTGTTCGGAGTCTGGGGGTATGGTCGGCTCCGGACTAGTGTTGCCGCTCTCATCCTGGCACATCACGGATGGCTTGAAGAGCCTCTCCACAAAGGTGTTGGGTGGGACGGGGTCGCGTTTAGCGCCCATGCGAGCAAGGATATCCCCATCTTGATTACTCTCTCGAGCCACGTGATGAAACTCGAGCCCCTCGAACCGAGCTGATATTTTGAGTACAACGTTACGGTAAGCTGCCATCTTCGGATCTTTCGCATCGAAGTCTCCGTTTATTTAGGATATTGCGAGGTTTGAATGCCCGCGTACTTCGAGGCGTTGTATGCCCATGGAAACGACCATCCGGAGACCGTGCAATAGGGCCTCGTATTCGGCTGCGTTGTTAGAGTCCATATATAGTATTTGGAGCACATAACAGACTGTGTCTCCTGTGGGGAGGTCAAGACGACACCAGCCCCGAGTCCGGCTAGCATTTTAGAGCCATCGAAGTGCGTCACCCAGTTGGAATATGTGCCGTACTCCTTAGGGATTTTGGCCTCTGTCCATTCAGCGATGAAGTCAGCCAACACCTGAGGTTTAATAGCTCGGCTTGGCTTGTAAGTTATTTCAAACGGTAAGAGCTCAATGGCCTATTTGGCAATCCGGTCGGTGGCGTCCCAGTTATTTATAATTTCATTGAGTGGTACTTCAGAAGCCAC
Organism: Triticum dicoccoides; assembly: GCF_002162155.2. NCBI lineage: Eukaryota > Viridiplantae > Streptophyta > Magnoliopsida > Poales > Poaceae > Triticum > Triticum dicoccoides. Next base: position 734,543,373 of record NC_041386.1, on the reverse strand, counting down.
CATGATTGAGCACTCTTGAAAGTAGTGCCGCAGCTTGCGGGATGCCATGAAGACCGCATATGTTATCTTTTGATAATGCGGGTATCGGGATTTGCATGGTGTAAGGACTGTCGATACGTAATATACTGGTTTTTGGAGTGGGAATTTATGTCCCTCTTCCGCTCGTTCGACGACGAGCACCGCACTCACCACCTGGTGGGTTGCAGATATGTAAAGCAACATTAGTTCGCCGACGCTTGGTGCAACCAAGATTGGGTTGCTCGCTAGCAGAGCTTTTATTTCCTCTAATCCGACAGTGGCAGCACCCGTCTAGGAAGTATGGAGGAGCTTGTGAATTTTTTCAAGGGAGCTCGTCGCCGTTTTGGGCTATGGAAGATATCAGCATGTCGAGAAGGCGCATGAGACGCCTGGGCCATGGTGAAAACACGATACACCAGACTTGATCCAAATCATATGTCCTGGAACAGACCTCGGGGACCAGATGGGCAAGAAATTCCTGTTAGCTTAGTGTACGACCAAGTAAACATAGCCGCTAAGTATTCTCAACAGGATTGTAAACTAGACAACCTGTTAGAGGGTCTAGAGGTACAAGATAGCCGCTAATGTACTTTTATCGGCAAACTTGTCCCCGGCCGAATTGTAAAACGATTGTCATGGCAGACTTTCTGCTTCGACCTCGGAAACCCAAGGTTTGGAGTGCTACCGAATAATATACTGTCGGTGAATACCAAAGTATGTTCGGAAACCAGGCAGTCCGGTCATAATTGCTTGAACAGACAAGTTGTATTCGGGGAGTTATGTTATATTGCATTTAATCGTAAGAAACATCTTCCAGAGAGTATAGTTCCGTTAAGGGTTCCTTTCCCTGGGCTAGCCTGCGCCTTTTTGGCGTATGCCGCAGCTGTGATGCTAAAATCCATAGTACTTGTTATATTCTGAGGGCTTATATTGCAACGAGGGCAGTTCATCTTATTTCGGCCGACCAATTATCCCCTTAAGAACGCTAGTTTTCGGCTTCACCCATGTGAGGTACACGTCCGGATGACCCGGTTGTAACAATTGCATAGGTGCTCCCTTTATGCCCTAGCCGAACAAGCGGGAACGTAGGGCATAAGCACAGGAGCCAGGCAACCCAGCTTGGCAAAAACTGAAGTCATAAAGGTGCATATAATGGCAAGAAAAAGACATATATGAGTAGACAACACATATATACGGTGAGCTAATGCTCAAAAAATAATAATGATAATAAGCTTCTGTAAAAAGAAGCCCCCAGGTATTATGGGGTGTGTACATTTAAGGATGTAAGCCCCTCAAGTGTGTGGTTTATTCGAACACGAGCTAGAAGTGGTGAAAACGAGAAAAAAGGAAAAAAGACAAAGGAGAGAAAAGGAAGAACGAAAACAAAGGTAAGAGTGCAGACTTAGGCGTAGAATCTTCGGAGCCGGGAAGCGTTCCATGGGTTTGGCTCCAAGCGATTATCCTAAGCGTTGCGAAGGTGATAGGCTCCTATAGTGAGAACTTCATCGATAATGAAGGGACCCTCCCATTTGGGCTTGAGCTTGTCCTTTTTCTTCTCTGGTAGGCGTAGAACGAGTTCACTGACGTTGTAAGTCTTTGCCCGTATCTCCCTGCTTTGATATCGCCGAGCCTGTTGTTGGTAGAATTTAGAACGGGCCTTCACGACATCGCGCTCCTCCTTTAGGCCGTCCAGATCGTCCTTCCGATCGAGCTCGGCTTCTCTCTCTTCGTACATGCGCACTCGAGGTGAGTCATGAATAATGTCACAAGGCAATACTGCCTCGGCACCGTACACCATGAAGAAGGGTGTATATCCGGTCGTGCGATTCTGCATGGTCCGCAGCCCCCAGAGTACGGAATCGAGTTCCTCAACCCAGTGCTTGTCTGATTCTTGCAGAGGTCAGACTAATATGGGTTTGATGCCGCTCATTATCAGGCCATTAGCCCGCTCGACCTGACCATTTGTCTGCGGGTGATATACGGAGGCGTAATCAAGCTTGATGCCCAGATTAGTGCACCAAGTTTTCACCTCATCGGCCGTAAAGTTAGAGACATTGTCAGTAATAATAATGTGCGGGACACCATAAATGGTGTACGACACCGGATATAAAGTCTATAACCGGTCCGGCTTCGGCCGTTTTGACTGGTTTGGCCTTTGTCCACTTAGTGAACTTGTCAACCATAACCAGTAAATATTTCTTCTTACGGCTTCCTCCTTTAAGGGGTTCGACCATGTCCAGCCCCCAGACCGCAAAAGGCCAAGTAATGGGGATTGTTCGCAAGGCAGTGGGTGGCATGTGGCTTTGATTGGCGAAAAGATGGCATCCAATGCAGCATTATATGAGGTCATGTGCGTCTGCTCGGGCCGTGGGCCAAAACAAACCTATACGGAAGGCCTTACTTACAAGGGCCCAAGCTGCGGCGTGATGGCCACCAAGACCGGCGTGTATTTCAGCCAAGAGCTGTCGTCCCTCTTCTTCGGAGATACATCTTTGAAGGACTCCGGTGGTACTTTTTCTCGTACAATTCCCCTTCATGAACTTTGTAGGCTTTCGAGCATCGAACAATACGACGGGCCTCAGTTTGATCCCCAAGGAGTTCATTCCTGGTAAGGTAGGCGAGGAAAGGTTCAGTCCATGGGGCAATTACAACCATAATTTCATGGGCTGATGGTGTTGTTTCGGTGCCCGAACCCCCGATTATATCCGGACTGTGTTCGGAGTCTGGGGGTATGGTCGGCTCATGACTAGTGTTGCCGCTCTCATCCTGGCACATCACGGATGGCTTGAAGAGCCTCTCCACAAAGGTGTTGGGTGGGACGGGGTCGCGTTTAGCGCCCATGCGAGCAAGGATATCCCCATCTTGATTACTCTCTCGAGCCACGTGATGAAACTCGAGCCCCTCGAACCGAGCTGATATTTTGAGTACAACGTTACGGTAAGCTGCCATCTTCGAATCTTTCGCATCGAAGTCTCCGTTTATTTAGGATATTGCGAGGTTTGAATCCCCGCGTACTTCGAGGCGTTGTATGCCCATGGAAACGACCATCCGGAGACCGTGCAATAGGGCCTCGTATTCGGCTGCGTTGTTAGAGTCCGTATATAGTATTTGGAGCACACAACAGACTGTGTCTCCTGTGGGGAGGTCAAGACGACACCAGCCCCGAGTCCGGCTAGCATTTTAGAGCCATCGAAGTGCGTCACCCAGTTGGAATATGTGTCGTACTCCTTAGGGATTTTGGCCTCTGTCCATTCGGCGATGAAGTCAGCCAACACCTGAGGTTTAATAGCTCGGCTTGGCTTGTAAGTTATTTCAAACGGTAAGAGCTCAATGGCCTATTTGGCAATCCGGTCGGTGGCGTCCCAGTTATTTATAATTTCATTGAGTGGTACTTCAGAAGCCACCATGATTGAGCACTCTTGAAAGTAGTGCCGCAGCTTGCGGGATGCCATGAAGATCGCATATGCTATCTTTTGATAATGCGGGTATCGGGATTTGCATGGTGTAAGGACTGTCGATACGTAATATACTGGTTTTTGGAGTGGGAATTTATGTCCCTCTTCCGCTCGTTCGACGACGAGCACCGCACTCACCACCTGGTGGGTTGCAGATATGTAAAGCAACATTAGTTCGCCGACGCTTGGTGCAACCAAGATTGGGTTGCTCGCTAGCAGAGCTTTTATTTCCTCTAATCCGACAGTGGCAGCACCCGTCTAGGAAGTATGGAGGAGCTTGTGAATTTTTTCAAGGGAGCTCGTCGCCGTTTTGGGCTATGGAAGATATCAGCATGTCGAGAAGGCGCATGAGAGGCCTGGGCCATGGTGAAAACATGATACACCAGACTTGATCCAAATCATATGTCCTGGAACAGACCTCGGGGACCAGATGGGCAAGAAATTCCTGTTAGCTTAGTGTACGACCAAGTAAACATAGCCGCTAAGTATTCTCAACAGGATTGTAAACTAGACAACCTGTTAGAGGGTCTAGAGGTACAAGATAGTGTTGGGTTTCGTAGTAATTTCAAAAATTTTCCTACGCACACGCAAGATCATGTGATGCATAGCAACGAGGGGAGAGTATTGTCTACGTACCCAACGCAGACCGACTGCGGAAGCGATGACACGACGTAGAGGAAGTAGTCGTACGTCTTCACGATCCAACCGATCAAGCACCGAAACTACGGCACCTCCGAGTTCGAGCACACGTTCAGCTCGATGACGATCCCCGGACTCCGATCCAGCAAAGTGTCGGGGAAGAGTTTCGTCAACACGACAGCGTGGTGACGATCTTGATGAACTACAGCAGCAGGGCTTCGCCTAAACTCCGCTACAGTATTATCGAGGAATATGGTGGCAGGGGGCACCGCACACGGCTAAGGAATAGATCACGTGGATCAACTTGTGTCAACTTGTATGTTTAGAGGTGCCCCTGCCTCCGTATATAAAGGAGGAGAGGAGGGGAGGCTGGCCGGCCAAGGGGGGGAGGCGCAGGAGAGTCCTACTCCCTCTGGGAGTAGGATTCCCCCTCCAATCCTAGTCCAACTAGGATTCCTCGGAGGGGAAAAGAGGAGGAGGGGGCCGGCCACCTCTCCTAGTCCTAATAGGACTAGGGGAAGGGGGGGCGCGCAGCCCAACTAGGGCAGCCCCTTCTCTTTTCCACTAAGGCCCACTATGGCCCAAATAGCTCCCGGGGGGTTCCGGTAACCCTCCCGGTATTCCGGTAAAATCCCGATTTCACCCAGAACACTTCCGATATCCAAATATAGGCTTCCAATATATCAATCTTTACGTCTCGACCATTTCGAGACTCCTCGTCATGTCCGTGATCACATCCGGGACTCCGAACAACCTTTGGTACATCAAAATGTATAAACTCATAATATAACTGTCATCGTAACCTTAAGCGTGCGGACCCTACGGGTTCGAGAACAATGTAGACATGACCGAGACACGTCTCCGGTCAATAACCAATAGCGTGACCTGGATGCCCATATTGGCTCCTACATATTCTACGAAGATCTTTATCGGTCAGACCGCATAACAACATACGTTGTTCCCTTTGTCATCGGTATGGTACTTGCCCGAGATTCGATCGTCGGTATCCAATACCTAGTTCAATCTCGTTACCGGCAAGTCTCTTTACTCGTTCCGTAATACATCATCTCACAACTAACATATTAGTTGTAATGCTTGCAAGGCTTATGTGATGTGTATTACCGAGAGGGCCCAGAGATACCTCTCCGACAATCGGAGTGACAAATCCTAATCTCGAAATACGCCAACCCAACATCGACCATTGGAGACACCTGTAGTACTCCTTTATAATCACCCAGTTACGTTGTGACGTTTGGTAGTACCCAAAGTGTTCCTCCGGTAAACGGGAGTTGCATAATCTCATAGTCATAGGAACATGTATAAGTCATGAAGAAAGCAATAGCAACATACTAAACGATTGTGTGCTAAGCTAATGGAATGGGTCATGTCAATCAGATCATTCTACTAATGATGTGACCTCGTTAATCAAATAACAACTTATTGTTCATGGTTAGGAAACATAACCATCTTTGATTAACGAGCTAGTCAAGTAGAGGCATACTAGTGACACTTTGTTTGTCTATGTATTCACACATGTATTATGTTTCCGGTAAATACAATTCTAGCATGAATAATAAACATTTATCATGATTATAAGGAAATAAATAATAACTTTATTATTGCCTCTAGGGCATATTTCCTTCAGTCTCCCACTTGCACTAGAGTCAATAATCTAGTTCACATCGCTATGTGATTAACACCAATAGTTCACATCTTTATGTGATTGGTTCACATCTCCATGTGACTAACACCCAAAGGGTTTACTAGATTCAATAATCTAGTTCACATCGCTATGTGATTAACACCCAAAGAGTGATCATGTTTTGCTTGTGAGAGAAATTTAGTCAGCGGGCCTGCCAAATTCAGATCCGTATGTATTTCGCAAAATTCTATGTCTACAATGCTCTGCACGGAGCTACTCTAGCTAATTGCTCCCACTTTCAATATGTATCCAGATTGAGACTTAGAATCATCTGGATTAGTGTCAAAAACTTGCATCGACGTAACCCTTTACGACGAACCTTTTTGTCACGTCCATAATCGAGAAACATATCCTTTATTTTACTAAGGATAATTCTGACCGATGTCCAGTGATCTACTCCTAGATCACTATTGTACTCCCTTGCCAAATCAGTGCAGGGTATACAATAGATCTGGTATACAGCATGACATACTTTATAGAACCTATGGCCAAGGCATAGGGAATGACTTTCATTCTCTTTCTATCTTCTGCCGTGGTCGGGCTTTGAGTCTTACTCAACTTCACACCTTGTAATACAGGCAAGAACTCTTTCTTTGACTGCTCCATTTTGAACTACTTCAAAATCTTGTCAAGGTATGTACTCATTGAAAAAACTTATCAAGCGTTTTGATCTATCTCTATAGATCTTGAAGCTCAATATGTAAGCAGCTTTACCGAGGTCTTTCTTTGAAAAAACTCCTTTCAAACACTCCTTTATGCTTTGCAGAATAATTCTACATTATTTCCGATCAACAATATGTCATACACATATACTTATCAGAAATGATGTAGTGCTCCCACTCACTTTCTTGTAAATACAGGCTTCACCGCAAGTCTGTATAAAACTATATGCTTTGATCAATTTATCAAAGCGTATATTCCAACTCCGAGATTTTTGCACCAGTCCATAGATGGATCGCTGGAGCTTGCATATTTAGTTAACACCTTTAGGATCGACAAAACCTTCTAGTTGCATCGTATACAACTCTTCTTTAGTAAATCCATTAAGGAATGCAGTTTTGTTTATCCATTTGCCAGATTTCATAAAATGCGGCAATTGCCAACATGATTCGGACAGACTTAAGCATAGATACGAGTGAGAAAATCTCATCGTAGTCAACACCTTGAACTTGTCGAAAACCTTTTGCGACAATTCTAGCTTTGTAGATAGTAACACTACTATCAGCGTCCGTCTTCCTCTTGAAGCTCCATTTATTTTCTATGGCTTGCCGATCATCGGGCAAGTCAATTAAAGTCCATACTTTGTTCTCATACATGGATCATATCTCAGATTTCATGGCCTCAAACCATTTCGCGGAATCTGGGCTCATCATCGCTTCCTCATAGTTCGCAAGTTTGTCATGGTCTAGTAACATGACTTCCAGAACAGGATTACCGTACCACTCTGGTGCGGATCTCACTCTGGCTTACCTACGAGATTTGGTAGTAACTTGATCTGAAGTTACATGATCATCATCATTAGCTTCCTCACTAATTGGTGTAGTAGTCACAGGAACAGATTTCTGTGATGAACTACTTTCCAATAAGGGAGAAGGTACAGTTACCTCATCAAGTTCTACTTTCCTCCCACTCACTTCTTTCGAGAGAAACTCCTTCTCTAGAAAAACTCCGAATTTAGCAACAAAAGTCTTGCCTTCGGATTTGTGATAGAAGGTGTACCCAACAGTCTCCTTTGGGTATCCTATGAAGACATATTTCTCCGATTTGGGTTTGAGCTTATTATGATGAAACTTTTTCATATAAGCATCATAACCCCAAACTTTAAGAAACGACAACTTTGGTTTCTTGCCAAACCACAGTTCAGATTGTGTCGTCTCAACGGACTTTAGATGGTGCCCTATTTAACGTGAATGCAGCTGTCTCTAATGCATAACCCCAAAACGATAATGGTAGATCGGTAAGAGACATCATAGATCGCACCATATCTAATAAAGTACGGTTATGACGTTCGGACACACCATTACATTGTGGTGTTCCAGGTGGCGTGAGTAGTGAAACTATTTCACATTGTTTTAACTGAAGGCCAAACTCGTAACTCAAATATTTTACCTCTGCGACCATATCGTAGAAACTTTTATTTTCTTGTTACGATGATTCTCCACTTCACTCTGAAATTCTTTGAACTTTTCAAATGTTTCAGACCTTTGTTTCATCAAGTAGATATACTCATATCTGCTCAAATCATCTGTGAAGATCAGAAAATAATGATATCTATCGCGAGCCTCAATATTCATCGGACCACATACATCAGTATGTATGATTTCCAACAAATCTGTTGCTTGCTTCATTATTCCGGAGAACGGCGTTTTAGTCATCTTGCCCATGAGGCATGGTTCGCAAGCATCAAGTGATTCATAATCAAGTGATTCCAAAATCCCATCAGCATGGAGTTTCTTCATGCGCTTTACTCCAATATGACCTAAACGGCAGTGCTACAAATAAGTTGCACTATCATTATTAACTTTGCATCTTTTGGTTTCAATATTATGATTATGTGTATCACTACGATCGAGATCCAACGAACTATTTTTATTGGGTGTGTAACCATATAAGGTTTTATTCATGTAAACAGAACAACAATTTATTCTCTTACTTAAATGAATAACCGTATTACAATGATCAAATCATATTCATGCTTAACGCAAACACCAAATAACACTTATTCAGGTTCAACACTAATCCCGAAAGTATAGGGAGTGTGCGATGATGATCATATCAATCTTGGAACCACTTCCAACACACATCGTTACTTCACCCTTAACTAGTCTCTGTTTATTCTGCAACTCCCGTTTCGAGTTACTAATCTTAGCAACTGAACCAGTATCAAATACTGAGGGGTTGCTATAAACACTAGTAAAGTACACATCAATAACATGTATATCAAATATACTTATGTTCACTTTGCCATCCTTCTTATCCGCCAATCACTTGGGGTAGATCCGCTTCCAGTGACCAGTCCCTTTGCAGTAGAAGCACTTAGTCTCAGGCTTAGGATCAGACTTGGGCTTCTTCACTTGAGCAGCAACTTGCTTGCTGTTCTTCTTGAAGTTCCCCTTCTTCCCTCTGCCCTTTTCTTGAAACTAGTGATCTTGTCAACCATCAACACTTGATGTTTTTCTTGATTTCCACCTTTCGTTGATTTCAGCATCACGAAGAGCTTGGGAGTTGTTTCCGTTATCCCTTGCATATTATAGTTCATCACGAAGTTCTACTAACTTGGTGATGGTGACTAGAGAATTCTGTCAATCACTATCTTATCTGGAAGATTAACTCCCACTTGATTCAAGCGATTGTTGTACTCAGACAATCTGGGCACATGCTCACTAGTTGAGCGATTCTCCTCCATCTTTTAGCTATAGAACTTGTTGAAGACTTCATATCTCTCAACTCGGGTATTTGCTTGAAATATTAACTTCAACTCCAGGAACATCTCATATGGTCCATGACGTTCAAAACGTCTTTGAAGTCCCGATTCTAAGCCGTTAAGCATGGTGCACTAAACTATCAAGTAGTCATCATATTGAGCTAGCCAAACGTTCATAACGTCTGCATCTTCTCCTGCAATCGGTCCATCACCTAGCGGTGCATCAAGGACATAATTCTTCTGTGCAGCAATGAGGATAAACCTCAGATCACGGATCCAATCCGCATCTTTGCTACTAACATCTTTCAACACAATTTTCTCTAGGAACATATCAGAAAAAACATATGAAAGCAACAACGCGAGCTATTGATCTACAACATAGATATGCTAATACTACCAGGACTAAGTTCATGATAAATTAAAGTTCAATTAATCATATTACTTAAGAACTCCCACTTAGATAGACATCCCTCTAATCCTCTAAGTGATCACGTGATCCAAATCAACTAAACCATGTCCGATCATCACGTGAGATGGAGCAGTTTCATTGGTGAACATCACTATGTCGATCATATCTACTATATGATTCACGCTCGACCTTTCGGTCTCCGTGTTCCGAGGCCATATCTGCATATGCTAGGCTCGTCAAGTTTAACCTGAGTATTCTGCGTGTGCAAAAACAGGCTTGCACCCGTTGTAGATGGACGTAGAGCTTATCACACCCGATCATCACGTGGTGTCTGGGCACGACGAACTTTGGCAACGGTGCATACTCAGGGAGAACACTTCTTGATAATTTAGTGAGAGATCATCTTATAATGCTACCGTCAATCAAAGCAAGATAAGATGCATAAAAAGATAAACATCACATGCAATCAATATAAGTGATATGATATGGCCATCATCATCTTGTGCCTGTGATCTCCATCTCTGAAGCACCGTCATGATCACCATCGTCACCGGCGCGACACCTTGATCTCCATCGTAGCATCGTTGTCGTCTCGCCAATCTTATGCTTCCACGACTATCGCTACCGTTTAGTGATAAAGTAAAGCATTACATCGCGATTGCATTGCATACAATAAAGCGACAACCATATGGCTCCTGCCAGTTGCCGATAACTCGGTTACAAAACATGATCATCTCATACAATAAAATTTAGCATCATGCCTTGACCATATCACATCACAACATGCCCTGCAAAAACAAGTTAGACGTCCTCTACTTTGTTGTTGCATGTTTTACGTGGCTGCTACGGGCTTAAGTAAGAACCAATCTCACCTACGCATCAAAACCACAACGATAGTTTGTCAAATAGACTCCGTTTTAACCTTCGCAAGGACCGGGCGTAGCCACACTTGGTTCAACTAAAGTTGGAGAGACAGTCGCCCGCAGGCCATCTATGTGCAAAGCACGTCGAGGGAACCGGTCTCGCGTAAGCGTACGCGTAAGGTTGGTCCGGGTCGTCTCGTCCAGCAATACCGCCGAACCAAAGTATGACATGCTGGTAGGCAGTATGACTTGTATCGTCCACAACTCACTTGTGTTCTACTCGTGCATATAACATCAACATAAATAACCTGGCTCGGATGCCACTGTTGGGTTTCGTAGTAATTTCAAAAAATTTCCTACGCACACGCAAGATCATGTGATGCATAGCAACGAGGGGAGAGTATTGTCTACGTACCCAACGCAGACCGACTGCGGAAGCGATGACACGACGTAGAGGAAGTAGTCGTACGTCTTCACGATCCAACCGATCAAGCACCGAAACTACGGCACCTCCGAGTTCGAGCACACGTTCAGCTCGATGACGATCCCCGGACTCCGATCCAGCAAAGTGTCGGGGAAGAGTTTCGTCAGCACGACGGCGTGGTGACGATCTTGATGAACTACAGCAGCAGGGCTTCGCCTAAACTCCGCTACAGTATTATCGAGGAATATGGTGGCAGGGGGCACCGCACACGGCTAAGAAATAGATCACGTGGATCAACTTGTGTCAACTTGTGTGTTTAGAGGTGCCCCTGCCTCCGTATATAAAGGAGGAGAGGAGGGGAGGCTGGCCGGCCAAGGGGGGGAGGCGCAGGAGAGTCCTACTCCCTCTGGGAGTAGGATTCCCCCTCCAATCCTAGTCCAACTAGGATTCCTCGGAGGGGAAAAGAGGAGGAGGGGGCCGGCCACCTCTCCTAGTCCTAATAGGACTAGGGGAAGGGGGGCGTGCAGCCCAACTAGGGCAGCCCCTTCTCTTTTCCACTAAGGCCCACTATGGCCCAAATAGCTCCCGGGGGGTTCCGGTAACCCTCCCGGTATTCCGGTAAAATCCCGATTTCACCCGGAACACTTCCGATATCCAAATATAGGCTTCCAATATATCAATCTTTACGTCTCGACCATTTCGAGACTCCTCATCATGTCCGTGATCACATCCGGGACTCCGAACAACCTTCGGTACATCAAAATGTATAAACTCATAATATAACTGTCATCGTAACCTTAAGCGTGCGGACCCTACGGGTTCGAGAACAATGTAGACATGACCGAGACACGTCTCCGGTCAATAACCAATAGCGGGACCTGGATGCCCATATTGGCTCCTACATATTCTACGAAGATCTTTATCGGTCAGACCGCATAACAACATACGTTGTTCCCTTTGTCATCGGTATGTTACTTGCCCGAGATTCGATCGTCGGTATCCAATACCTAGTTCAATCTCGTTACCGGCAAGTCTCTTTACTCGTTCCGTAATACATCATCTCACAACTAACATATTAGTTGTAATGCTTGCAAGGCTTTATGTGATGTGTATTACCGAGAGGGCCCAGAGATACCTCTCCTACAATCGGAGTGACAAATCCTAATCTCGAAATACGCCAACCCAACATCGACCATTGGAGACACCTGTAGTACTCCTTTATAATCACCCAGTTACGTTGTGACGTTTGGTAGTACCCAAAGTGTTCCTCCGGTAAACGGGAGTTGCATAATCTCATAGTCATAGGAACATGTATAAGTCATGAAGAAAGCAATAGCAACATACTAAACGATCGTGTGCTAAGCTAATGGAATGGGTCATGTCAATCAGATCATTCTACTAATGATGTGACCTCGTTAATCAAATAACAACTTATTGTTCATGGTTAGGAAACATAACCATCTTTGATTAACGAGCTAGTCAAGTAGAGGCATACTAGTGACACTTTGTTTGTCTATGTATTCACACATGTATTATGTTTCCGGTAAATACAATTCTAGCATGAATAATAAACATTTATCATGATTATAAGGAAATAAATAATAACTTTATTATTGCCTCTAGGGCATATTTCCTTCAGATAGCCGCTAATGTACTTTTATCGGCAAACTTGTCCCCGGCCGAATTGTAAAACGATTGTCATGGCAGACTTTCTGCTTCGACCTCGGAAACCCAAGGTTTGGAGTGCTACCGAATAATATACTGTCGGTGAATACCAAAGTATGTTCGGAAACCAGGCAGTCCGGTCATAATTGCTTGAACAGACAAGTTGTATTCGGGGAGTTATGTTATATTGCATTTAATCGTAAGAAACATCTTCCAGAGAGTATAGTTCCGTTAAGGGTTCCTTTCCCTGGGCTAGCCTGCGCCTTTTTGGCGTATGCCGCAGCTGTGATGCTAAAATCCATAGTACTTTTTATATTCTGAGGGCTTATATTGCAACGAGGGCAGTTCATCTTATTTCGGCCGACCAATTATCCCCTTAAGAACGCTAGTTTTCGGCTTCACCCATGTGAGGTACACGTCCGGATGACCCGGTTGTAACAATTGCATAGGTGCTCCCTTTATGCCCTAGCCGAACAAGCGGGAACGTAGGGAATAAGCACAGGAGCCAGGCAACCCAGCTTGGCAAAAACTGAAGTCATAAAGGTGCATATAATGGCAAGAAAAAGACATATATGAGTAGACAACACATATATACGGTGAGCTAATGCTCAAAAAATAATAATGATAATAAGCTTCTGTAAAAAGAAGCCCCCAGGTATTATGGGGTGTGTACATTTAAGGATGTAAGCCCCTCAAGTGTGTGGTTTATTCGAACACGAGCTAGAAGTGGTGAAAACAAGAAAAAAGGAAAAAAGACGAAGGAGAGAAAAGGAAGAACAAAAACAAAGGTAAGAGTGCAGACTTAGGCGTAGAATCTTCGGAGCCGGGAAGCGTTCCATGGGTTTGGCTCCAAGCGATTATCCTAAGCGTTGCGAAGCTGATAGGCTCCTATAGTGAGAACTTCATCAATAATGAAGGGACCCTCCCATTTGGGCTTGAGCTTGTCCTTTTTCTTCTCTGGTAGGCGTAGAACGAGTTCACTGACGTTGTAAGTCTTTGCCCGTATCTCCCTGCTTTGATATCGCCGAGCCTGCTGTTGGTAGAATTTAGAACGGGCCTTCACGACATCGCGCTCCTCCTTTAGGCCGTCCAGATCGTCCTTCCGATCGAGCTCGGCTTCTCTCTCTTCGTACATGCGCACTCGAGGTGAGTCATGAATAATGTCACAAGGCAATACTGCCTCGGCACCGTACACCATGAAGAAGGGTGTATATCCGGTCGTGCGATTGTGCGTGGTCCGCAGCCCCCAGAGTACGGAATCGAGTTCCTCAACCCAGTGCTTGTCTGATTCTTGCAGAGGTCAGACTAATATGGGTTTGATGCCGCTCATTATCAGGCCATTAGCCCGCTCGACCTGACCATTTGTCTGCGGGTGATATACGGAGGCGTAATCGAGCTTGATGCCCAGATTAGTGCACCAAGTTTTCACCTCATCGGCCGTAAAGTTAGAGACATTGTCAGTAATAATACTGTGCGGGACACCATAAATGGTGTACGACACCGGATATAAAGTCTATAACCGGTCCGGCTTCGGCCGTTTTGACTGGTTTGACCTCTGTCCACTTAGTGAACTTGTCAACCATAACCAGTAAATATTTCTTCTTACGGCTTCCTCCTTTAAGGGGTTCGACCATGTCCAGCCCCCAGACCGCAAAAGGCCAAGTAATGGGGATTGTTTGCAAGGCAGTGGGTGGCATGTGGCTTTGATTGGCGAAAAGATGGCATCCAATGCAGCATTATACGAGGTCATGTGCGTCTGCTCGGGCCGTGGGCCAAAACAAACCTATACGGAAGGCCTTACTTACAAGGGCCCAAGCTGCGGCGTGATGGCCACCAAGACCGGCGTGTATTTCAGCCAAGAGCTGTCGTCCCTCTTCTTCGGAGATACATCTTTGAAGGACTCCGGTGGTACTTTTTCTCGTACAATTCCCCTTCATGAACTTTGTAGGCTTTCGAGCATCGAACAATACGACGGGCCTCAGTTTGATCCCCAAGGAGTTCATTCCTGGTAAGGTAGGCGAGGAAAGGTTCAGTCCATGGGGCAATTACAACCATAATTTCATGGGCTGATGGTGTTGTTTCGGTGCCCGAACCCCCGATTATATCCGGACTGTGTTCGGAGTCTGGGGGTATGGTCGGCTCATGACTAGTGTTGCCGCTCTCATCCTGGCACATCACGGATGGCTTGAAGAGCCTCTCCACAAAGGTGTTGGGTGGGACGGGGTCGCGTTTAGCGCCCATGCGAGCAAGGATATCCCCATCTTGATTACTCTCTCGAGCCACGTGATGAAACTCGAGCCCCTCGAACCGAGCTGATATTTTGAGTACAACGTTACGGTAAGCTGCCATCTTCGAATCTTTCGCATCGAAGTCTCCGTTTATTTAGGATATTGCGAGGTTTGAATCCCCGCGTACTTCGAGGCGTTGTATGCCCATGGAAACGACCATCCGGAGACCGTGCAATAGGGCCTCGTATTCGGCTGCGTTGTTAGAGTCCGTATATAGTATTTGGAGCACATAACAGACTGTGTCTCCTGTGGGGAGGTCAAGACGACACCAGCCCCGAGTCCGGCTAGCATTTTAGAGCCATCGAAGTGCGTCACCCAGTTGGAATATGTGCCGTACTCCTTAGGGATTTTGGCCTCTGTCCATTCGGCGATGAAGTCAGCCAACACCTGAGGTTTAATAGCTCGGCTTGGCTTGTAAGTTATTTCAAACGGTAAGAGCTCAATGGCCTATTTGGCAATCCGGTCGGTGGCGTCCCAGTTATTTATAATTTCATTGAGTGGTACTTCAGAAGCCACCATGATTGAGCACTCTTGAAAGTAGTGCCGCAGCTTGCGGGATGCCATGAAGACCGCATATGCTATCTTTTGATAATGCGGGTATCGGGATTTGCATGGTGTAAGGACTGTCGATACGTAATATACTCGTTTTTGGAGTGGGAATTTATGTCCCTCTTCCGCTCGTTCGACGACGAGCACCGCACTCACCACCTGGTGGGTTGCAGATATGTAAAGCAACATTAGTTCGCCGATGCTTGGTGCAACCAAGATTGGGTTGCTCGCTAGCAGAGCTTTTATTTCCTCTAATCCGACAGTGGCAGCGACCGTCCACACGAAGTGATCGGTGCGTCGGAGAAGTCGGTACAATGGCAATGCCTTCACTCCTAATCTGGAGATAAAACGGCTTAAGCTGCCATGCACCCGTCTAGGTTTTGGACCTGCTTGAGGTCTGTTGGTGTTGCCAACTGTGTCAGGGCTCAGATTTTGGCTGGGTTTGCTTCAATTCCTCTATTGGAGACAATGAACCCAACAAGTTTTCCGGCTGGAACACCGAAAACGCACTTTTTTGGATTAAGCCATATATCATATGATCGGAGGTTGTCGAATGTCAGGCGTAAATCATCCACCAGTGATTCAACATGTTTGGTTTTGATGACTACGTCATTTACATATTCCTCACAGTCTTACCGATTTGCTTCTCCAGACATGTTTCAATCATGCATTGGTAGGTTGCCGGCGTTCTTGAGACCGAAAGGCATAGTATTGAAGCAGAAGAGCCCATACAGGGTGTTGAATGCCGTTGCGGCCTGGTCGGATTCTACAATCTTAATTTGATGGTATCTGGAGTATGCATCGAGGAAACACAGTCAATCATGTCCTGCAGTTGCATCAATAATCTGGTCAATGTGAGGTAAAGGGAAGGGTCCTTAGGGCAAGCCTTATTAAGGTCTTTGGAATCGACACACAGGCGCCAGGACTTATCCTTCTTCGGCACCATGGCCAGGTTTGCTAGCCAGTCCAAACGTTTGATATCTTTGATAAACCCGGCTTTGAGTAGCTTGGTTAGTTCCTCCCCCATAGCTTGTCGTTTGGGTTCGAAGAATCGGCGCAGTGTTTGCTTGACTGGTTTGTATCCTTTTAGTATATTGAGACTATGCTCGGCCAGTCTTCGTGGGATGGCTGGCATATCTGAGGGGTGCCAGGCGAAGATCTCCCAATTTTCACGGAAGAATGCGCGTAATGCGGCGTAGACCCCTAGATCCAGTTGTGCCCCAATGGAAGCTGTCTTCTTGTGGTCCGTTGGGTGGACTTGAAATTTAACTATTTCGTCCGCTGGTTTGAAGTGGATTTGGGTCTCTTATCGAGGATTACATCGTCCCTATCCACTGTGGAACGTAGGGAGGTTAATTCTTTGGCCGCTAGGGCCTCAGATAAGGCCTCGAGAGCCAGAGAGGTGGTTTTATTTTTGGCGCGCAGTGCTATGTCCGGATCACTGGTGATAGTGATAACTCCATTGGGCCCGGGCATTTTGAGCTTCATATACCCATAGTGGGGTATGGCTTGGAGGCATGTGAATGCATCATGCCATAGCAGGGCGTGATACCCGCTGTTAAAAGGTGCCACACGGAAGAGTAACTCTTCGGACCTATAGTTCTCCAGCGTGCTGAATACCACGTCGAGTTTGTTTTTTCCCGAGCATCTTGATTCTCAACTAGGGATAATACCTCGAAAGGTTGTGTTACTTTGCTCAATGCGACTAGTGTACATTTGCATTTTATTGAGTGTGTCCTCGTAAATGAGGTTCAGCCCGCTGCCACCGTCAATTAGCACTTCAGTGAGCCGATAGCCGTCCACAATTTGGTTTAGGAGTAAAGCGGCTGGTTCTCGGACTGAGCGGGATCTTGGTTCGTCATCGGCATTGAAAGTGATTGTCGTATCGTTCCAAGGATTTATTGCTGCCACTTGGTAGACTTTGGCGAGGTCGCGAAGCGCCCTTTTGCGCTGATTACTGGATGAAAAGGTCTCGAAGACCATGAATACTTTGAGATCGTTGTCCTCCGAAGAGTAGTTCTCTGGGGTTTTGTTGGTGAGGATATCCTCGCCGCTCTTGGCCACTTGCCGAAGTATCCAACATGCCCGAAGGCTATGCATTGATTCGGGTATTCGGCGTCATGTGAATTTGACAAGGCTTGTTGAGCAATGCATCGAGGACAGTTCTATGTCCCGTAAAGGGTTTTATTTTCTTGTCCCCGGGATGATGATCAGGTGCCCCGTGAGGGTGCATCCTTTTGGCCCATTCAGGAGATGGCTTAAAGGCCTGCGGTTCCCAGTGGGTTGTCTAGGTCTTCTAGGCGCTTTCCATTGTGCAGTACTTCTGTACTATGTGTGCCAAATCCGTGAAGCGCAATACGCGACGGCGGTTGAGGGCGTTAAGTATTCCCTCATCCGTACAGTTGTTGCAAAATACTGAGATCGCGTTGTCGTCGCAACAATCTTTAACCTTGTTTTTAACAAGGAGGAATCTAGCCCAGAAGTGATGCACTGTTTCCTGAGGCTGTTGCCGTACGTACATTAGGTCGCATATATCTGGAGGACCAGAATTTCTTGGGGAATATTGCTTGTGGTGGGTCGGCGAGATTAAATCTGTACCCTGACCCATTGTGGAGTCCGGAGTTTGAAGAGTTTCCGGGGCTACCAGCCTAGGCTCCAGAGTGTCCGGTGAGTTCTCAGGTTCAAGGCCTGATCCTATGTTCGGAGAGCAGGACATGTCTTCCCGATGAGGGGTGTCCGGCTCTCCTAGTTCGGAAATTCGAACATATTTTGTTCTCAATGTAGGAGAAGAATTGTTGTCCACTTGTTCCTCCACAACCGCTACCTGATGGGTGATCGGTGGATATTTGATTTCTCTCTGATCGAGTTTAAGCCCAATCCGATCATAGTCGGTTGCGCCCCCTAGGACGGCGATGCGATCTAGCAGTGCGTTCAAGGACGCTACATCTGCCGGATCCATCTTGTCGGAGTACTCCGGGCTAACGCGGAGACGGTTTTCAGTGGCAGGCTGGGATGTCTTCGGCTTAAAAGGCCGAATGGGCGCCTAAGATGAAGTTGCCAAGACGGAGGGTTTGCCTTGAAACCAGGGCTCCTCCGGAGGTGATGCTATCCTTGATGACAAGGCGGGCCATCAAGCCTTCTAGCGACGGTACAGTGGAACTCCCAATGAAAGCACCAATGTCGGTGTCAAAAACTGGCAGATCCCTGGTAGGGGGTCCCGAATTGTGTGTCTAAGGATCAAAGGTAACAGGAGGCAGGGGACACGATGTTTTACCCAGGTTCGGGCCCTCTTGATGGAGGTAATACCCTACATCCTGCTTGATTGACTTTGATGAGTATATGGGTTACAAGAGTTGATCTACCTCGAGATCGTAATGGCTAAACCCTAGACGTCTAGCCTGTATGATTATGATTATGCCTCTACGGACTAAACCTTCCTGTTTATATAGACACCGAAGGGGACTACGGTTGTACAAAGTCGGTTTACAGAGGAAGGAAACTACATGTCCGGACGCCAAGCTAGCCATCCACGCCAAAGAGAGTCCCAACCGGACACTAGAGAAGGCCTTCGGTCTTGTACCTTCACGGCCCATCAGTCCGGCCCATGTCCAGGCCGGCTCCCCGAGGACCCCATAATCCAGGACTCCCTCAATGGCAGGGGGTTAGGCATAGTGAGGTGGGTGGTTTGATAGAGTGGACGACGAAAACAACAATAGCAGGAGGAAGATGAACCGCAATAGTAACATTGGGTCATCATCGGCGAAGGAGAGGGAGGGGTTATTAGATTCGAGTGCGCCTAGGTGAAAGGTCGCTGGTACCAAATATGATGGCAGGCTTAGAAGGATGGACGACGCTGATGAAGGTAGTGATCAGGGCAGGGGGCGACCAGGCGGCGCACAACCGCACCCGCCGGCGCGGGTGGCACTGGCAGGTGGCTAAGCAGGGGAAGGTGGGCAAGTTGATAAGGTGGATGAAAAAAAGGGAATGGGGGTACATTAGACTCAACTGGGTTGTTTTCCAGATAACTGGCACATAGATGCTCCCTTAAAATTGTGTTGTCTGGATAATATTCTGAAAAATCTCTGAAAAATCTCAGAAGGATAAAATATGAATAATTTTCTTATCAGAGAAGCCCAATAGTATCCTCCTCTATTTTTTTTTCTTTTCTTATATCAACAACCCATTATGCTTTTGGGAGTGTTTTGTCTAACTGCAACTAAATTGTACAACATTTTGTTTGCGCAATCCATCCCGAGTAATCATAGACATGAGCCCCAAGACGATGTCGTTGTAACGAACCAAAAATCCACCAAGTTTTGTAACAACACAAGTATATATATGTAACCGGTAATTTTCTTTAAAAGGCCTGTGGCAACGTACGGGCGTTCTACTAGTACTATTAGTAGTAACCTATACCAAGTACCAACCAAGCATAATAAATTTTTGAAATTGTCTACAATTACAGCCATGAAGGAAATACGAATTAATTAGTACTACCTCCGTCTCGGTGTATAAGTCATTCGCGTAGTTCTAGGTCATCGATTTGAGGAATTAAATATGTGCTATATGTCATGAAAAGTATATCACTAGATTTCTACACGGATGTAGTTTTTAAATATATATTTTTTGTCACATATAATACATATTTAGATAGTTAAATTGTCGACCTAGAACTACACGAATGAGTACCAGCGTGCGGCCACGAACGTCATCCATCATAGTACTAGTGTATATATAAGCATGCTGATCAATTGAGATCAATGCCAGGCGGACGTAACCACCAGTGGCCTGTCCTTCCATCCGAGGTAGAGCACACCGTCCCTCTCTTCGAACCGGTAGTGGCAACTGTACCTCAGCAGCATCTTCTTGATGGTGTCATTTACGTGCGAGCTGAGCGGAGAGGGTGTGAAGCCAGCCTTGATGAGGCGCGCCTTCCACTGGCCGAAGAGCTCGTGTCGTTCCACCCTTTCCGCACCCTCACAGGCAATGAGGTTCACCATGTCCTTTCCGAGGCAGTGCTGCTCCATGTCGATCCTTTCATTGGCATCCCTCCGGAGTGATAAGTCAACGGACTCGAAGACAGCGGTGTAGTAGTCAAGCGTCTCCGCGAACCTATCTGCGAAAGTGGTGGCTTCGTTGGTGTTGAGCTCATGCTCCACAAGGGTGACTAACCTGGGCGACAAGCTCCTGGCCAGTTTCAGGATCCGGTCTCGCTGGCTTAAAGAGGACTCATCATCATCAGAAATTTTGTGCAGCCCCAGGTTGAAGTTCACCGCAACAACTTCACCACGGATGACACCCAGGTGGCCCGCCTTCAATTGGCTTGCAGTGATGGCAACCGCGCAGAATTCAAAGGGGACGTTGCATGCGCCAGCAATACGCGACAGCCTCCTTCCAACTAGCTCTAGCTTGCTTCTGCCTAGCGTGTATGCTTGTACTGAGTCATCTATTCCTGTGATCCTCACAGCTGGTGCACCACCAGCACGTCTCGCAAGTGCCTGGAGGAGAGTTACCCACTGAGCCCCATCGCAGACAGAGAAATCGATGATATGAATCCTATCTTCTCCATTTGTAGCCTCTGCAATCGCGCCGGTAGCCGACAGGTAAGCAAACTTCAAGTAGGGGCAGGACTCAAACAGTAGATTCCTGTATGAGATGAAGTCTTCAGCGTCAGACTCCAAGGCTTTGCAGACCGAGTGTCCTGATGAGAAAATCCTGGCAATAAGGGCCTCCAACATGTAGGCTCCCAACCTCTGGAGTGGGTCACCACACACTGAAACCATTTTCCTCAACTCTACAATTATGTCCTGACTGATACTTGAACAAGAGATGTTGGTGGCCTTGTCGTCCGCCACAGCTTTAGCACAAACAATCAGTAGCTCCTTCATCGTTAAATTCTCCGCTGCACCACACACTCTCCCACAAGCAAGCAATCAGTACAAATCAAATCAACGGTAGAGGCAGACACAACAGTGAATACATCAATTGCAGATCGAACAACATTGTTAATTGCCAAGCATTAATTTGAATATGTATGATGTGTCAACAAGAAGATTTAATTAGTTCGCTTCACTTTTGCTACCCGCCCACGACAAAGGGTAGAAATTTTAGCATCTAGCTAACCTAGCTTTTGACAACGAAAGAAGAGCAAATTAATGAAACAAGCAGTTTTGATGAATCAAGTAAGTGAACTAATTAGAAGAGCAGGCAGGATTGTATAGAAGTGGACTAGCCAGCAAACCTGCTGCGCTAGAGATCGTGCGTGGCGCTAAGATCCAAATGTACATTAGCTAGCTGCTAGCTACTTGTGTATCCAAGGTAATTGGTGTTGGGATATACTCCTCATGCGGGTTGTGAGGATATGCTTTGAGTCCTTGTGGTAACACAAACACATGTCTAAGAGCATACCACCCATTGGTGTTACGATCAAGGATTACTTTACACGCACGTGAGAAAATGGAGGATCCTTCACCTCTGTAAGTTCATCAAGGTAGGATCTTATATATCTCTTCAACATCGAAGGTGCATCCTTTCCTTGATCCTCTTATAGGCAAGCTAATGAATTCCTGAGTAGGAACTAGCAGATGTCAGGGGCTTGGTGACAAGTGGTCTCATGGTGCCCAACAAAACACTCAACGAGTCATCTACTTAATCAAGCACACGCAAGATAGAGGTGATAGAGAATAAGAGATATATTAAGAGAATTCAAGTGTGTAGCTGGGGCGTGGACAGGGCGGACCATGCACCACCCTGGAATTTCTCCAATAGCTTATATATAGTATAGTAAAAATATATTTCCTTCAAAATAAATAAATTTATATAAATATTTCTATTACCAGTCACTAGACCACCCCGCCGCATTGGGCTGGCTACACAAGGTAGGGAGATGGATCAAGCAACACTCACCAGACAAAGTTGGTATATCATATGATGTGAGTAAGCGAGATTCCTCAAGGACAGTGTTGATTATAACTCGCTCTCGAACAGTAGATTGCCCTTCTGTTATAGCTTCATCACTTGTAACAGACCTTCTTGAAGTTTCCTGTTCAACCATCTTTTCAAATTCACTGACGATAAACCATGTAGCAGGCCTGTTCCCAGGGTCATAGTTGGTGCATTTAATCCCTATCTCAGCACATACTTTTACTTGTTCGAGTGATGTCTGGTTCTTTGATGCCCCAAACTTGTTCGTCCAACTTTCAACTACCTGCCAATTTGACAACTGTAGTGAGTTACAAAAAAGAACGGCCTTCATTTTAGAAAAGAAAATGAAAACACGTAGCAATATTGATTTAATATTTGATAAATTTAAGTTTTATTAATCTTTCAATGCACATTATGACTTCAGAAATCAGAACCATCTTTATGTCACACTTTTTCGGTGGAAATCACTACAAAGACAACATTTAAATCTTTCCATTTGCAAAATCTACTTTTAATTAGATACTGTGAATGAACATGTCTTGCATTTTTGTTCAACAACATTCAGGTTTTTGCTAAACACGCGATCTAAAATGTTTTTTCTTCGAACCTTCCTCATATATAATAGAATTACCTTCTCAACATTGGAGCATTCTTTATGTCCCATAAGGATCTCCATGATTATAACACCTAAACTGTATACATCTGTCTTGAAGGTGATTTCACCACGATTTAAGAATTCCGGTGCCATATATCCCCTACATAAATATTTGTGTAGTTTGTCCGATCCGATTAGTGAATAAAGTGTGTGCAAAAGAATTGGATGACTGCTAAAAATTAAGTTCTCAAATAGAATTGCTAACCTACATCGTCCCAAGCTTGTTTTCAGTAATAACCCGACTCTGGCTTCCACTTAAGCGTCGTGAGAGACCGAAATCCGCAATTCGGGGCACCATATTATCATCCAATAATACATTTTGAGGTTTGAGGTCCATGTGAATAATACGTTGCTGATGAAGATAATGTACACCCTCACATATCCCCTTGATTATTGCAGTCCAGTGAAGTTGATAAGAAGCGTCTATGGAAAGTATATGGTACAACAAATAGTTAGTACTATATGCAACATGATAAGCAACGGAAAAAAAAAGCCTTCGTGATTGATTGCCCAATTTACAAAATCAATATACTAACAAGTTCAAAGGAAAATTTGGGAAGCAATTTCATTGACAGAATGTGGGTGCGACAATTGGCAACAAAGTAAGTACCACTTTATTTTAGAATTCGGGTGTGAAGGTGTAGGCTTGCCAACATATTTGGCTTGGCGGAGATGCTCGGAATGTTCTTTCGGTCAATAGATTAAGATCTATGCACAAAATAAGTACTCCCTCCGTTTCTAAATATTTGTCTTTCTAGACATTTCAAATGACTAACACATACAGATGTATGTAGACATATTTTAGAGTGTAGATTCACTCATTTTACTCCGTATGTAGTCACTTGTTAAAATGCCTAGAAAGACAAGTATTTAGGAACGGAGGGAGTAGCACTTATGTCTTCATGACATACATGTCGGTGCAATCTTCACTTTAAGGCAAAGATAGGACTGGGAATCAAAATATGGCCAGATGGAAGAGCGCATATATTAAGTGAATTGCGGAAATATCGGCATTGAAGGCTATGATTGCAGGAACCACAATTTTACAGTTTTGTGCCAAAAACCACTAATTTTAAGGCTAATTTTTTGTGCAAAAAAACACTAGTTGATTACTTTGGCACATTTATTGACGATTATGATAGGTGAAGCCCACTTTTCTTGACGTAGCGTAACGGTTCGGGATAGACGTCGTTAGACTTTTTTTTGCCAAAAACTACTCCTGAAAAAACAAAACAGCCAACACCCCTCGACATGCTGCTCACTGCGCAGCCGGCCTATCCACTCCCCCCGCCGCCGCCGGCAGGGCCTGCTCACACCGCCGCCCCTCCCTCCCCGGTCCGCTACCGTTTCCAAGCCAGGTCCGCCGCCGTCGCCAAGCATATCCGGCTACCGGAATCAATGGCAGCGTGGAGGTGGAGGTCGGCCGCCCGGCGCCATCGCAGATGCGCACTTCAGCAGTGGGTTCCTTCTTGGCGCCGCCCCATGCCTGCCCTCCCGGAGATGCGCAATTCAGCAGCGGGTTCGTCCGTGCGCCGCCCCACGCCCGTCCCTCCCCGGTGATGCCCACTTCAGCAGCGGGTCCCTCCCTAGCGTCGCCCCATGCCCGTCCTTCTCCGGTGTCGCCCCACGCCCGTCCCTCTCCGGCGCCGCCCCACCTGCATCATGGTAGATGGGCCGCCCGTGTCCGCCGGCGTACGATCCCAGGGCCGCCCGTGCCCGCGGGCGCACGACCCCGGGGCCACCTCTGTCTGTTGGCGCATGACCACGGGGTCACCCCTGTCCACAGGCGCACGACCAGGCGACATCCCTATCCACTGACGCACGACCCCGGGGCCGCCTCTGTCTGTTGGCGCATGACCACGGGGTCACCCCTGTCCACAGGCGCACGACCAGGCGACGTCCCTATCCACTGACGCACGACCCCGGGGCCGCCTCTGTCTGTTGGCGCATGACCACGGGGTCACCCCTGTCCACAGGCGCACGACCAGGCGACGTCCCTATCCACTGACGCACGACCCCGGGGCCGCCCATGTCACCTGGCACACGACCATCGAGCCCGGCCCGTCGGACGAGCCAGACGGGTCATTGACCCACTGCTGCTGCGGCCCATCTGTGGCAACTTGTTCCTTCGATGGTGCGCCTCCTCACTGGCGACGAGACTTCATGGCCGGCGTGCTGCTGCTATGCCGATCTGCTTGGGCTTGATTGCTAAACTACAGGGACTTTTTTGTAATCCAAAAATCCCTCATCTAACGATGTCTAACTTGAACTGTTATGCCACGTCACATTTGTGGGACCCATCTATCATAATCATGCTCAGAACGGTCTAAGCCGTCAACTAGTTTTTTTTTTGGCAAAAAAAATGCCTCAAAATTAGTTGTTTTTGGCACACAACTGTAGAATTGTGGTTTTCCTACAATTCTAGCCTTCAATGTCGATGTTTTCTGCAATTCAGTCCCCATATATTTGAGTGGTACAAGAACATAGCTCAGAACTACCATTTAGTTCTGAAAAGAATTAACAAAGCTCACAAGATCGGCAAACAATAAATGACTATAGATTAAAGTTAGACAGGTGCTACAAAGCAAGCTGTATAGTCGTATAGTACAAATTAAAAGAGGGCTATAAGAATGATCTGATTGTACCGGAGAGATAGTCAGCAATGCTCCCTTTGCATATGTACTCGAAGCAGAGCAGCCTCTGCCGTTCTTCTGCACATACAAGCTTCCCGTCGTATGGCATTACCACGAGCTGTGTCTCAGAGCAGTACCCGAGGAATCTCAATGTGTTCTTGTGCTTTACCCCAACAAGACATGCGACCTCACTCTCAAAATTCTTGTCCAGGATCTCAAACCTCTCGAAGAGCTTCTTCACGGCAATAATGCGACCACTTGGAAGCACTCCCTGCAGCTCACATGAATCATGTTAGCTCTCGTCAATTCAGGACGGAGGGTCTGCCTATGTTACCTTGTAGACTGCTCCATACCCGCCCCTGCCAATTTCTTGAGCTTCACAGAAATTCCCTGTGATGGACTTGAGTAGAGAGAAAGGTAGATCGATTGGATCCACGCTCTCATCGAGCAACGCCTTCTCCAGGGCAGCAATTTTCTCACTGTGTTGGTCACCGTCCGCCATCTTTGTGTTGGACATGACTCCCTGATCAGTGGAAGTGACAAGGGGTTACTCCTAATCCATGATGAACTAAGGCCCTGCTTGGATTGGGTGTAAGTTTTTACACCTGTATTTATCTTACAGGTGTAAATTATTGGTCGCCTCTTGATTTCGGCCTCAAATTAAAATGACGGGAGGAGATCCGTATTCTAAACCAGCCAAAAACGAGCTGAAACGCCAATCCAAGCAGGGCCTAATGCTGTTCATTAGCCGTGCGTGGAAATACTGAAAACTTTATCTATAGGTGGTGTCAAAGAGAGAGGTTTTTTGTGCACTAGCATTTAGCAGCAAGCATCGCAGGAAAATGGCGTCAGAAAATTTTGCGATAGCCCTGCACCTAATTATATTTATGGTACAATACGAATCTAGCACTACAAAACAGAGGATTAGTCTCCATCACCATCTTCATGTCTTACCTTTGTCCCTTTCCCTGCTAGAGAAACGGCGCCGGGCGTCGCTTGACGAAGAGGATGGCTGCAGTTACAGGGCCACAACCTAGTAGAGGTGGCGCCCTCGCCGGAGAAATTGAAAGGATGAGGTTGGGGAGACGGAGGCAGGAAAGGGTGTGCGGAGAATGGAGGAAGACCAGCTTTGGCAATGATAAGGACAGGTCCACTCTACTTTTCGACCTTTGTGATGTAAAGTATGTTCGTTCGGCAATGGTCCGTGTGGGGTAATGGCAGCTGGTAGATGTCTCTAATTTAATAATGTGGGTGGAACACCTTTGTAGATGCGTACTATACGTGGTACCTATTGTAATGCATGTTGATAGCTACCTGAACTTGGTATGTATTTTAATCAGGTGGCGGTAGCCACTAGCCACCAGCCTGATGCTCAAACCAAGGTGGCAGCAGAGGTAGAACTTGTGGGTGAACTTGTAGTAACAAGGAGGAGGACGAGGCCGACCATCGATGGTGATCCCTGTCGAGTCATCGGAGGAGGATCACGAGGAGTACTAGATGCCTCGGAGGAGGACGACTAGTTTGATGGTTGTGTAGTCGTTTAATTTATGTTTTTAATTTAGAACTATCTTTGAAATATGTTTCAAATGAAGTAATAGTTGAAGTTTCTAGTCTTTACATCTCCACTTCGTATCATCTATTGGGGTTGCACTTTTACATCACCAATATATATCATCTGTTGGAGTGGCCTCTCTTTTGAAGATGTAAATTGCACTTCTTGATAATGTAAATTTTACCTCTCCTAATTTACATCTTCAAATTTGCACCATCTACTGAAAATACTCTTAGAGTGAACAAAAGGGTACATCGATCGACGAGTTTCTTAATTAGAACCCACTCGATTTCCAAGTCGATCTTAGTTTATTATTAGTAGGACCGCGATCCATGTTAGGATAAAGTTATATTGCAGGAATGAGTGAGTATGCATTTACATAGCTAAAAACTTAGGACAGTGAGAAAGGACATGATTCGAAGGGCCAGCTTCAGCATCTGCAGCAATTTTAGGACAGTGACTTTTTCTGTTTGTTCAGCTTCTTTTGGTGAGGAATATACTCCAAATCATCAAGGAAAGCACATTCAGATATACCCCATGCAACTCCTGGAACCGCCATCGAGGTTTTCCAGAGGTAGAAGAGGAAGACATGGAAGAATTAGGCCATGATGCTCAGAAACCAACCAACGAGCTGCTGTTCAGAGTTAGCTAGTACTTGGAGATAGCTGTCATCACAGGTACAATAATTAGCTCAAACCATAACCTAATAGACGTGGGAACTCACCAACCCCGCAGGACGAAGTCAGTCAAATCAAATTAAGCAAAGGAGACAACTTGACATGTATAAAAAGCAGTGCAGATGGAGAGAGATGTTTGGACTAACACACTTGCTTGTTTCAGAACAGTCGAACTAGTGGTCAGCATGCGTAGTAATTTACGGGGCTATGGACAGTACACATGGCTTTAATTTTTTTCGTAGCAGGAAATTTCCACTCATGTTCCTACAAGTTCCCACACATTAATAATTAAATAAACTACCTGCTACCGTCTTGTTTATTTGCCGTGCATGACGCATATTCCCCACTGAGCTATATAATTATGCAGAGCTAGTATATACAACCAATTTGAAAACAAAATTAAGGAAAATGACTCTTGAACTAATCTGCCTACGTCTTGGTCCAACTGCTAGAAAAATAATGGCCAGCTACCGCATCTTGTTTGGTGAAATTTTGGAGTTATCTATCTCTCACACCCGGAAACATCGCAGAAATATAATGCACATAAAAAGAAATACCACCTCGGTTCCTAAATATCAGACATCGAAAAATCTTCATAGAAGACAATCCTAAGGCTAACGGAATGAAGCTTTTGAGAGATAACATCTTGGTGCTAGTTTGTAGCTTACTGGCCTGCCGTAACCTATGTGGCGGTGGTTGGAAATGGTGAAGCTTCTGACAGTGCCGGAAGCTTTTCAGTTTTCACTTCCTCCCCGCGCCTGCTTCCTGCAGCTAGCATGCCAATTCGCACTCACTCAGAATGGAATTGAACACTGTAGTGCACAGACTTGGCATTGAGCACCGCCGCTCGCGACAGTCTGAGCCTGGTATGCACGCAAGGGGGCGGCCCCCTCTCTGAATCTGTCTAGCATGTTGGAAATTCCAGTGCAAGGTTAGCTGCTTAACTAGTGATAAAATTCAATCACTAAAAAAATACCTAAATTGCAGAGCACATGAACCAGTCGTCCAAGGATGATGAAGTACTCCAGGAGCTTCGGGAGCCCAGCGTGCTCCGGGCCTTTCCGGGAGAGTTGAGCTACATAGGCGCTGACTGAGGAGATTCCGACGACGGAGGAGATGCCGAAGGTGCATGGAGCAGCCTGCGCAGGCGGCCACGCTTGTGGACATTGAGCGTGCGTACTGATCAGGAGGAGCGGGCTGGAGCCAGCGGTGATGCGCCGCTGCCGCCGCCGCCGGCGCTGACCCCTGCTGCAGAGATGGGGGAGACGGCTGTGGTCGCTGGACTATTTTTTTCTTTCAGAAATAGTAGCAGACTGCCAATTTGGCTAAAAAAAAAGGCCTCACGTTCTACTTCTCCAGCACCCGTCTTAAGTGGGCCTCTCGAATTTTGTATCAACATTTTGAAGCCCTTCGCATGGAGCTTTTTCACCTCTCAAAAGAAAAAACATGGAGCTTTTTTCTCTTTGTAATAAAACAACATATTCAAAGAATTTTGAAACCACTGCAAATAGACATATGTGATGCCCTTTGACTCGTAACCTCTTACATGAAGCACTGCTTTGATCTCACGATCATTTTCATATATGCTCAAATTAATTCTGCTTTGTCCAGCTAACAAAAGAAAAATGGTATCAAGGGACTTTTTCCTTCAAGACCAAATCGTAGGCGGGAGGGACAGAGGAAATGGACAAAGGTAAGGACGTATCTGTGTGGATCCTGTTCAGTTCAGTATTCTTGTTGACTTCGCATGTGATGTTCATCGCGGGTAGGTATTCCGCTTAGCCGAGTTATGTGTCACCCTCCCCCCTACCCTGGGCGGCACCTTCGACCGCATGCGTTGCTCTCCACACCCTACCCCGTTGGTCCTTCGCTATGCCTTTTTTTGTTTCCCATTTTCGTTTTTCCTTATGTTTCTTTATGGTTTTCATTTTTCTATTTCAAATTTCATGAGTTTCTTTCCATTTTGTGTATTTTCGGAAATAATGGAGATTTTCTAAATTTTTAAGCTTTGAAATTCCATGAACTTTTTGTAATCGGAAGTGTGTTAATTTTAAAATTCATTAAGTATTCTCAAATTTGTGGTTTAAAAAATGTAAAAAAATTTGCAATTGTGTGAATTTTTTTCTATATTTACGAAAATTTATCAAATTCACAAACTTGTTCTGTTTTCAGTTTTTCTTCCAAATTCATTTTTTTCAAATTGTTCAACTTTTTAGATTAATATTTTTTTTAACTTAACCAATCAACCTAGCAAACCGAAAAACCGTGCAAGTGAGAGCAGGTGCGTGAGCATCAGTTTGGTTAGCTCGCACAATAGGCACTGATTAGGTTACGCCTTGTGGACGACCTCAAGGGTTATTTTTTATGGCATGGGAGTGCGTCAAGTGATGCATCCGCCATCGCATACGTTGCATGTTTGGATGCTCGCTTTGGACTTTCTCTTTTATGATGCTTTTTCGGGGTTTAGTTAGGTTTTTTGGGGTTTTTTGCTTTTTGCTTTTCAGTCTTCGCCTAGTTTTCTAGGTTTTGGAGAAAAAAATATTGTGCTTCTAGAAGAAGCTTAGATTTGCCTCGTGTGGAAGCACACATTTGTTTCTATGAGAAACATAACTATGCTTCTCAGGAAAAAAAAAGTGCTACTATGAGAAGCACAAATTTGCTTCCGCGAGAAGAACAGCCGTGTTTCTCGGGAAAAATGTGCTTTTACAAATTTGCTTCAGTCTATGAAGAAAAAGCATAGTGTGTGCTTCAAAAAAAAGTGAAAATTCGCAAGTGTGCTTCCGGGCTTAGTTTTTTTTTCTTCCGTTTTTCTTTGGTGTTTTGTTTCGTTTTGTGGGAACATTTTTTTGTTTTCATCATTTTATTTTTTTTCTCAATTTTTTTGTACTTGTTTTTATTCTTTTTTCGGGTTTTTCATGAGAAAAGATAATTGAAACCCCCTAACATGGGATCTAGTTTCAAATGTATTGAAGCACGAAATCCAACAGTGAAAATTGATCGGTATTTGGATGCACAATTCAAGAAATAAAATGTTTTAAAAAAATGAATGTATGACAAAAAAAAGGAACTCCTATGTTGTGACAAGTGGCGCGCATGCAGTGCGTCATTTGTCAAACCAAAAAGGTGCGAATAAACCTATGGTTGGATGATTAGGAGGACAGTGGTATCTCCAGCCCACCAAGGTTCTCCAGCCCACCAAGGTTCAAGTCCTTGACTTGACACTAGTGCATGTATTGTCCTAAATTTATTTGGCCTTCCGGTGATGTGCGTTCAGTGGAAGGCGGCGTTCCCGTCAACTACGAAGGCATCTGTGGCAACTTCGCCAATCTCAAGGTGATGTGTCGGATTAGTCTCTCGGATGTGCTCATAGCGATAGAGTTGCGTGTGTGCGTTCATATTGGTGAGTGTATGTGCGTACATATGAGCGTCTGTGTTTGTACTGTGTTAAGAAAAGTTGGATGGGTGAACTTTGTAAGGGTACCCTTTCTAACTAGTGATTTCGGTGCAGAAGAAACAAAAGGAGTATTATTTTTTATTGGTTTTCGTTGACTATTCTACCTATTCAAAGTTCTAGGCCTAGCAATGCCACGCTTTGCTATACAATATTGTCAAACTTGTTTAAGGTTAGTTTTTCAAAATGAGAGCCACAAGTTGGCAAGCCTAAGAGAATCTTGTCACACTTTTTGGGAGGGGGTCGCGTGCAAGCGATTGGAGAGGAGATGGAGGCTAGTCACAGAGTAAGAGGGAAGACGCGGCGGCAGCCACCCTGGCCCTGGTAAAAGAGGTTACCGTATGACGGCAAGTGAGATACTCTCTCTGTAACTTAATATAAGACGTTTTCTAACACTATCAAAAAAGCATTTTATACTAAGTTGAGGTAGTATATGTTTATTTCACTCCCACACATAGCTAGCTGCCACCTAATAACTTGAATAGTACTACATGCCAAGAACAATTAGTTGAGTGTAGCAGATTTCGGCGTGGGTTGAGCTAATCTACTACTACCTCTGTTCCTTCATAAATATAAGATGTTTTAGCATTTTCTGATTCGCACATATAATGCGTATGTTTAGTTGTTGACCCACTTCAATCCATATATAAAATTATCTAAAACATCTTGTACTCCCTCTGTTCCGTTTTATAAGCCGTTTAAGAGAATTTGGTACAAAATTTCGCAGTTCAAACAATTTCCACACTTTCCAAAAGTACCCCCGGTCGGAGAGGGCTCTCCCGTGCACGTTCCCCGGTCTCTCGCGCACGTTCACTTTCCCCACCCTCCTTTTTTGCAGATTTTCCGATGGTGAGCTCGATCTGGGGGCGGCGCCGATGAGCCAGCGACCCAAAACGAAGACAAACTGGGCCAAGCTACACGGGCGATCTGCTGGAGACCTGAAGCTTGATCTGCTGCTGACAATCTGTGCGCGGGCGAGCAGCTGCGGTCTACTGGAGGCCCGCCATGCCTCTCCGCCCCGTCGGCGACCGATTCCAATTTCAGTGTGTATCGCTTGCCTGTGTATTTTGGATCCGGGATAAACATGTAAATACAGAACAGAGGGAGTACTTAATTAGGAACGGAGTGAGTACTACGAGGTACGTACAAGTACCCCACACAATAAACAGAAACAAGCCCCCGTAACCTGGTAGTACCTTGGCTAGCCTCCATTTGACTTTGCCCATTGAGGAATATGATTCGCCATGTCTGGGATGTACATTAGCGAAGATAGCATTCAGTCTTGCTCAAGTTTCTGTAGAAATGACGGTCAGTTGCTGCGTCTTCGTTGGTGAAGTAAAGTAACTTTCTTAATTAACTTGATGACCAAACTTGTCTATTAACACAAGTTCGCAGACAGACACTAATAACTGGAAATAGAAAAGAACAACGCAGAAAAATAGCGAGCCAGCTACTGCGAAGTCTGCGATAGTGGCAAAGTCTGAAGATGAAGGAATTTCAACTGAATCCAAACAAATCCATGAAGGATTTGTTTAATTCGCCTAATTTCATTCTCTCTCTATCTACTAATTCTGAAACCAACACCAAGAATTTGAATGGCCTAAACAGAAGCTTAAATGCTGGCCTATATCAATCAATGTTATAACAGACAGAACCACAAAAGGTGGAGAAGAAAATAAAGATGACAAACTGAAGGAATTGTGCTGTTGAACTTTCCTTGGGCACGCATTCACAGACCGAGATCCAAGGAGGAATGTGCTTCTGTCTGGGAGGACGACGGCGATGAGGCAGCAGCTGAGGACTCCACTCCAGCTGCACCGGCATTGGCATCGTGGGTTAACTCGCCACCTTGGGGCTGCTGGGTGTCGAGATTGACTCCGAACTGCCGCACCCGCTTCTGGACCGCCCTCGACGGCCTGTCTACCTTTGGCAACGAATCATGGACTACGGCCCGGCACTTCCAGTCGATGAAGAGGCGATCCCGCGTGGCCTCGGTGGCGCCCCGGCAGAAGGAAACGGTGTCCCCTGCGTTGAGTTTCTTCTCCTTGACAAAGCGGCTCCACCCCTTGGTCATGACGTAGCTCTGGCTGCTGTTCCAGTAGGAGTAGCGGAACCGCCAGAGCTTGCCCCCACGATCCTCGAAGCTGAGCAGCATGCCCTTATCGTTCGCCGCCGCATCTAGAGGGAAGTACTTCTCTGCAAAGTGCTTCGGCACCACCAGCCGGTTCAGCTTCCCCACGTCGCTTGGGTTGACCACCTTGTCGAACATGTGTTCCCGCCCCTCATCACTGCCGCTTGGTGTAATTTCTGGAAAAATAATGGCAGGTTAAGACATCTTCTTTGGTGCAGTAACTTCAAAGGCAAAACTTCTCTATCAGCACAAGTTGATTACAGATATACCTGCATCATCCAGCCTCGAAGAAGACTCCACAGGTTGACAGATAGAAAAAGCTGGATAGTCAAAAAATTGGGACACAGACATAGGCAGATCATCCAGACTTGAAGAAAACTCCAGCGACGTTGCAATCCTGATTTCAACAATCATTTAGCTTAGTTAGAACATGGAGTCAGGTTAATTGAGGAATCCAAGCCGAAGTAAAGCAGGGCTTATTTCTTTGTTTTTACAAGGAAAATTGTTACCTTTTATCAGCTGGTATATCTAATCTCTTGGCGTATTCATCCTTCAGAGTGCTATCCGGTTGTTGTTTCCGTTTTCTGCTTCCGTCAACATTGGAACTACAACCCACCAACTGCATGTTGATTGTGGGATTGCTTGGATGATTACTGATGAAGGTCCTCGAGGCATACTCTAGATCAGAAACTGCACCCTTAAATTGTGCAGAGATCTCTTTGAGTCCTGGCATATGCTCGATGCTAATTACTGCAGTACCATGTTCATGTCGTACTTTGTGTCGTAGCTGGCCCGAAGTAAAAAAGAGAGGTTGGTCCATTGGTGGGATGGCATTGAAAACTAGCTTGAGCTTCAAGAGATTAGGCATTGCATCCGCCTCAAATTTTAGCCATGGGATACCAGTCGTGCACCTCAACTTGAAGTACTTTTTTTTTTTTTTTTTGACGAAACGCTGTCGGAGCAGCTTTTCTATTACATTTATAAGAGGAAAGGTGTTACAAGTATGTGGTCGGAGCAGGCCGCTATACATCAACTATGCCAACAGCCGGCAACCCAGCAACATATATCAGCACATAATTCAGTCTGGCTCTCGAGGTCTGTCCAAAAACAGCTGAAACCTATGACGCCCAGCCTGGTTCCATATCCTAAATTCATCAATCATCAAGTTGAAGACCGCACTGACGGTGGACGCCTTGCTTTGGAAAATCCGGGCATTCCTCTCGCACCACGTGAACCACCAGATTGCCACTACCAGACCGCCCCAGCCCTTTGAGTTGGTCAGGTTAGCGTTCACCACGTTGGACTCCCACCAGTCAGCAAGGCTGGTTGTCGCCGCCGTCGGCGCAAGAGTGGTGGGGAGGTTGCAGCGGTTGAGCATCAGACTCCATAGAGCTTGGGTGTAGGAGCAGCGTGCTAGGAGGTGATCAACACACTCGTCCGCCGCCCGGCAGAGAGAACAAATTGGGTCGTGCGGCCATCCTCTTTTCTGCAGGTTATCCGCTGTAAGACATTTTCCTAGGATCGCAAGCCAAGCGAAAATTCTGCATTTTAGCGGAGCATCAGCCGCCCATATGTGTCGCTGACCGGCGAGGTGAGTACACCCCTCGAACTGCACGGCATATGCAGTGGCCGAAGAGTAGGCGCCATTCGGCGTCCATCTCCAGATCACTGAGTCGGGAGTTCCCAGCAGCAAGTGCACATCAGCAACCGCCTCCCAGAGCTTTGTGTATTGGATAATAGCTGCTGGCGTAAGAGGGCGACGCAGGTGTCTGATCCAACGGCCATCTTGTAGGGCTTGGGACACCGTGAGGTTTTTGCGAGTGCAGCAAGCAAATAGGTCCGGCGCTGCACAACTCAAGGAAACCCCATTCAGCCAAGGCTCATACCAGAACTTAATCCTTTCCCCATTTCCGAGAACGAACTTGACAGATGCATTGAAGAGGTCGTTAAGTTTCTTGTCCACTGTCATAGGTAGGCATGCCCATGGCTTGTCCGGCTCGTTCCAGGATTGCCAAAGCCAGCGAAGGCGGAGTGCCATGCCTTGAGCTTGCAGGTTGGAGATCCCAAGTCCCCCATACATCTTTGGCCGACACACAAGCTTCCAGCTCACCAAGCATTTGCCCCCAACGGCAACCCCCTTGCACTCCCAAAGAAAGCCCCTTCTTATTTTGTCAATAAGTTTATGTAACCAAATCGGTTGCGCCAGGGCAATCATCTGGAAAACCACCATCGCAGACAGGACCTGCTTGACAAGCATAAGCCGCCCGTCCAGGCCCATGAGTCCAAGCTTCCAACAACGAACTTTGGATAGTATTTTGTCTATATATTCCTCATAATCAACCATCTTCAGTCTGGAGTCAGAAAGCGGCATTCCTAGGTACTTGCAAGGGAATTTTTTACAGGCACCCATTGAGGCACCCATAATCAACGACAAATTCAGGCCCTCACAACAGATGGGTGTGAAAGAACTCTTTTCAAAATTTGTGTGTAAGCCGGTCGCATTGCCAAAGAGTTGGAGCAGTTGCTTGATGGATGCAATTTCAGAAGGATCCGGGTTGATGAAGATTACAGCATCATCGGCATACAAAGAGGTGCGAAAAGGCATGCGAGATGATCCAATAGGCTTGAGCACCTCGGCTTCAACAG
>NC_041386.1:734482273-734506243 GCF_002162155.2 Triticum dicoccoides | reverse complement strand
GAGTTCCATTTACGAAGAGCTCGGCCAGTGGAAATAAGCTTTGAGTGCAACCTGGAGCAGGCGTCATTGCAGTTGGGATTCTGCTGCCAAGCCTCAGAAACAGTCTGATGGAACCCCTCCAAGCGGACCCAGTGGTTCTCGAATCTGAATCTTCGGAATGGCTTGAAGTCAGCATCACACGAAAGTAGCAGGGGGCAGTGGTCAGACATCTCGGAAGAAAGAGCTTGGAGCAGACAACTAGGAAACAGAGCATCCCATTCCTCATTAAAAAGAACCCTATCCAGCTTGACCATGGTCGCATTTTCCTGCTCGTTACTCCATGTATAGCGTCGTCCGTGCAGGTACAGATCACGAAGTTGCAGCTCATTGATGAAGCTTCTGAAAGCAGCCAATAACCTCCTGTTGATGTTAAGGTTATTCTTATCCGTGGCTCTAGCAATCAAATTGAAATCCCCTGCTAAAATGCATGGAGCGCCGACAGGCAAACCACCGGACACAACCTGTTTGAGATCATCAAGCAACACTAACTTGGCCTGATCGTCTTGCGGACCATAAACATTGATCAGTTTGAATTTCGATCCTGACTGAATAAAAACGCCTTCAGCAGCAATGAAACTAGCAGAAATGATCGGATTGCAGAAATCGACCATTGCATTGTCCCAAGCTAGAATCAGCCCTCCTCTAGTACCGACTGAAGGTGCGAAGATGAAATCAGAGAAACGGCTCCCACAAAACTGCTGTACGATACCCAAATCAACGAATTCTAACTTTGACTCTTGCAAACAGAGAACGGAAACATTGTTGTTGAAGATAACAGAGCGAACGACAGCACGGCGAGCAGGGTTATTCAGCCCGCGCACATTCCAGACGAGGAAGTTGCAATCCATGCTAAAACAAAATCGACACGCACAAAGGGCAGGCGACGGCTAAGCCATGCCTGCGGCCTTCTTCCCCTGCTTCTTGCCCGCCTTGGCAAGCGCGGACAAAGCAGTGATCTGCTCCGGGGACAGCGGAAGGTCGAAGATCCGGCGATATTTCTCAAGCTGCTCCTCCTCTGCTTCGTCCCCTTTCTCTGCTATGGCCAGCCCTCTCTTGGACATCACTAATTTTCTGGCAAGCCTCATAGTATTGTTTCCGCCGCCGGAGGCAGAGGCGCTGCGCCCCTGCAGTCTCCGGCTTCTCCTCGATGCAGCAGCAGGAGTCCTCGCCCTAGTGATCCGCTGGGCCGGTGTGGGCGCAGGCAGGAGGCCTGGAGTGATCTGCAACGTGGCTAGCTGCAGGAATGCCGCTGGAGTGGTAGGCTCATGCGTGCATTGGATGAGATCTGGCCCATTCGTAGCGATAGCTAGCTGGGCCGGCGCCGAAAGGAGCAGCGCGATCGGGCCCGCGTTGCATGGCGAAGGCAGCTCCACGGCATCCCCAGGGGTCCCGTGAACCTCACGGTCAGAGTTGACTTGATCTTTGGTCATGTGCGTCTCAGGGTTCCCTTGCCGCGAATTCTTGAACCCAGGTATGCTTGAAGAGGAAGCCGACAGAGGAGCCTCCGAAGTGTCAGGAGCCAGGGCTAGGCTACCAATCATGGCAGTGGCAACCTCGCTTCCAGAGCCAGCAGCGAAAGCCAGAACAGCAGGTGCATGCACCGCAGTAGAGGGCGCCGAGTGCTGAACCGGAGCATCATGCATGGCAGGAGCGCATGCGCCAACGGACGAAGCCTCCAGCATGGTGCTTGCCGTAACGCCGTGCCCCACGGCTTGCCCGACAGCGTCCATAGCCAGGACGTCGCTCCCCGTTGGCCCCGTCTGCACTGCCAAGGAGACGTCGAAAGGGCAAGCAACGGCGCCCGTTGCCCCGGACGGGGGATCCTCGAGATCGGCGGCGACC
The DNA here is from genome assembly GCF_002162155.2 of Triticum dicoccoides. Lineage (NCBI taxonomy): Eukaryota > Viridiplantae > Streptophyta > Magnoliopsida > Poales > Poaceae > Triticum > Triticum dicoccoides. The sequence goes on along the minus strand of NC_041386.1, from coordinate 734,504,362 downwards.
ATGGTGACGAACCTGCTCCAGCGCTTGACGAGGATCGAGGTGCCTCGAAAATGCACGAAGTCGCGCTCCGCCACGGAAGCGAAACAACGGCTGTCTGCAAAGCGGACGAAGAACGCCTCGGGATGCATGAGAAAGACCTGGAGCGCGTGATCCGGCATGTCCGGGAACTCGGTGGTGATGGCCTCCTTGATGTTGCCGGGCACAAGGCCCGGGCGAGAGCCAGCTACGATGAGCACCAGCGCAGATTCTTTGAGGAGGGCTTCCTCCGAGGCCATCTCCTGATCGAAGTCGACCAGGCAGCGTGTCTTCCTCGACCGGCACAGGTCCCCCACGCGGAACACGCCAGCAGCATCAAGGGAAGCCATATCCTCTGAAGCTTGCCGGGAGGGCAAGCTGGTGGCGGTGCGGGGGGCGTCTTGGGGGAACACAAGCCGTGAGCGCACCGGAGCACGGTTGGCGACGGGGTGGCCGGGGGGGAAAATGAGGCGCGAGTGGACTGCCTGAGACGGAGGCGGGGCGGGTTGCTGGCGGCTACGAGCAGAAGGTGGAGCAGCGGCGTCAAGGCTTTCAAGAGGGATGCGAGGGAAGCGCTTCCGAGGGCAGCAACGAGCGGAGTGGCCGTCACTGTCGCTGAGGCAGTGAATGCAGCGAGAACGGTTGCGGCAGAATGCAACCCGGTGGAACTTGTGGAGGCAACGAAAGCAGCGGTCAGCGAGCTCGGCCTTGTAGCCAGAAACGCCCCTAATTCTGGCAGAGGAGCGTTGGTGCGCCATGAATGGGCGCCGTTGTTGCTTTTGAAGTACTTTAGAACTGAGAACCCGGCAGCCTTGTTAAAGATGATCTTGTGAATGGGCGCCGTTTCCACATACAGTGACAGAGTAGTCAGGGCATGCAATCCACCAAGAATATCAACACAAATCATCATCAATTCCCTCACCGGAATCTTCAAAATGCATAGGTTGCCATGTTTCTCAACCCATGGAGGAATTTGTGAGAATATGCAGCAGTTGTGCAGTGAGAACTCAAATCTCTGGAGAAGGGGGGGAGGTGCCATGCAAAACAATGGAATGATTGCTTTTGAAGCACGATAGCCAATACTATGATCCACAATATTTTTAACTGAAGAACCATGAGCCACTACTATGGTTTTGAGGTTGCCATGTCCTCCGATTAATGAACCCAGAACTTCCATGCTTGCCTCCAGATGATTGTAAAAAGGTAATGTAGGAAAAAAAGTGAGATGAAGATCCTGCAGGTAGTTCAGCTTGCCAAGGCTCCACTCATGGATAACAGAGTCACTCGTGCTGCCAATCCAATCCAGCAGGTTTGTGTCAACAGGAAGAATCAGGTGCAACAAGTGTGGGAGATGCATAATATCCCATGGAATAGCAGTGACTCTTGTTGCATTCAGAATATCCAGTGTTTCCAAACATTTCAGGCCTTGCATACGATTTGGTGGTCTTATACAGACATCACTTGCAATCTTCAAATATCTCAGCTGAAACAGTTCTGAAATACCAGTGAGGTCTATGGGGTCAGGGTCACCACAATAACCAAATAGTTGAAGGTCCAGAAGACGGAGAACCTTGAATTCTCTAATACAAGGCATGCACTCAAATAATCCAGAAAATCTAAGTGACCGAACTTGTGACTTTGTGATGTTTGCTGGTATCTTGGCATACTTTGCATCACCAAAGACGAGAGATAGTCGACGAACCTTATGAGAAAGTGCTATATTCTTCCGATTGCAATCTACTACCACAATGAAATTCTCTTCTGCAGATTTGTGTGCAATAAGATCACGTACTACTTCATGAACAGTACAGGACAACACCTTATTGTTGTAGTTGATATATGAAGGTTGGATGAATCTTCTCTCAATAAGTGCATCGAAATAGAGTCCTGCAGCTTTCTCTATCATTTCTTGATCTTGCTTTCTCCCTTTTCTTGTAGCAATGAACCCTTCAGCCACCCATTGCTTCACCAGATCATCCTTCCAGATTATGGAGGCCTCTGGATAGATATGCAGATACAGCAAACATGTCTTCAGATAATGTGGAAGATTATTGTAGCTGAGGTTCAATACTTGTTTCGTTCTTTCTAAAGTAGAATTTGACCACAAATAGGACCTCAGCGTATCACGTGTGTATGCCAGAAAATCCATTGATACTTCTGTATCCTGGTTTGCCAAATGACTAGCTATGTTGATTGTTGCTAGCGGCAAACCACCACATATATCAACAATTTCTTTCAAAACTTGTTTGAATTCTTCAGGACAGTCACTTTCAGAACCAGAAAATTTATCAAAAAATAACTTTCTTGAGTAATCACCGTCGAGAGGTTTCATCTCGAAAACATGCTCTGAGTGATCACAGCAACATGTTAATGCAACATCATCAATCTGTGTAGTTATTATTATTCTGCTACCACAGTTTCCTTTCGGGAAAGCATATTTAATAATATCCCATACTGATGCATCCCACAAATCATCAATAACAATTAGATACCTGCATGCCAAGAATTCAGGCACATCAGTAACAAAGCATTTTGTCCCAAGCAAGTTGGGCTAATGAAACCCAACAGAAACCTATGATAACCCATAAACTAAAATAAATAGCATAAGGGGCCAATAGTACCTTTTATCTTGCAGATGTTTGCTGATGTTAATATCGCTGATGTCAAAATCATTACAATTGGCGGGCCGTGGCTGCTTCTTCTTGTGGAGTTGCAAGAATAAGTCGCGGAAAAGTCTCTTCATATCAGGATTTTTGGACACTTGAATGAAAGCTCTGCATTCAAATTGCATCCTAATTCTGTCATACAAAACATTGGCAAGTGTAGTTTTACCCAGACACCCAGATCCAACAACAGATACCACCTTGAGCTGCTGCTGATCTGCCGCATCATTGGCGGCCAGTGAGTTGATAAACTCATTCATCCGGCCATCAATTACAATGTGTGCAGCTTCTTCATAGGGCATTGGAAGCATAATGCTAGTGGACAAGAATCTACGCCTCAAGGTGCTGCAGCACTGAAGGCTATACCTGTCATACCGTTCAATAGCCTCCTGGACATAGCTCCTGAATTCCGATATTGTTTTTGCAATCTTGGGCTTACTAGGAAGACGAGGGACATTAACATGAATGATTTTACTGGTCTTGATACCATGTTCTGACACTTGCGCTCTGCATACAATCTGTTTGTACCACTTGAGCCTCTTCTTTATCATCATCTTCTTCTTCCTCCTCCTCGTTTTCTTCTTTTTGATGAAATGGTCAGGTGGAACAAATAATAAGATGTCAATATAATCCTCCATATCGTAAGACAGGTCATGCGCCTCATTCATCCAGCACTTGGCCATCGGTGGAGGGTCCTCCACCTCTGCGAGTTCATCAAGGTAGAAGCTTAACACTTCAACATCATGTTTGAGAAGCTGCATCCCATCCTTGATCCTCTTGGGCAAGCTACTGTATTCCTGAGCGGAGGCTAGCAGCATGTCGAGCTTCTCGACAAGCGGTCTCATGGCGCCCAACGAAGCACTCACCGAGCCATCTACTTAATCAAACACACATAAGATGGAGGCGAAAGAAAATAAGAGAAATTAAGTGAAATCAAGCTAGGGAAATAGATCAAGTGCACTTACCAGACAACATCGAGATATCAGATGATGTGAGTAAGCAAGATTCTTCAAGGACCGTGCTGTTTCCAACTCGTTGTCGAGCAACAGGATCAGAAACTGAAACCAGAAAAACATGCATGCTTACTTAGTAATTAAGAGCACTAGCCACGGCCGGAAGGAGATAGAGAGTCTTTGCGGGCGCGCTCACATGTGGCTGTAGTTGGATCGTATATGAATGCACTGTGCATCAACGATTTCTGCTTGCTCAGGTCCGGCTCCTCATCCTCATCCTCATCTGTGAGATCTATCCCAATCCTCATCTGTGATTTCCGTTTCCTCAGGTCCGGCACCAACGATTTCTGGCGTCCCCAACAATCTCTCTTCCCACCCCCTCTCTAAGTACATAGATTTATTTATTTTCCTTTATCTATCTCTCAACTGTGCTTAAAAAAATCAAAGGCTAGCTTTACTATAGTTTATGCATGGTTTGTTCTGATCAATGCACCTAGTTCCTGCGGCTTTGCATTTAAGGCTCGAGGCAGATGAGATCCGGTATCTTTTTAGATCGACAATTCCAAAAACAAGCACAACCTAACATGGCAACTCTGTCTTGATAGGACTACGTGGTTATGTACTACTACTACGTATCCAACCAAGATGCATAAGAGTAAAAAAAGGGCAACCTGGTGCATGTAGCTCCCGCTTGCGCAGGGTCCAGGGAAGGGTCCGACCACTTTGGGTCTATAGTACGCAGCCTTTCCCTACATTTCTGTAAGAGGCTGTTTCCAGAACTTGAACCCATGACCTCATGGTCACAAGGCAGCAGCTTTACCACTGCGCCAAGGCTCCCCTTCCAAGATGCATAAGAGTACTGCTCTAAATCTCTGCATGTGAATGCACACAATACATAGCTAACCAAACCTATACGAAAATAAAATTTGTCAGAGTAAGCAAAGAGAGCAACTTGACATTATAATATCACGTTAATAATTACGGACGAATATGTTATTCCAAACAATTATTTGTGTCAGTTAGGTGAAGACTAAGCCGTGCTTGCATAGTTAAGCATCCGACTGCTAGCTACTGACACCTAATTAAAATACATAACAAAAATAAATTGGGAAAGATGCTTGAACTGACATCATGTGCCCCCCCTCCCTCTCCATATTTTTAAATTTCTCTATCTCTCTCTAAACTTCAAAAACCGGAAGATTGAATAATAGCATGGTTTGATCTTATCAATGCACCTAGTTCCTGCAGCTTTGCATTCACTGCTCGAGGCGGATTCCAAAAACAAGCAGAACCTAACATGGCACCTCCTGTCTTTCTTCTTTGTTTCTTTAGCAATTTTTTCTTCTCCACTTTATTCTGGATCTCTGCTCTGTATGTGTTTGTGTCCATGTTTAATGCGATGTTTGTATAGAACATTTTTTTAATGGGAGTTTTAATTGATTCTTTGCAATGTATCCAAGTGATACCACCTTGTTACTTACCGTGCATGACTGTCTTGAGGACACTCCCTATGCTTGTTTCTAGCATGGGTTCATAGGTAAAATGCTGATGTGCCACATCAAGAGAGGAGGGTTGTTTCTTAGTGGAGTTGCGGCCCTTAGCACGTTTCCCTACACAATGTAATTAATGCCTTGATCCGAAGTGACTTTCTCTCCCTATGTTCCTCTTGTTTCCTTCTCTCCACGACTAGGCCACAATATTGAGATGCAAACATGATCCCTAAACTAATTAAATGCTACACACTTAGATACAACATGTAAGAAACAATGCATTGGGGTGTTTGTCTCTAATTTTCTTCCACCACCTAGGACAAGGCATTAGGAGTACCCTGATAGGACTATTTAACTATGTACTACCACTATTATGTATAAGAGTCTTGTTCTAGTTCCCTGCATGTCAATGCACACAACTTATTACAGTAACCAAACCATATATAGAACAAAATCGATCAGATTAAGCAAAGGAAGTAACTTGGCATTATAATATCACGTGAATAACTAAGGAAAACACAGAACTCTATGGATGAATATGCTATTCCAAACAATTATTCGTGTGAGTTAGGTGAAGACTAACCGTGCTTGCAAAGTTAAGCATCCACGGGTGGTACTAACACCAAATTAAAATATGAAACAAAACAAATTGAGAAAGATGCTTGAACTGGCATCATGTCCCCATACAATAAATTAGAAATAGCTACCTGCCACCACCTTAGTTGCTGTCCATGATTCTATCTTGAATCTTGCTAGGGTATGAACTGGTTTATTCTCAGGAAATTTCCAATCATACCACACAATAAAATAAAAACAGCTAGTTGCAAACATTAAAAATGAGGAAGGAAATTGGGCTCCTCTGGGGCCTATGCATTCGGGAAATATTACCCCGAATAATATGCTCTGGTAGTATTAACCATTTTTTCCTTTTATGTTTTCCTCTGCGTCAACTATCCCTTAACTAATTGAATGAGGCAAGCTCTTTGTCTACCTTTCAAAAAATATGCACCCCTTCAGTTCACAAAAACATGATTCTTTGGACATGGATTTAGTCCGACTTTTGAATTCTGACTACTTGTCCAAACATTTATATCGAATACTTGTAAATCAATATGTGCAGATTTGTACCGACGAGTACTTTCATAACACCTCAATTTTATTGTATTTCATATACAAGCTAGTTGTCAAAGCTATGTACTGAAGACAAGTCCGTGTCCGAAATTTGAGCTTTTGTCGATCTCGATTGGAGGGAGCAGTTTAATTAGTGCATCATTTAAAAAGGTTCAGTGGATGGTGGCGCAGCGATGTGAACAGATTCTTGGCAGCATCATCTGTAAAAAATTAACTCCAGCAAGTTGGAGGATGCGTGGATGGGATGACTAATCAGGGATGCTGGAGTAAAATATCTCTAAGCAGGCACTCGCAGCTAGCTACCTTGATATGGCCATGGCCGCTCCTGTGTCCTCGGCTCCTCGCTGACCTCCTTTCTGTATCCATGAAATTCCATGATCTGATCTTCCAACCCGAGTGAGTGATAGAGGAAGACATATAGGCCAGCCAGGGAGATGGAGGCTGCAGCGGCCACCGTTTTTGTCGGTAGGATCGCACCAAAGCTCATAGAGTTCTTAGCTGCAAATCACAAGCTTCGGCAGAACTTGGAGCATGACATCACCTACATCCAAAGAGAGTTTGCGTTCATTTCTGCCGCCATTCAGCAAGACGATGACTGTCGCTGGAGGAGTGGCCGCAGGACTGACCAGGTGCAGAGAGCCTGGATCCAAATTATACGCGACTTGGCGCACGCCATCGAAGACTGCATCGACCGCTTCACGCCCCGCGTGGCGATATCCAATAAGTCGCCAATTCAGAAGTTGAAGACAAGGAAGGCCCGTAATGAGTTTGCCGAGGCAATCGGCAAGCTCAAGAAGATATCAAAGGAGTCATCCAAGCTGAGAACAACTTATGGTACTTCCACCTCCTCCTCAGCTTCGTCGTCGCCAATGGCATCTGAGACGATAGAGATTGAGACGAATGACTTCCATTCTGCTAACAGCCCTGTGGGTATGGACGCACAACGGGATGAGCTTCTGGAGCTGATCCAGCAGGAGCAGCAGCAACTCAAGGTGATCTCCATTGTTGGCTTCGGTGGCATAGGCAAGACTCTCCTTGCCAGACATGTATATGAGAGTATGAGCCAATACGAAGCGCGGGCTTGGGTTAGTGCCACGGAGCAACAACGCCCAATGGATGTTCTCATTGAGATAACCCAGAAACTTGGCATCACCACATCCATTGATGGCGGAGGTCGTTCCAGCAACCCCTGCGAACTCCTAAGATCTCACCTTGGGACCAAGAGGTATGTTTTCAACCATTGGGATCGTGGTGGAATGACTCAAAGGGATCTGGTAAGAATGACTAGCTTAGATAGTTATTTTTCAGTCAATATTGATTGCTCTCTGACCAAGATCTTCTTATCCCCTTTGTACTTGCATAAAGCTTGTGTTCTGATCAGGTGGTTCTTGGTGGTGACTTAGAAATGTTTTTTGTAGTTGTATGGCCAACACTTAGCCAAATTCACCCTAAGAGGTGAGAGGTGTATACTTTAGCGAGGTGACTAGAGAATTGCCCTTTGAAACTCCAAAAGTCCGAGGTGGTTCTGTATTTATAGGATCTGAGCTTGCGGTAATTACACTCCTGCTCTTAAGCAGGTTAGAGTATTACCATTCATCCTAAAATAAGGCTGTTGGTATTTCCATACTTTCAAGAATACCCTAGAGAAATATTCTATGCCATCCCATGGAGTAGGTTGTCACGTTGTAGTGTCGCGTCGTTTGCTTCGCAACATCAGTCTTAGCATTGTCTCTCGTCATTGACGTCACATGTTGGCAACACTCGGCGAAGTAGGGAGAAATGCAGTGGGCTGACTAGCGAGTACCAACCCTTTAAACGGGAAGGGTGGCTCTCTATTTATACGACTGAGTGTGCAATAATTACATTCCTGCCAATGAGCCCTATTATTTCTGAAGGCAACAGACCATTTAAGCTGTATGATACACTAATGAGACCAACTTAGAAAAGTGGGTATAACATTTTGAGTTATGAACTATACAGTTTACAGTTAGAAAAAATGTCAACGAAGCAAATAATAGACAGAAGTGCTTACCCTGGTCAAGAATAAGGTCCGTAAATCTATGGCTTCCATCAAAGTGAATATCCTGCGTGTCAAGTAACAAAATATCATATGATCCAATACTAAGCACTCTTTCATTGTCACTGACGCAATCAAAAGCTATATTCCTAAATACCATCTTAGCATACTTATGATAGATCAATGAGAGGTCAAAAGTTGATAGATAATGGTAAGAATGTGCCGAAGAAATTCCAACTGAGATACTCGTTGTTGGCCACCAGAAGATATCCTCTTATTTGACATGAATGCTGTACAAATATAGCAGAAGGCTAGATTGAGCAAACTCCTTAACGTGTATAGCATATAACACAAAGAAAGGAGCACACAACATGTAAGACTATAAAAACAAAGAGGGTAAGTGAAATTTTAACTTTATTTGCAATGGATGCTACCTCAAAGCACAATGACGGTCCAGACTTCTCAAATATTAGATGTGAAAAGAGTGTATGCTGATGTAAAGAAAAAATTGTGACAGCCAAGCAATGAAATACCAGTATACCACTGTTTCTGCACTAAATGAGGGGTTTAGACAAATGTATGGCAGCAGCCAAATTTTTACATCACAATTTCATACTGTTTACAGTCTAAACCAAATTTAGCATTGAAACTGGAGACGGACTAACATTTCAAATACACACACTAAGCGGAATTATTATGAGCAGCAAACTAGAAATTATCCAGACCATGAAAAATAAACACAACCAAACTGGCCCGTCGTTCTTCAAAAAACTGCCACTTAAGAACACTTCTTTTTTGCTACCATCTGACTGAAAAATAAAGAATTTGGAAATTAAAGCATACATAGACTGACCAACTCCTAGTTTACAAATTACAAAACGTATGATCCAAAATTAGTCACCATTGCCTCTTAAAATATTTGTTGGCACAAAATAAATATTAATCTTAATTTTAGTTTCCACTCAATATCTCTTCATGTTAAATTTTAATCATGTAGTCCTCCTGGCACCTTGTAGGTTCTTCATTGTAATTGATGATGTACGGACAGAATTTTGGCACGCTATAAAATATGCCTTTGAGGGGTTGAGCGGCAGAGTTATAGTGACGACAGCCATTCAGTCAGTAGCAAATGCATGCAGCAGCTCTGCTCATAGTCATGTGTACATAATGAGAACTCTTACCGAGACATACTCAAGAAGGTTATTCTACAAGGAATCTTTGGGCCAAGATGACGATCGGGAGGATCAGCTTGGCTCAGAAGCGCTGCAGAAGTGTGACGGTCTACCCCTTGCTCTTGTTACCACTGCCCGGTACTTGCAAAGCACAGATAGTCCGACACGGGAAAACTGGGCAAAATTGTGCCACAACCTTGGAGCACATCTGGAAACAAATGAGATGTTAGCAAGACTTAAGCATGTGCTTGTTCATAGCTATACCAGCCTTGTTAAACATGATCTCAAGACATGTCTGCTATATTTAGGTATCTACCCAAGTGGTCGTAAGGTCAGGAGAAGAAGCCTGATAAGGAAATGGTTAGCTGAAGGGTTTATCCAAGGTGATTATATATGTAGCGCCTTGGATGCCGCTATCGGCAATTTCAATGAGCTGGTCAACCGGAGTATCATCCAACCTACAGATCAAGGTGCCAGCAGGAGCAAAAACAGCACAGAGGTGAAGACATACCATACTCACGGCATGATGCTTGAGTTCATCGTGCACATGTCCAAGTGTGAAAACTTCATTACATTGTTATATGATCAGCTGGCTCGCCCAACCCCAACCAGCAAAATCCGCTGGCTTTCTGTGCATGATGCAAGTGCCAGCGTAGCAGCCAATGATCTATCTCTTGTCCGGTCTCTGACAGTCTTTGGCAGTGCGCACAAATCTGTCTTAGATTTTTCAAAGTATGAACTGCTGCGAGTTCTGGATCTAGAAGAATGCGGTAACCAGTTGGAGGACAAGCATCTCAAAGAGATATGCAGGAACCTGTTGTTGCTCAGGTATCTAAGCCTCGGGTCCGCTGTTAAGGCACTTCCAAAGGAGATCAAGAAGCTTCGATTCTTGGAGACACTAGATGTAAGAAGAACACAAATAGAGATTCTGCCCACTGAAGTCATTAAGCTTCCATGCCTGATTCATCTGCTTGGAAAGTTCAAACTGCAACATGGTGTAGGAGGCCGGAAAATGCTCAAGCTACAGACTTGGTTCTCAGAGAGTAGCAAATTGGAAACTGTGGCAGGATTTGTTGTGGACAGCAACAACAATAGCCAAGGATTTGAACAGCTCATGGAGCATATGAAACACTTGACAAAGGTGAAAATATGGTACAAGCAATCCACTAATAGTATTACGGATCCCATTGCAAGGCGCCGATACTTGAGTTGTCTATCTGACGCCATTAAAGGGTTTATCAAGAGAAGCACCGACTTGAAAAAAGCTCATTCACTCTCACTGAATTTCGCTGATGGATGTTTTCAAGACTTGCTGAATTTCTCCCTGGAAAAACAAGATTCCTCGCCAAGCTGCTATCTTAGCTCACTGAAGCTACATGGGAACTATATATGCAGCCTGCCTCCATTTATTACAATGCTGGGCAGTCTCACAAAACTGTGCCTTTCATTCCCACATTATCAGCTGACCAGGGATATTCTTGCTGCCCTGAGCAGAGTGCGCTGCTTGGCGTACCTGAAGTTGATCGCATCTCAACTGGACAAGCTTGTCATCTTAGAAGGTGCACTCGAAAGCCTGAGACACCTATGCATCGTGGTGGAAGTCATGACTGAGCTGGAAGTCGAAGAGGGAGCTCTGCCGCTCCTTGAGTCGCTCCACCTACTGTGTAAGGATATAAATGGATTTAGAGGCACAACGATCCAATCCCTGCGACGTATTAAGGAGGTCACCCTCCATGATGGAGTAAGCGATGAAACAAAACACGAGTGGAAAGAAGCAGCAAAAAAGCACCCCAGACATCCCAAGCTCTTGTTTGTTAAGACAGCTGAAGATATTCATATGGGAAGTGAACCTGCAGACAATTCTGAGAGCACAGCGGCACCAACTACTAGTACGACATTATCAGTGACAGTGCCCCATGATGCCATTTCTACTGGACAATCTGGTAATCAAGGGCACTGCATCTTATTTTGCTTATATATACACTCTCTCTTCATGCATCCATGTGACATTTTTTATTGTGCAGTACAAGTTGATGGCGATGATCTGCAAAGTTATGATGATGAGAAAGAAGACATGTATATTGATATCATAGAGGATTTTGCTAGCAAAACTTGTCTGGACCCTCTTATAAACAAGGAAAAATTGGAACAGGAGATGGAAGGAGAAGTAGGTTTAAAGAATCAGCAGATTGAAGATGTCATTCGGTCTACTCATCAGGCTGATCAAAATGGTGTACTTTTGGTGATGAGTGAGAACACAAGAAAGAGGGCAAGGTTGGATATTGCTGAAGACAACTTAATGGACAAGGTTGTTGATAGGGTGAAGCGCAAGAAGCCACAGGATGTCCCAGGTAATTTACAAGTTCCCTCTTAGTGACATAACTAGTAAAACTGGGGTGATGTTTGGAAGTAATATTCCTCACGTAAGTAAATCTATTCAAGTGATTAGATATTCATAAGCCGCTAGATGTAGTGCTTTTAGAGCTAGCTAGGCGAAGTCAGACAATGTTCCTATGAGTTTTGATTCGTTCTATGCCCTGTTTCTAAATATCTGTGGAGTGTGGTTAGCGCAAACTGAAAATTCAGGCTATTCCTGTTTCTTTTAACTGTCTGTGTAGTTTGGTTCTGAAGTTTACTGATGATGTTAGAAATCTAATGACTGCTGGAGATGTTGTAGTTTGGACCATATGGGAATCTAGAAATGCTCCTGCCTTCAGAACATCTTTCCTACTAATCCTACTCCTATGCTTTTTAATCACCACATTGATTATTGCTGCTGGCCGGTTTGCAGAAACGAAGCCTACAAAACAAACAGCACCTGGGCATGTGTTTGTCATCTCTGATGGAAACTGAGGTTTTGTATGGAGTTTGCAAGCTTGGGTCAATCTTGCTCTTGAGTCGGGACACGACATAGGTTTGCATTGAGTGTCAGGTTGGCATTTGGTGTTTAACTAAGTTGTCATCAATTCTGTTGCTTCAGGAGCTCGTCTGTCTTTTCATCCCCTGGCATGTTCACATGCTAATAGTGAATTCTCATGTGCCGCCGCTTGCTACAACTCCTTACCAGACTGATACGGCTCTAGTGAAGAAAGTGAAGTGCTTCCAATTAGCTTCTCCTTTAAGTTTCTACTTGTACTGCAACATAAGTCTACTTTTATGCATGTCGATTTGGTGGCTTTCTGCTATGACAGAGTTCACCATGTATTTTGTTGGATATGTATTTGGTCCCAGTTAACTTTTGACATCTGTTCCACAAAACTTTATAAATCAGACCATCTTATTATGTTGTTGTTGACAATAATATTTGTTCTTGCATTTTGTGGACAGCTTTTCTTCTTGCTTTGCTTTTAATAATTTGAATCCACATGCTAGTATACGATAATTAGCATGGAAACTAAGGCTAAAAAAAAGAGTCCAAGAGAAAACAGCTTGGTTCTAATGTTGCGCTGACCTGTCGGAACCTACGTGCTGGTCAACAGCAATGGGCGAAGTTTCTGACGGGAAGTCGGCTGCAACTTTCGGACAGGAATTACGCCAAGCAGCATCAGAGACACCAATGGACTTGCATCGGAGTTCCTCCCTGACACCGGGTTCTCCCATTCCACCTTGTGCGCGCCATCCAGCATGTTCATTCGACTAGTCCTTGCTCGGAGATGTTTGAAGTACTCTTGAGGACACAAATTTGAAGTGGTAGCTACCATCAAACAAGCTGTTTGGTATGGAAATGGGAAGCTTAAAAGATGACAAGCAAGAAACTATGATGAAACCATGACAAGCAAGAAAAACTATGAGTACCTGCAATGAAATTGAGCCGTACTTGCGACACATTAATTGGTAGCCATTGTGCAGATTTAGCACTGAGCACCGCCATCTCGCGACATTCCGAGCCCGGTATTTCCCCTGTCTGAATCTCATCTCTGGCCTGTTGGAAATTCAGTGCGGGTCAGCCGCTGAACCAACCTATGGTAGTAGTATAACACAAACAGCAGGCTCGTACAGTCATTATCCTCGACAAGTAGTAAATACCTAAATCATCGGCATCGAAGAACCAGCCGTGGAGGGGGACGAAGACCGCCGGGAGCTCGTGGAGGTTGCCGTGCTCCGGGTGGCCGGCGAGGAGAGGCTGGACGTTTCTGGAGAAGGCTGGGATCCCCCGAGAGCTCTGCCGCCGTCGGCACATCGAGCGCGGACCAGCGGATGCGGACGGCGGCGCTTGTGGGTGGCCACTGCGTGCGCGAACTGCGTCGAAGGAGAGAGGCAGCGGTCAGCCGGGCAGCGCCGCCGCCAGCGGAGGAGGCCGATGCGGCTTCCGTCGCCGGTTCGGGTGAGGGGCGAGGATCGCAGAGAAGCTCTGTGGGCTCCGGCGTCGACTTGCTACGGTGGTGGTCAGGGCTGGACACGAGCCGAGCCGAGCCGAGCTTGATCCGAGCCTGGCTTTGGCTCGCTCTAGAGCGGCTCGGCTCGGCTCGGCTCGCTCAGCCAACGAGCCGACTTTAGGCGGCTCGGCTCGCTTCAGCTAAAGCTCGGATCAGACCGAGCCGGCTCGAAGCATTTGCCTCCAGAAGCTTTGTAACTACAGAACCTCTGTATATAGTCCAATGTTGATTCTTTTTTGCAGCAATTAAACCCATATTTTGAAAAACAAACAGTTTATATTGCTAAAAATGGAACATTCAGCAGTCTATTGTTTTAAGAAATGGTCATAGTAATGAAAAATAAGCTTTCATCTATGAATTCTTCTACCAAAATTGTAATAATGGAACAGATATGAGAGAAAGAATTCAGCAGCATTTCTAATGAATTTTGGACAGCACTTCCTTTGAACTTTACACAGCAAAGCATCAAATATTGACAGCCACACATAGAAATTTTGCATAGCACAAAACTTACCACTTTGACATAAAAACTGAGAAAATGTTGACAGACAATTACTAGTGAAAACTACATAATACCAAATTCATAGTTCATCACAAGTTCACAACAACATCGTTGAAAATGCATGGTTCATCACAACAAACACATAATCCAAAGTTCATCACAACGAACACATAATTCGAAGTTCATGACAACAAAAGAAATGGCTCGAGACGATCACTTTGACCTCTCATGGTAGTTTGCGGAGCCGGAGGCAGCGGCGATTGCGGCACGCACACCAGCGCCGGTGGGGTCAGGGAGACGCCGAGGCGGAGGTTTCTTTTTTACCCTATACAACAACTCAGCGATTGGGGCATTGCTGCTATCATTTGCCATCTTCCTCGGCAGCCGCGTAGTAGCTGCTGCATTGCCCTTCCCATTCCCCTTCTGCATCCCCGAGACCGGCACCTTGCTCTTCATAATGAAGTCCAAGGCCTCTCTTTCTCCTTCTCCTTCCCATTCGCCTTCCCATTCGCCTTCCCCTTTTCCTTGTCCATTGTTGCGACGATAGGCGTCTGCACAAATCAGCAAACAACAAACAGTCAATCATCAACAGCAGCAAACTAATTACACATGGTATCAATGTAATTTTTCAGCAAGTAGTTTTATTTTCGAGCTGCTATGCTACAACAAGTAGATCATCAACAGCAGAAAACTAATTACACATGAAATCAATGAAAATTTCGATCTACCAATTCATTCTGTCCTATAACTCCATCCATCCATGATCCATCCATCCGGCTCTTCTAGATCTAGCCCTACAGGCTACAATACATCCATCCATGATCCATCCATCTAGCCCTACATATACATGACTACATCCATCGATCCATCCATCCATTCAGATGCATGCTAGTTTAGACACCTACGGCTAGGGATTGGGACGGAAGAACTACATGAGTACATCCATCGATCCATCCATCCATTGATCCATCACATGCGTAAGAGTAGTTCAGAGAGTTGCGGCTAGGGATTGGAAAGGAAGGAGGTACCTGCTCCTGCTCGTCACGTTCGGCGAGAAACCAAGGGAGGCGCGTCTTTCTGCGTCCGGCGTGGTGAGGGAACGTGGCGTCGCCCGTCGCCGTCGAGCCCGTTGCTGTCGGTGCGGTTAGGAGACGCGCTCGTCGCCGTCGATCCAGCTTTGCGGCGCAGAGCAGAGAAAGGGGCGAGGCAGCACAAAGCAGAGAAAGGGGGAGGCGGCGCTCTCTCTGCTTCTCTCGTGCCCTAATGCGTTGCGTGCGATGGAGATGGACGAATTGGGCTGGGCCTTGAGCGAGTCACCGAGTTGGACCGGGCGAAACTCGGCTCGGCTCGGTCGGGAATCGGGCCTCTTTTTCCAATTGGGCTCGCTCGTTTATTGTATCGGGCCGAGCTGTAACGGGCCGAGCTGGAGCGAGCTTCGGGCCGAGCCGAAAAGCTCGCTCGGACGTCCAGTCCTAGTGGTGGTTGGCGGCGGGCGGCGCCGCCGATGGTCAGACGCGCCCAATCTGGCGAGTGCATCCTAACAGATGGGAAGGGAATGACATGTGGGCCCATGTCCAGCCTGGCTGATGTGGCGCCACCTAGGCACAAGACCAGGGTCAAAACTGGGGAGAGGGTTGCAATAAAGTGTCAACGGTATTTGGAGTTTTGGGGTTATTTTAGACCATACTTGCATTTGAGAATTGTAAATTTTACTTTATTACAAGTTCATCTAAGCTTCCGTTTCAAGGACAGGGGAGCTATACTTCTCCGCCGAAATAACATATGGGGGTTTCTAAATTAAAGGGGGTGTCATTTAAAAATGTTAGAATTTAATTCTACCAAACATTAGGATTTTAGTTTTCAATGTTGCCGTCGAGTTGACTTCCTCCTTATTTGTCGCGGCATCGCAGCTTGCGGCTGACAGCCGACGCCATCGCCAAGCACGCGCGCGGCCTTGCCGCCACTGGAGGTGTTTTTTTTTTTGGTCTTGGAAGCAGGACGGAGGGAGAGCACGACGGCGACCCAATATTACTCTTTCGCATGACCATGTAGGGGCTCACTAGTAGAAAAAGGGTCAAACGTGAAGCACATTAGTGCCGGTTTGTATTTGAGCCGGCACAAATCTATACATTAGTGCCGGTTCCGACGGCTAGCCGGGCCGCTCTCATTAGTACCGGTTCGTGGCTAACCTTTAGCACCGGTTCGTGCCACGTACCGGTACTAATGAGAGTGGTGGCAGGATGTTGTCAGTCTGGGCCCCCTCCAGCACCTTTAGTACCGGTTCTTGGCACGAACCGGTACTAAAGGTCGTCCTACATAAACCCTTCGTCCACCCGAGCTCGCTCTGTTCTTCTCCTTTCCCCTCTCCTCTCTGTTCTTCCCCTCTTCCTCTCGAGCTCATCACACATTTTGCCCAAAATTTGTCAAGATTTGAAGGCCCCCATCCATTCAAATGATCACAAAGGTTAGCAACTTTGTTCTTTCATCTCTCATTGCTAGATTAGCTCTTGCAATGCTTTATATAGTTATTAATTTGTGAGTTTAGTAATTTGGGAGGAAATATATATGTGCTAGTATTTGATTTATATGCAATTTGAGGTTAACATAACACTTTGTTTGCATATGTAGGTGTGGTTTACTTAGTGCCTTCTAAATCTCCGTCGTAACCATCGTCGATCGCCCGCACCGTCCCGTCGCCGGCACCACCTTGTGGTGAGCCTCTTGTTCATGAAATTTTATATAAAAAATTGATGTTTGTGTGATTTGGATATATAGTTACTCGTATAATAATTATCTTACACGTACGTTATTTGTTATACATAGTGCCATGGTTTTGATATCCGTCCCCGTCGGCCCTCGTCCTTGTTATGATTCGGATGTGGTATATTCTCTTTTAAAACTATTTGTTGCATTTCGTGTTTATGACAAATTATGCCCATCAAGTTGACATAGATATTTTTATCTAGGAGGTATGTGAACCGGAAATTCCAACCGACCCTATTGTCGAGAGGTTAAATTTAGTTGAAAGAGAAAACGAGTACTTAAAAGAAAAATTGAAAAGAATTGAGGGGGAGAAGATGGAATTGGAGTTGCATGTTGCCGATGTCATCGATGATCACAAGATCAAGAAGGAGAAAATGCGCTTGAAGATTAGAAAAATTAGAAAATATGCCATCGATAGTGAGGCTTGGTATCATTATGATGTTGAATCAATTGTTACCTTAGTTGCGATCTTGATCGCATTTGTTGTTGCATTTAAATGCTTTAGCTAGAGAGTTATTTGTTTGTTGCATTTAAGTGTTGTATGAACTTGTATTAATTTGGTCTATTCGGTGTTGTGTAATGAAGATGAGCCGACAATGGATGTACGATGACCGATGCTCTCCCCAGTTCGTTGAGGGCATGCATACTTTTCTGCTTGCGGCTGAGGCAAACAAGCGGGCGGATGGTTTTATGCCTTGTCCATGTGCTGGCTGTAAGAATGGTCGCAATTACTCTACGTCAAGAACCATTCACGTCCACCTGTTTGAGTCCGGTTTCATGCCCCACTATAATGTTTGGACCAAGCACGGAGAAAGAGGGGTTATGATGGAAGACAATGAAGAAAAAGAGGACGACGACAGCTATCCTGGCCATGGGTTCCCTGAATACGATGATACAACAATGGGGGAAGAAGCTGAGCCGGTAATGCGGGAAGAAGCTGAGCCGGCAATGCGGGAAAAAGCTAGAGAAGAGGCATCAGATGAGCCCGTTGATGATCAAGGTCGGGCCATTGCCGATGCAAAGAGAAACTGCGCAAGTGATTTGGAGAAGAAGAAGTTGCAGCGCATGTTAGAGGATCACAAAAAATTGTTGTACCCGAATTGCGTAGGTGACAAGAAAAAGCTGGGCACCACACTGGAATTGCTGCAATGGAAGGCAGAGAATGGTGTATCTGACAAGGGATTTGGAAAGTTGCTGGTAATGATAAAGGATATGCTTCCAAAGGACAACGAATTGCCCGAGAGTACGTACGAAGCAAAGAAGGCTGTCTGCCCTCTAGGGTTAGAGGTGCGGAAGATACATGCATGCCCTAATGATTGCATCCTCTACCGCGGTGAGTACGAGGATTTGAACGCTTGCCCGGTATGTGGTGCATTGCGCTATAAGATCAGCCGCGATGAGCATGGTGATGTCGAGGGCGAGCGCCCTAGGAAGAAGATTCCTGCCAAGGTGATGTGGTATTCTCCTATAATACCACGGTTGAAATGTTTGTTCCAAAACAAAGAGCATGCCAAGGCGATGCGATGGCACAGAGAACACCGTAAGAAAGACGGAAAGTTGAGAGTACCCGCTGACGGGTCGCAGTGGAGAAAAATCGAAAGAAAGTACGGGAAGGAGTTTGCAGATGACGCAAGGAGCGTATGGTTTGGTCTAAGCGTAGATGGCATTAATCCTTTTGGGGAGCAGAGCAGCAACCATAGCACCTGGCCTGTGACTCTATGTTTGTATAACCTTCCTCGTTGGTTGTGCATGAAGCGGAAGTTCATTATGATGCCAGTGCTCATCCAAGGCCCTAAACAACCTGGCAACGACATTGATGTGTACCTAAGGCCATTACTTGAAGAACTCTTACAACTGTGGAATGGAACAGGTGTACGTGCATGGGATGAGCACAAACAGGAAGAATTTGACCTAAAGGCATTGCTGTCGTGACCATCAATGATTGGCCTGCTCTCAGTAACCTTTCAGGACAGACAAACAAGGGATACCACGGATGCACGCACTGTTTGGATGATACCGACATTATATATTTGAATAGTTGTAAGAAGAATGTGTACCTGGGACATCGTCGATTTCTTCCGAGCAGGCATCCCGTAAGAAAGAAAGGCAAGCATTTCAAAGGTGAGGCGGATCACCGGGCGAAGCCTCGCCACCGTACTAGTGCTGATGTACATGATATGGTCAAGGATTTGAAGGTGATATTTGGAAAGGGTCCTAGTGGACAACCTGTTTCAAAGGACGCTGACGGACGCGCACCCATGTGGAAGAAGAAATCTATATTTTGGGACCTGCCATATTGGAAAGACCTAGAGGTCCGCTCCGCAATCGACGTGATGCATGTGACGAAGAATCTTTGTGTGACCCTGCTTGACTTCTTGGGCGTGTATGGGAAGACAAAAGATACACCTGAGGCACGGGAGGACCAGCAACGTATGCACGGAGAAGACGACATACATCAGGGTCATGCAAGCTACGCTCTTACCAAAGAAGAGAATGAAATCTTCTTTGAATGCCTGCTCAATATTGAGGTACCGTCTGGCTTCTCGTCGAATATAAAGGGAATAATAAACATGGCAGAGAAAAAGTTCCAGAACCTAAAGTCTCATGACTGCCACGTGATTATGACGCAACTGCTTCCGGTTCCATTGAGGGGGCTTCTACTGGAAAACGTTCGATTAGCCATTGTGAAGCTATGTGCATTTCTCAATGCAATCTCTCAGAAGGTAATCGATCCAGAAATCATACCAAGGTTACAGAATGATTTGGTGCAATGTCTTGTCAGTTTCGAGTTGGTGTTCCCACCATCCTTCTTCAACATCATGACACACGTCCTAGTTCACCTGTGCGAAGAGATTAACATTTTGGGTCCTGTATTTCTACAGAATATGTTCCCCTTTAAGAGGTTCATGGGAGTCTTAAAAAAATATGTTCATAACCGTGCTAGGCCAGAAGGAAGCATCTCCAAGGGCCATCAAAATGAGGAGGTCATTGAGTTTTGTATTGACTTTATTCCTGACCTTAAGCCGATTGGTGTTCCTGAATCGCGGCATAAGGGTAGACTGGATGGAAAAGGCACGCTAGGAGGGGAACAAATAATATGTATGGACGGACATTTTCTCACTGAAGCACACTACACAGTTCTACAGAATTCCGCCTTGGTGGCTCCGTATATGGATGAACACAAAAATTTTCTACACTCCAAACACCCGGAGCGGTCTGATGACTGGATTACACGTGAACAAACCAGGAGTTTCGCCAGCTGGTTGCAGACACGTACCATGCATGACACCTCTATTGAAGATGACTTGTACTTGCTGTCCCAGTTACCATCTTCGAATATAATGACTTTCAAAGGGTATGAGATAAATGGTAATACATTTTACACGATCGCCCAAGATAAGAAGAGCACCAACTAAAACAGTGGTGTCCTCTTTGATGCAGAAACCAAGACGAGAAAGGAAACATATTATGGTTATATACAGGACATATGAGAACTTGACTATCGACGTGGTTTAAAGGTCCCTTTGTTTCGGTGCAAATGGGTCAATATGACACGAGGCGGGGTAACGGAAGACCCGCAGTACGGAATGACAACACTGGATCTCAACAATCTTGCCTATGCAGACGAACCATTCGTCCTAGCCAATGATGTGGCACAGGTTTTCTATGTGAAGGACATGTCTACCAAGCCAAGAAAAAGAAAAGATAAGGAAGCGAATGCATCGTACGATGAGCCAAAGCGGCACATAGTTCTTTCTGGGAAGAGAAACATCGTGGGAGTGGATGACAAGACAGACAAGTCAGAAGATTATGAAAAGTTTGATGAAATTGCTCCATTCACAGTGAATATTGACCCGAGCATCCCGTTAAATGATGAAGATTTTCCATGGTTACGGCGCAAAGGGACACACACGAAGAAAAAGTTTCACACCCAAAGATCTGGGATGTGATCGGCTTCACTAGCTATCATCACTTTCTTCTGTGTTTCGCACCGAGAGGGAAATCTCTGTAATAGTTAGGGTAGTTATGTGTTTTGGCATTTGAAACGCGAAGAAATTTTATGTGCAAACAAATTCTTTCATGCCTTTACTGATTTTTAAAGTTAAGTTATTCACAAACTAGTGACTCACACTAATTTCAAATAATTCAAAATTTAAACTATTCAATTTGAAAACTACGGGCACTAATAGAAAGATTGTAATTTTTTGTACCTAAAACAAAAATGTTCACAAAGAAACTCTAAATACACAAAAAACAACACAAAAATAAATAAAGCAAAAAAATAATAAAAAAAGCCCTAACAGAAAGTTTGTAATTTTTTGTACCTAAAACAAAAATGTTCACAAAAAAACTCTAAATACACAAAAAAACAACACAAAAATAAATAAAGCAAAAAATAAAATAAAAAAAAGCCCGCCTACTAGGCCAGAGCGGTCTACATACGACTAGAAACCCAATTTGTCGTTGGGCCAGGATGCAGGCCCGCAAAGGCCAAGTGGGCCCACAGGACTGCAAAAAACACGTAGGCCCAGTAAGCCTGCTTTGGAGAGGAGCTCGAGAGAGCGACCGCACAGGGGTTTATAAACCAGTGCGGTCGCCCCTCGGCTAGCGAGGTGGGACTAAACTTGCCGCACCGCACCTGCGCCAGCGCACCCCCTTTAGTACCGGGTCATGGCACAAACCGGTACTAAAGGGGGGGCCTTTAGTACCGGTTTGTGCCACCACCCGGTACTAAAGGGGGTCGCTTCCCGCCGCTTGGCCTGGCCAAAACAGACCTTTAGTACCGGTTGGTGGCTCCAACCGGTACTAAAGGTCCATCCTATATATACACCACTTAAAAAATTTCAGTTTCCCTCTGTTTCTTCCCTCTGTTTCCTCTCCCTCTCCGTCGCGCCGCCCTGCCCCGATCGACACCGTCCCCGTCGACGTCGCCGCCCCCACCCCTCGTCGCCGACCCCGGCCGTCCCCGCCCCTCGTCGCCGCCGCCGTCGTCTCCGTCGCCGCCCC